>NW_020954980.1:32358-35953 GCF_900497805.2 Vombatus ursinus | reverse complement strand
TCTGAAAATATGTTTAATAAGAATGTATATATATAGCCTATATCAGATTGCGCCATCTTGGGGAGGGAGGTGGGGAGGAAGGGGTAAAAAAATTTTTCACTCCAAAGCATATGGGAATGGTTGTTGATAAATCAAAATAAATTAATAAAAAAAAAAAAGTATACATATAGCAGAACTTCACATCCTGCCCTTGCCTAACCCTATCTTCAGTGTACTGACTCTTTTGGAGAATGAGAAGAGGAAAGGCATAGAGGTGGAATTGAAGTGAATCTTGCAAGGAAGCCATGGATGCTTAGAAAAGTGTGTGTCTGTGTCATGATGGAAGGGAGGCAGGCAGAGGGACAGTGAGGGTCACTGGATAGTCATATAGCATCATTGGGGGAAATGTCAGAAACTAGAGATGTCAAATAAAACTTACAGCAAACACTAAATTGTCCAGATTTCCCCGGTTTGAATTGTTGCTGATCCTGAATGATCCAGATAGGAAGTTCTCCCCTCATTTTGCTTTGTCTTTAGAAATGCCCAAGTGTGGGACTGAGTCTGCTCATTCAGCTCAGGCATGGAATACCTCCTGTTATATAAACAATCAGATATGTTAGGAAATAAACAGGCTAAGGGATGGTTCAGAGGCATAGCATGCTTATTATAATGTCTCCTTTTTTCCTTTCAGAAAAGATACAGTTTGGCAGTAGGTCCTCCTAAAAGAGATCCCAAAGTCAAGGGTGTGCAGTCAGCAGCAGTGCAAGCTTTCCTCAAGCGGAAGGAAGAGGAGCTGAGGAAAAAAGGTGCTTCACCATTTTGCCCTCAGCTCTCCCATTGTTACAATTCCTTTGTACTTACCATTTAATGTACTTGCTTGTTCTTGTCATTCTTGTTTATGGTGTAAAGGATTTTAGTGCTTGTCCTATGATCCTTATTAGATTATAAATTCCTTAAAGCCTGAGACTGCCCAATTGACCATGGCTCTCCCTGTCTTACCGTATTTCAGCTTAATGCCCCCCCCTTTTTTTTTTGCTGAGAGCAGCCTTCTTTTGAGACTAGCTATGGGCATGATATAATTTTTGTTCTGAAAATATACAACTAAATGAGAAAATCAAATGAATTCTGCATCATTTTTACAATTAATCCTATTTTGTAACTTACTCTGTTCTGTAACCCTATTCTGTATTTTGTATAACAGTCTAAGCCCTTTGCTCTCTCTCTCTAAATGAAGCTTATGAGTTCAAAAGTTTAGTCTTTCAGTTAAAATGCAAAAGTTCTGTTTTCCTATCAATCACTTTTAATTGAAGAAAAACTCTGAACTAAGTTCAAAAGTTCAGTGCTTTCATAAAACACTTTAATTCAAAGGGAATTGTTATCCTAGCACTACCTGCAAATCACTTCATATCAAGGAAACTTGTCATCATCTATACCATTAATTATACTGGTTCAATTCCAGGACATGTTGTTATCTTTGTGGCCAGCATGGGGCCATTCCAGGAAATATTTTGTCTCCAGCTGTTTTTGTACAACTAGAGGAAATTTATCTACCATTAGTTATTCCTGCAAGATTGAGGTAGACAATATCCATCAACATTGGATGGAAGGAGGGGTTACCTGCCCACATTCTAGACTTTTAAACAGTCATATTATGCCCGCCCCTGTGATGCTGTCAATCCTTTAACCAATTATGTTGTTCTCCCTATCTACCAATTTCTATTCTTTGTTCTGTGCTTATAAAAAGAGGCTGCCTGCCTCTCTTCCTTAAGGTCTTTGGGCTTGGCGAAGAAGGCCTTGACTTCTTTATTATTAAATTTACACTTTACTAATAAGCTAATAGTGCTCAGAGCTTTGTAACTCAATCTACTTGATTTTACTTGCAACATAAAACATATAGTAATATAAAGGCAATGAAGCAATTAATAGAAAAGCTAAATCTTAGTAACCGTGAAGTCCAAGAAATAGTCATAGTTCCTTCAGAAGGCAAATGATTAACTTGAAGGTTCTTGGAGACTGAGCTAATTTGTGAAATCAGCTTGCTAAACCATTTTGTTTTGATTGACTAAGTCTTTCATGTGCTTAGTCATATAGAAAACCATGAGTAACCTACTCATTATGTGAATGAATGACATTATGTGATACTTGTTTAGAATAACTTCCTTACTCAATTCCTAGATGTCTATGAAGTTATAGCTTGAATCTTGTGTTTCTCTAGTTTCAAAATGGCAAGTTGTTACCTTATTGTTCTTTTAACATATTCCTATCAATCATTTTTAGCCTTAGAGGAAAAGAGGAAAAAGGAGGAGCTGGTGAAAAAGCGCATTGAGCTAAAACATGACAAAAAAGCAAGAGCCATGGCAAAGCGGACAAAGGACAACTTCTACGGTTATGATGGGATTCCTCTTGAAGAGAAGTCGAGGAGGAAGCAGGCAGTCGAGGGACCTGCAGTCCAGGGAGCAGCAGACCAAGAATTTTTGAATGAGGAAGAAGCAGAATCTTTGGAATATTGTCAGACAGAGTCAGAGCACGATGAGTCAGAAGAGTATGAGGAGCAGGAACCCCCTCTGAAGGCTGTAACCAGACCAAAGGCCCCCCTCAAAAGTGCCCCTCCACCTATGAACTTCACAGACTTACTCAGGCTGGCTGAGAAAAAGCAGCACGAACCTGTGGAGATTAAGGTAGTAAAGAAAATAGAGGAACGGCCCAGGACTGCAGAAGAACTGAGGGAAAAAGAATTCTTAGAGCGAAAACACAAAAACATAGATAGAGGAAAAGAGAAAAAGATACTTGAAAGAGAGAAAAGGCTAGCTCCTCCAACTATATCTAAAAAGGTTCCTTCCTCCAAAGAGAGTGTTAGCGCAAGACACAAAGGTCCCGGGGACAAACATTCCTCTTCCAGGGGGAGCCACCTTCCCCAAATAGGTGCTGAGAAAAAATCTAGACCTTTTGCAGCCGGTGAGAAACCTATGAGACTGCCATCCAACAAGTCCCAGCCAGGAGAGAGGACCAAAGCAGGGTCTGGAGACGGCTTCCAGCACTCACCAAGTGAAAGCCACAACCTCTTGCTTAATGGGGCAGAGAAGTCCCGACCCAGCTCTCATTCTATGGGCACAGGGATCTCAAAAACTGTGGTTCGTGGGACTCAAAAATCCAATGAGTACAGGCCTCCCAAATCCCCTTCTTCCCATCCTAGTCATTCCAAGTCTGGGGCTATCTCTACTCCACATGACAAGACAAGAAATTCAGGTGCCAAGCAGCCAGGAAACAGTTCTGGCTCAACCTCAGGGCGGCCGGGCATAGGGACTTCTCGGCCAATCTTAAGCCCAAGCCCTAAGAGGCACGGTGGCAGCTCCAGCTCAGGAACTGAACAGCAAACCAATGGATCCAAACGCTTGATCAGTGGTTCAGGCCCCACTGGGCGACCTGTGAGTGGCTCAAGTGGCCGTGGGCATTCTACAGGCAGTTTAGGAAGCTCTGGCCGGTTAGCCAGTAGTACAGGCTCTACAGGGCGGATAGTGACCCAACCCGGGCGACCTGTCAGTGGCTCAAGTGGCCCTGGGCGACCTAGCTCAGGTGGTCCTGGACGACCCGTGAGCGCCTCGGGGGGCCCTGGGCG
>NW_020954980.1:19647-32311 GCF_900497805.2 Vombatus ursinus | reverse complement strand
GACCCCTGAGCGGCGCGGGGGGCCCTGGGAGAACCGTGAGCGGCGGGGGTGGCCCTGGGCAGACAGTCAGCGGCTCAGGCCCCCCTGTGAAGCCCAGGTGCACGGTTGTTTCAGAAACTATTTCTTCCAAAAATATCATCAGCCGGCCTAGCAATGGGATGATGAATGGGATGAGGTCCCCTCCACCTGGCTACAGACCTGCAGTATACCCACAAGGTAAGATTTGAACCCCTAAAGGAGTGTTGCCCACCATGGGGGAGCATCTACATTGACATCTATAGCTAGGGATCTATTGTACAGTCTCTTTCAGTGTGTTTGCTTGCTTATGAAGGAGAGGGGCATCATCTTGCTCATTCATCAGAGCTGCTTCAAACCTCATGGATGACAATATGAGATTTTAACTCTTGCCTCTAAAGGTGCCTTGGAAGCCACCCCTCTGCGAGAAGCTTTGGCTGCTGCACTTTTAAGCTTTGTAGCCTCCAAGAGATACCTCTCCTGGGCTCCTCCTACAGAGCCCACTGGGGCTCTGATTCTGGGTGTTGAGTTTCTGGAGTGCCAGCATGAAGCACTTGGCTGTGTGCTGGAGGGATAAAGGTGCAGAAGACAAGGATTCTTACCCAAACATACATATTAAAAATAGCTGGAGAGCAGTGTAATAGAATCTGGGATGAAGTGGTAACATAAATCACAGGTGAGTTGTAGAAGGAAATTGTGGGCTGGGATAGAAAGATTCATTCTCTCCCTCCTGACTTGCTCACATCCTAATACATAATTTGATCACTGAATAATAATTATTTTATGCTGAGGCTGGCTTGGGAGAGTTCATCTCTCAAGGGCACCTCTCATCCTACTGAGCCAATTATCTTTTAAAGAAGATTTGATAGGTGCGTTATTAAATAAATATGGAAAAGGTTTATTTTTGTATTTTATCATAAAACAGTTACCATCCCCTTAGAAGTATAATGGTTTTTCTGTGCCTAGGTACTCAGAGATCCCCGTTTCCCCCTATGGCCCGGAAACGGTATCCTGAGGAAGATGAGGAAGAGGAGTATGACTCAGAAATGGAGGACTTCATTGATGATGAAGGAGAGCCTCAAGAGGAAATATCAAAACATATTCGAGAAATCTTTGGCTATGACCGTAATAAGTAAGTTTAGTAAAGACCCAGCTATGTTGTATTTGTCAATTGTGAATAATTAAAATCATAGAAAAATAGAATAGTACAGGCATTGAACCTAAATGTCTTAACATTTGGGGAATGGATAAACAAATTGTGGTATATCTGTATGTTGGAGTGGTTGGGTACCTAAGTACCAAACTAAATGTGCATTTACCTAATCAACTAATAAGACATGATTTACTTTTTAAAAAGAGATTGTGTGATTTTGTTAAATAGTTGATCTTTAGTTACTTTTGTAACATTAATTTCTCATTTTCAGATACAAAGATGAGAGCGATTATGCGTTACGTTATATGGAAAGCAGTTGGAGAGAACAACAGAAAGAAGAAGCCAAGAGGTATGTCTCAGACAACACAGTTGTGCCAGTAATCTGTGAAAATCCTTTCTGCTTTTTGCAGTATGACTAGCTTGATGTTCATACTTGGTCAAAGCACGGACTTCATATTTCAAGAGATCATTGCTGGCAATCAACAGATATTTATTGAGCTCTTCCTCTATATGTGAGACTGTGAGAACATAGATGGAAAAGAAGTATAAATAGGGTTCATGCCCTCGAGCTTACAATCCAGTCAGAAAGAAGCTTTTACTCATAAAACAATTTGATTTTGTGGTGGTTATTTTTAACATTTTGAGAAAATCAAATTGATTTTAATTCCATTTTGTAATTGATTCTGTTGTGTATCACCACTGACATTTTGTTTAACTACCTAAACTCATTCCTTAGTCTTTAAGTTCAGAAGTTCATAATTTTAAAAGTTCAGCTTTCCTATAATGACCAGTTTTCCTCTGAGTTCAGTTTAAAAGTTTAGCTGCCCTATTAATTAAAAAAAACTCTATCTACCACTAGTTGTACTTGTATAACTAAAGGAAATATGTTACCTATGTATTTTTAGTTACTCTTGTAAGATGCAGGTGGACTTAGTCAGCAATTTTCTAGTGACAAGATGGGAGGAGGGGTTGCTAGCTCCATATTCCTAATTTCCAGCCAATCATATTGTTCCCCAAACCTACAAGGCTTCTGAGACTGTTATCAAATCATATTGTTTTCCCCTATCTACACTACAGGATTTGTAACCAGTCATTGTTTTTCCCATCTATGATGCTGCCTTCTGATTTTGGAATGCTCTTTCTTTTGCCTGTAAAAATGACCTATCAGCCCTCACTCTAGGTCTTTTGGCTTGCTGAGGAGCTAACACCCCCTTTTTGATAACTACTAGCCTTACTAATAAATGGACTGTGCTTGGAGCTTTGTGCCTTAGTTTGATTTCAATCACAACAATTTCTATTGTTGTTATCATTATGTATATTGCTTTCCTGGTTCTGTTTACTTCATTTTACATCAGTTCATATAAGTCTTCACAGGATTCTCTGTATTTATTATTTCTTACAGGATAACAATATTCTATTACTTTCATATACCACAACTTGTTTGGCCATCCATCATAGGCCATCCTCAATGAACAGAAACCTACTTTGTTTTTAGTTTTTTGCTATCACAAAAAGTGCTGCTATAAATTTTTATTTTCATATATTAGGGCCTTTTTGTCATTGACTTCCTCGGGGGATATGCCAAGCAGTGGAGTCTCTGGCTCAAAAGTAAATACATTTTTGCAGTTATCCAGGTTCACAACTTAGAAATTAATCTTGACTTTCTCACCCTCACTCACCCTTTCTTTATTAGATCAGTTGCCAAGTGATCAATTCTACCTCCACAAGATCTCTTACTTTCATCCCCTTCTTTGTGCTCAGACCAAAACCACCTTAATAATGTTTTCATCCCTTCTTGCTTGGACTATTCAGTAGCCTTCTAGGTGATGTTCCTACCTCCATCTCTACCGTCTCCAATCCATCTTATTAACAGCCGCCAAATTGATATTCTTCAAGCACAGTTCTGACCATGTTACTCTTCTTCTCGAGTTTCATTGGCTCTAGATTGCCTTAGAATAGAATACAAACTCATCTCTTTAACAATAATTGACTTTCACAATTGGCTCTAATCTACATTTCCACCCATTATTCCCTGCCCTCTCTCCCCATTCTACATTCCTACCAACCTGCTAGCTTATTATTTCCCACACGCTACGCTACATTTTTTTCTCCCAGGTGTGTGCCTTTGCACAGACTGCCTGCCAAGTCCACGATGCCTTCCCTTCTCACCTATCCCTTCCTTTGGTACCCAGTCCTACTATGTTTCCCTTCAAGGCTTAGCTTTTCTAATTCTCCCAGTTGTTCATGCTGCTCCCCTCCAAAATAATTTTATTTTGTATTTATTTATCTATGAATCCCATTCCCATGGAAGAATGTAGGCTCCTTGAAGTTAGTGATTGTCTCCTCAGTGCCTAATGCAGTACCTGGAACTTAGAGGATGCTTAATGCTTGAATTTAATTATATTCATCCTCCTAGTAGGAAAGTAGAGGGAAATATTTTTCTTTCTACCACTCTCCATGGGCTTTCGTGACAGAGTGAAACCTCGGTTCTCCACAGTGGCTGATAGTTAATGACCATTTCTAGGAGCATCAGAATAAACACAATGGAATATTTAGGGGAGTATCTTTATTTAATAAAGATTTATGGGGGCAGCTAGGTGACACAGTGGATAGAACACCGGCCCTGGAGTCAGGAGAACCTGAATTCAAATCCAGCCTCAGACACATAACACTCACTAGTTGTGTGACTCTGGGCAAGTCGCTTAACCCCAATTGCCTCACAAAAAAAAAAAAAAGATTTGTGGTCCTTATTCTTAATTGTAAAATCTGTCATGTGATGTTTTCTCTCAAAAGAGTAATAAGCTCTTTTTACTTATACATTTTCTTCAATTATGTTTACCTCCTCCATCAGGTGGCCTTTGACAACAAAATGGTTCTCTGCCATTCCTGAGGTAGTTTGATGTTTGAGCTCCACTGCCCAAATGAACTTGCATTTAACATTTTCAGTGTGGTTATTTTTATTCTATCTTGCCTTTTGAAGAGGGCATTTGTCTTGGATGGCATAATAGGAGTATTATTTCTATTCTTTTACAGCTTGAGACTTGGTATGCAAGAAGACCTCGAAGAAATGAGACGAGAAGAGGAGGAACTCAAGCGCCGGAAAGCCAAGAAAATGAAACTGCGTTAGTTGCAGGTTTTTACCATTGGGAGAAAACATTTTATCAAGAACTCTCTACAGACTGGAAAAAAAAAAACCCTTTTTCCCTTTGGTTTTAATTTGGGGACTAGAGAAGGTGATATGTAAAGGAAGCACTGGAAAACAAGGCTGTGGTTTGAACAGAAAGTATTTATTTTTAATACTTGCCAGGGTTAAATCTGTAATGCAGATAAAATGTAATATTCATTTGAATGTTTATATGAAATGAGCTGTTCAAAGATGCCAGCAATGATACTGATGAGCTATGCACACTGATGTGGGAGTCCACTCACCAGTTGTTAGCTAGTCACCTGTTATTTATTTGACAAGTGAGGATTATTGTTCTGTTTTCATAGTTATTGCCCAGATACATGGGTAGGACATCCCTGAACCAATAAGATCATGTCATAGGCTTCTCTTAAGAATAGTAACCTGTAATGTCAGTCTTTTCCATAAATGTTGCCAGCAATAAAGGAATCTGCCCTGGCCTATGTATTTGAGAGTCCTGGGGTCTTAAAATGATAATTTGACAGTATAGAATAGGGTTCATAATTTCAGAATGGCTGCTATTCCTATGAATTTGAAATAAAAACGTAATGAATTATCTTGGATTCCACATTATCCAAGGATTAGATGCTGAGCATTTTCAATCACAAATGTATATGTTATATTGTAGTTACATAAGCTATGCCTCTTGATATAAGAATATTCTTTACCCAGTTTTCTTTACAGTTTTCTTATGATTACCCTGGTTCTAAGCCAAGGAAAAGTAGAAAAGGTCACTGTGTAGACTGATTTTATTTTTAAAAATCCACTTTTATATTGAAGAAAGAGTATTCCTAAATAAAGGAGTTCCTTTATTCTAACATTAGATTTGGGAGCATTATATCTAAAATAGAAGCTAAATATGGCTTGGTTTCCCCCTCAGCGTTCCTCCAAGGTGCACTTTTAGTGCCTCTCAGTATTAAAAATTTGCATTAAATAACTTAGTACCAATCATTTAAACAAAATGTAAGTTTTTATATCGAAAACATCACCTCTTTTGCTGGCGTTGCACCTTTATTTCAAGCTATGCACTGTGAAGAAAGCCCACAAAGTCTGTCCCCGGCATTGCTTTCTTACTAAGCTGAGGGGTGATTTCAGTCATTTTTGTCCATCCCACCCTCCCATCCCTCAGTCCATATGTTATGTGCTTTGAGCCACCTTTTCATGTATTTCCAGCAAGAAGACTTAGCTTCCAGAGAATGACTTAAGTCTCAAGAAATCATCAGGAGAATTAAACCATGAAATAACATTATAGAGGGAAAAGCCTGGACCTTAACCTGTTAACTGGAAATGGTAGAACATTGGTGGCACATCTACTGGTAGAACACATTCTCCATTGGTCTGTCTTGTCTTTAGGGGGCTGGGGTGGAGGAGTCCTAGAAGGATTCTTAATTATCATTATCTTCATTTCTTTGAACAGAACTTTGTGTCCATCCTTTGGTTCCCCATACTTTCCTTTTAGTCTTCCCACTAAGCAAAGAGAATAAAGAACCTGTGTGGGTTTCTCTCCTATCCAATATATAGATTGTGGTCATATCACGTAATGGGGCCAGATGATTCTGTTTACAAATTAGTTTGCTCAAGGCAAGTTCCTTCTGAACTATGAATAAATTGATATTCATTCTGCTGTGGTGAAGTCATAAAGTCCAGCACCAATGCCTGAGCTGCATAATTAAAAGTTTAAAACTTTGAAAGATCATATCTCATTTAGACCTGGTGACAACTATGCATTTTCGTTGTCACTAGAAAAACATTCATCTGTCCATTTAGAGCATTTGTGAGACACTGATGACCTAAAATCCTGGTGGCTCCTTTTCCTCTCTCTTCCATGCAGTAGCCACAAAGAAGACCAGTGCACCTGGTCCGGAAGACATCAGAGCTTTTTCCTGTTCCCCTACCGCTTCTGTGCTGCTTTTTTCCTCTTATACAGTAGATTATTGTTTATTTTCCATGTAGACTTGTAAAATATTGAGGCTCTGGAATAGTATACTACTAATACTTTGTGACTTAGTTGACAAATTGTTAGTGGCTTTTCATTTTGTTTTAGATTATGAACTTTTAGTGGTTTTGTGCAGTTATTACATATAATAGAAGCCTGTCATGTAGGCTCTTGGATTTGGTTGATTGCATCAAGTTACTATTCTTCCTTGTACCTGGGAACGCACATAGCTCTCATTGTAACATGGTCAGCTTGTGAGGCAGATTTCAGTCTTGCCCCTCTCAACACCAGCATTACAATAGGGTGCTTCAGCTACTAACTCATGTAGTTCGAGGAGGCCTTGCGGTTTGAACATTCATCTGGACTTTGTTTCTAAATCCTGTCTGCTACTCACCAGAAAATTCATTTTAAGTCAGTCTGCCAAACTTTGCAAAAAACTCATGTACCTTGAAAAGCTAAGAAACCAGAATAGGCTGTTATTCATAAAGGATCATGCATCAAGTGTTTAATTTTAATGTATATTCTACTTTTTTTTTATTTGGGGATATTTTTATTCAATATTTGAAAATGTGCCTTTTTATTAGGTAAGGTTAATTTGTGAATGTAGTAAGTACTAAAACCATAATGGGTGCAGCATTTCTGAAATTAATGTGAAAGTAGTTTTCATAAAACCCCAGTGTGGCTTTGATTGCACAATTACTACTGTCTATGCTGTTGCTAAGTCAAAGTAAGGGCACTTTCTATTTAAAGCTTCTTCCCGAAATTGTCTTTGTCTTTGTATACTGTAAATGTAATGTAATGTCTGCTTGGAGGCCAGGGTACTGCATATCACAGGCAGCCTTAGATAAAGAAGACTGTATGCTGTGAAGAAGTGGGAGTTAGAGTATCTCAGATTAACTGTCTATGAGAAGCTGTTAATTTTTTATGTAAATCTGAAGATTTTCTCTGAGAAATTATTTTTATTGTTTTGCATTTTGTAATTTAAAAGTGGCTGCAGAACATTTCTGAAGTATAGTAGGAGACCAAAACACACTTGGAGAGAGAATAAATATATGAAGAGAGACTGGTTGTTTTATTATCGATGTTTGAATGTATAAGACTAACATTTGGTGAGTGGACGTGATGCAATATGTTTGTATAATTGAGGGTAGCCCTAGATTTTCCTTGAGGTTATTGTTCAGAATCATTGTGTCTTGAACACAATGTGACAAATCAGGTGTAAAAAAAAAAAAAAAGAAAAACCCTTTTACATAGCTGTCTTTCTGGTGCCGTTGAAGTGCGAGAATACTTTTGCACATACAGAAAATATAGGTGAAAGTTTTTCAATTGATGTATAAGAGAAATTATAGGCATTAAAAATTTTATTTATACTTTCACTGGTTTGCTTTTATTTACCTAAAACTTGAGGTTTTCCATAGACTACCTCTTAATTCCAGACATTTCTGCCAGGTAGAAACCCCAGAGGTGCCAGAGGTCTGATGTATTCTGGGTGAATACAGAAGTGTAATTTTTTCCTGCCCTCACATTTCTTCCCTCTTTGACTCACTGATCTGCTGCTGCTGTTTCTTGGCAGCCAGATAACACTTGTTTTCTTGATCAAAATGAGAAGGTGTACCTGAAGAAAAGGGGCAGAGCTAGGAAAGCAATGGGGTTGAGGGGGTCAATGGTCCATGATAGAGGGAGATATGGGATTAGGAAGGAATGGGAGCTGGATGTAATAATGCAAAGGAGTTCTCATGGAATAAAATCAGATCATCCTTAGAATGTGAGAACTCTAGGTATGTATGTGCTCATGAGTTGCATGAAGTCTATTTTAAAAGGTGAATTCTAGAGTCATGAGCTTGAAAACAGACCTTAGTGATCACTTAGTCCAAATACCCTCATTTTGTAGAGGAAACTGCCCAGACAGCAGAAGAGAACATTCCTTGAATGCTTGGAACTTTGCCATATATATAGTTTTCTTCACAGATCACTTTCATTTCCAACACCTCTCCCTTCTCTGCTTTTTTTTGTATTAAAAAGAAAGGGGTGAGGGAATGATGTTCATTGGGTGCAGTGAGGTTGTTTGTAAATGTGTCAAGTTTAAGTATTGGCCACATTTTAATATAACATTTCAGTACAAATTTTTCCAAGTCCCCACTTCTGTTTGGTCAAAACACAACAACATGCTCATGAAACTAAGGAACTCATTATAGTGGAATCTGACTTGTATTATTTTATGGGGGTCTGCAAGCCCACAAACTACCTTTATACTGATGGCAGCTGGGTGTCATAGTGGATGGCACGTATGACACACTTAGGAATCAGACTGACCTGAGTTTGAATCCTGTCTTAGCTGTGTTACCCTGGGCAAATCACTTAATCTTTCTGTGTTAGTTCCTTCACCTGTAAAATGGGGATAAATAATATCATCTACCTTATTACCTCATATAATGTTGTGAAGATCAAATGAGTTTAATACATAAGGCTCTTTGTATATCTTAAAAGTGCCACACTAATACTTCTGTACTAGCTTTTACTCTTGTCTATTTTATGTGGTATACTTTTTAGAAAGTCAAATGATACTGGTTCAATCTGGACGTGTTGTTCTCCCTTCAAAGAGTTCAGGGTAGAATTGGCCTGTAATTTCTGGTCTCCTTGTCCTCCTCCATATATCAGTCTTCAGTGTCTAGTCTGACCCCATACCTTCTTGTCATAAGGACCTTATATTCCTAGTCAAAGAGTTTCTCGGTCCTAACTTGACTTACGTATCAGAACACACTTGAGCAACAGCAGTTGGTCTTATGCCCCCAAAACAACTTATTAGCCCTAAGATGGATGGGTGGTGCTGAAGACCAAAAGGAAATTGCTATTTCTGTGGGTGTCCTTATAATCTTGGACCCTAATAACCACATTCGGACAACAAATGGATTGTTGCCCAGTTGGTTACATAAATATTTTGGGCCTTTGAGTCTGGTCAGTAAGATTCGGGACTAGCTTTGTGACTATAGAATAGGTTATTCTATGGATTTTTAAAAAAGCATTGAGTCTATCCCCTTGCTAAGCAGCACCCAGCCCTGAAAAAGCAAATCATACTGCTCTGCTCCTGGGCTCACTTGTTACCATTGTCTTAGGAAAACACTTCCAGCTAGCACACTGAAAAAGTTGGTCCTGTGGGGCAGCTAGGTGGCACAGTGGATAGAGCGCTGGCCTTGGAGTCAGGAGGACCTGAGTTCAAATCCAGCCTCAGACACTTACTAGCTGTGTGACCCTGGGCAAATCACTTAACTCCCATTGCTTCCAAAATAAAAAGAAGAAAAAAGTCTACCAAAAAAAAAAAAAGAAAAGAAAAAGTCCTGAATTCATTCCATTTTCCTTCACACTTTGATTGTGCCTCAACCTCTGCATATATCTAGGATTGCTAAATAAACATCCCCAACCCCAGAAGAAAAAGTGTTTGCCATGGGTTTTAAATGGCACCTCAAATACTTTCTTCTGGGAAGCACATGCCACATTCACAAAAGTTTTGGCAGAAATTACCATCGTTCAACACCTAGAGACATTTATTTGAGTAGTCATCTAATCTTAAAGGAGGGATGATAAGCTAGAAGAATACCAGATCACAATTCCTGTCCCATAGCACCCTCTACCAAATGCTTCTGGGGACGAACAGAGGGTTGTAAAACCTAGAAGAACTAACGCCATTTTGTTCCCTGAGGAAAGAGAATCAGTGTAGGGACTTTGCCAGCCACCAACATCCCCCATCCACCACCCTTACCCCCACCACCACACCACCACACCACCACACCACCACCACCAGCAGTTGCAGGCTAACAGAATACCAAGTCCTCATTCGTCTTAAAAAGTTCGGTAACTTTTACATAAAATATGACAAAATCACTTGCAATTGCTTTATGCGAAACCAACAACAGGAACTGTACAGCGGGCCAGGTTTAGTTTCATAGTTGCATTGGTTCACCAGGATCTTCTTTACCTAGTTCCAGCTGGGTCTGGAAACAGGAAGTTGTGAGGTCAGAACTGGTTTGGGGGTACTGTGTTGAAGCTGGGCTGAAGGGAAGCCCCCCTTTAGGTTTGGTTCTCTCCAAAGGGAAAGGGCATCATATCTATATCTCCCTTCCCCAACCCACTAGTTCCACTCCAGCTCCAAGAAGGAAGGGACAACAAAATTCCTTAGAAAAGGGTTGGAAGGTGTGGGCTTTCAGGGTGAGGTCAATCCCAACCAGGTTTACAAGGGAGTATGAAATTGGGTGGTGAGGTGGTGGGCTTGAGTTTGGACACAGACCCTAAGGCAAATTATAATGTCTTTAGCCTTATACAGAAAGGGCCACAGCAACACTTAGAGATACTCTCTGGTCAAGGACAAAAGTACAATTCAGGAAGTGTGCTCCTCAGTTCTGGGTCAAGGTTCACATTTGGGTCATTCTCTTAGCAAGGGATTTTCTCCTTTATCGGGATAAATTTTAACCCTTTACTTTGGGAGCCACTAATATTTCAGAATAGGGGGACAAAGAATAACATAAAATGTGCACTTACCCCTCCTGGGGGATACTTATATCCCTTCCATATCGTTCCTGCAATAAGAACCATCCAGAAAACCACAATCATTGTGGAATTCCTTGCAGTGTAAGGGTGGTGCAGTAACGATGAGTGGTTTGTGGAAGGTCAGATGTGTGATTCCCCGGATCGCTGGAGCTGAGAAGTCTTCATCACAGAGGGAAGGGTGGGAAGCTTGGCATGGTAATTTTAATCCCTGACCAGGCAGGCCTGTGGTCTCACCTGAACTGAAGTGGTCCCTTGGGCATCACTAGGAGCATAACTGGGCCACCAATTGTGACATCTAACATGTGGCACAAAGACTGTGACTTCATCATCCTACTCAGGGATACCAGACTAATGACAAAGGGTCAGGACAGAAGACTGGTGTTGGGACTCAGGATGGGCTAGTTCCTGGGCAAATGACCTCTGGCTAAGTTATCCTAGCATGGCTGGAGAAGGGTCTGCTTTCCCACAGATCAGCTCCATTAAAGAAACTATGTACATGTTCAGGACATAGCCAAAGTACCCCCAACCCATTCACCTGCCAACATTTTTTACCATCTGTATGAAATTAGATATCTAAGATTTTTGTATGAGTGATTTAAATGGGCCAAAAACAGTCACCCTCAAAATATCCAGTGGAAGAAACTAAGATAAATTGGAGGCCTATGAGAAGTAATTCTACCTACTTCTATGAGGCTCGGCCAAAAGGGGAATAAAAATCTGGCATTTCTGAGAATACACATTTTAGGAGTTCCAATCTCATCATGCAAAGTAACAGCCCAGGGTGGAAGGGGCAGGGTGGAGAACTGTTCTCTAGCTGTAAAATGAGGATAAAGTGACAACCAGGCAGGTGCCTGATGCCCATAGTTCATTCTCCTGCCCCCATGCATATCTGATTTCTTAGAGGTTACTCTACCTTCCCATCACTCTTTGTATAATTAAAGTATAGGGGGATGACAAGATCTTTGGGCAAGAAGGTCAAAATCATCTACTGCTCTTTGAAGGATGCCATCCTGATTGAGGAGAAGAGTGAGCTATGTAATCTGGTGAATTGTTAAAACCCAGAAACCCACCACTTTCTGTACCACTGGGAACCAGCCTGGAGTAGCAATTGTGAAAGACATCAGGGTGGGATGGGAAGAAACCCTGGGACAACTTTGGGCCAATGGGAGGTAGATAGCATAGGGTCTAAAGGTATAGGGAATGCTTTGTCCATGGTTTCCCCACCAAACTGATATGTCATAATGTGTTTTTCTTTCTCTACTTCATCAGATCAGAAAAATCACTGTACTTACCGCTTCTGGGGGATACTTATACCATTTCCACACCATTCCTGTAATGAGAACCATCCAGAAAACCATAATCACTGTGGAATTCCTTGTGGGATAGGGGAGGTGGGGTTCCCCATCAGGAAATGAGCTTCTCCAGACAATGTCTTTGTGTAGCCATGTAGAGGGAAGGGAAGCATAATAGGATGAGTTGGGGGTGAGGAGAATGTGAGAGGCCTGAGTCAATACTCACTTATCCTTGTCTTCATCCAAAAGCACACTCCTTAGTCGACCTTTGCGCTCACGAATAGGCTGGACAGGCTTTCTCTCTATCCATTTTAGTGTTGGATGCTGGACCAAAGGGAAACCAAGAGACAGGATCTGCTCTACCCAGAGGCAGAGGGGACTGCCTTCTATGGGTAATGACTGGGGAAGGAGGAGGGAATGGGACAGAAAGACCCCGCCTGCCCTAAACTCTTCCCCCACCAGCTCTTCATGATGGGGCTGGCCCACCCTCCTCTCTCAACTCTGGGCCTAAAGTTTCCACCATTAAAGTTGCCCCAGAGGTC
>NW_020954980.1:6934-19623 GCF_900497805.2 Vombatus ursinus | reverse complement strand
AAAAAAAAAAAAAAAAAAAAAAAAAAAAAGGTTGCCTGGGGACCAATGGTCTGCTTTGGAAGGGTAGATAAGGGCTACAGATTCAGGAAAGGTGGGTTTTGTCCCTTCACAAGGTAGGCAAGGCCCCCCCCTTCTCCCTGCCCCACCACCCCCAGCACCTGCAGGGGCTAGTCCAATAGCTACTTACTATTGCTTTAGGAAATGCCCCCAGGTAACATGCAAGTCCAACAAAAAATATCCAGCCAACCACAATCATGATAGAGGAGTTATTTGTTGGAGCTTCTGCACTCCAAACACTGGGGTGCAGATAGAGATTATTCACCAAGACTTCATTTATGAACTGTCCTCATCAAATTCTCAGTTGTTAGAGATTTCACATGTCAGTTCCAGTCCCTTCCGGGCTCTAAAGGCCCCTCTGGCTCACTTGTGCAAGGGCCAGGCCTGAGGGCATTATGATGTCACTGGTCACATGGCCTGGGCTCCATGACCTCATCCCCACCCCCCACCCCGAGAAACAGCCTAGCTGGGGATGGAGCAGCCCACCCATCCAATGCTATTAAAGAAGGAGCTCCCCATCCCACCTTCTACCCTCTGTGGGGTGAACGGGTGTGCTGGAGTTGTGGGGTCCTCAGTTTGAATCAGTTGTGCCACTTAACTGTGTGACCTTGGACAAATCCACCTATACCCACTGTGGGGTTAGGTGATATAGTGAGCTTTGGAGTAATGAGTTCTAATCAGCATTACCACTTGAACAAATCTCTGGACCAGGTTGAGTTGGACTAAATAAGTAAGGGAGGGGAAAAGGGAAGAGGAGGAAGCCTTTCTATAGCCTCGACTAGGAAACTGTAATTATAATTGGACCCCAACTTGTGAACCAGATCAATTACTATTCTTTATTTTGTGCTGTTTCCTGTAAAAATGTGCTTTCTGGTAAACTCGGGGGTGGGGCATAAACCACAGAGTTCCCTATTCCCCAAATGTGCTTGCCACAGGGCTGAGACAGGGAGCGGGTGGGCAGAACAAACTCTGGGCAAACTGCAATGTTCCAGTCACAGAATTCTTTGTTCCATCCACATCTTCTGTATCCCCAAATGTTCCAACCTCAACATCTTTGTTTAACTTCTCTTGTCAAACCTCAATTTCCCCATTCTGATCAATCAAAAAGAAGCAACACTTATGTTGCCCACGATTATGTAAACAAGCTATGTTCCACATTAATGACTATAAAGATGTTCTGTTAGCCCTCAATGCGTGTCCTTGGCTGCTGAGGAGCTGGGATCCCATTTATGGGTAATTGCTAACTTTGCTAATAAATTGATCATGCTCGGAACTTTGTTGCCTCAGTTTATCTTTATCTCAGATTTCTGTTGTGACCCTGCTGTGTGCCAGGCCCTGTGCTAAATTCTTTACAAATATCTCATTTGACCCTCACGACAACCCTATCAAGTGCGTGCCATTATTTGCCCCGTCTTCAGTTGAGGGAACTGAGGCAGACAGAGGTTAGTTAAGTGATGGGTCCAGGGTCACACAGCTACTGTCTGAGGCTGGATTTGAACTTAGGTCTTCCTGACTCCAGGCCCATCACTCTATCCACTGCACCACCTAGCTAGCCTCTAAGGTTCCTTCTAGCTCCAAAGCAATGACACTATGACCTTTAAGTTAATTTCTTCACCTATGCCCTGTTTCATTCTGGACTGGCCTCTCCCTCAACCTTTCTCTTTACCCTCTCAAAGGAACCTTTAATCTGTTTTCCACCTGACTCTTTCCTCTCAAACACATTTAAGTCTCCCCATTTTGGGGGGGAAGGGAGGGACAGAAAGGTAGCTTTGGATTATTTTTGCTTTGTGTCAGAACCTAATATTTCCTTTCACGCACAAAATTTTCAAAGGAGTGGTTTAGGATCTTCTGACTTTATTTCCTTTTCATTCACTCCTTATTCCTTTTGATTTCCATTTCTACCACATGCCTAGAAATTCTCTCAAAAGTCAACCAGGACCTCAAGGTCCAATTCCCAGTTCTCATCTTCCTTCATTTCTATAGCATTTCTCATTTGTCAACCCCTTTCTCAAAATCCTCCAGCCCCTTGACATTCTTTCATTCATTACTTCATTCAACAATCCTTTATTAAAATCTTCTACATCGTGCAAGGTACAACGTTAAATTCTGATAATACAAAGAAATAATTAAACAGTCCTCATCTTCAAGGAATTTATATCTTACTGACTTCTATGACACTGTATCCTCTTGTTCTTTTTAATCTGATACTCCCTTTTCTGGTTCCTTTGCTTTCTTCCTCCTGCTACCCCTCCTAATACAAGCTCCCTATCTTTGATTTTCTCTTTTCTATCCATAATCTCACTCAGTGGGAGTTTGTCCTTAATTACCAGGCTTTAAGTCTCCTATTAAGATGACTTCCCAAATTGTATCTCCACCTTGACTTCTAGCCCCATATCTCCAGTTGTCAATCTGGCATTATTTCACTTATTGATAAATGAATGAATTAGTGGATGAATAAAAAAAAAAAACCACCAAAACATTTATTAACCATATGCAATGTGCCAACCACTATGGATGCAGGTACAAAAGCAAACAGTCCCTACCCTCAAGTAGGATATTACAATTGCATTCTAATAGATATAAGTTATATCTGTCTATCTATCTATCTATCTATCTAAGAGATGGTTACCAGGAAGTGATATTTTGGTTTGGAAAATTGCTGGGATGGTGAGTGAAGCTAGAGGGAAACAGACAAACACATCCTTTTTCTTAGAAGTAGCTATGTTGATTTTATTATGGTTCTAGTCATGAAAGGAATAGGGGTGTGTAGAGGGCATATGCTGCATTAAGGGAATGTGCACTGGGAAGTCAATTGAGGAAGCATGGCTGGGGCCTGCCTACATGACAAACAGATTACATCAAATGCACTGGGATGACGGTTAAATCGTCAAGCCAGGGAGTAAAAGACAAAAACATTGAATTAGCCCCTGATGCTAGCTACTCTTTGGATTCAGGGACTTTCCTCCTGGGATTTCCCCTCAGGTCTTCCTTTCTAAACAAGTGATATCTATCTGGGAGTTATGGTATCCTTTAAGTTTTCCATTACTGTCGATGAAAAAAAAATCATTCTCTGTATTGTCAATTTAAAAAAAAAATAACCCACAATCTATGAAGTGCCCAACAACTATATGTGCAAGGTTGTATACGTATTCTCCTGGACCATCATTTCTCCCCAGGACAGTTTCCAATCTCTAATCTAAAGATATGATAGGCTTATAGTCTTCTGTAGGGTATATTTGTAGTTCCATTAACACTTGGGCTCTCCTAAATAGGGGATACATACGTAGCTTACATTCCATTGGGAGGTAAACTGGGCAGCTAGGTGGATACAGCACAGTGGATACAGCACCCTGCCCTTGAATCCGGGTGACATCTTCCGAGGTTCAAATCCGACCTCAGACATTAGCTGTGTGACCCTCGGTAAGTCACTTAACCCTGATTGCCTCAGTTTCCTCATCTGTAAAATGAGCTAGCGAAGGAAATGGAAAACCACTACAATACCTCTGCCAAGAAAATCCCAAATGGGATCCGTAAGACTTGGACACAACTGAAAAAACGACTGAACAATATATTAAAGCCAACCCAGCTGATGGAGCTGTTCTATGCGGGACCCAGCCGCGCTTCGGCCAGGGCCACGTGCTCCGCTAGGAGGACCAGCTGGCGCTTTAGGCTTTCGTCGGGGGCGGGGCCGCGGCCGCGGAGCAGCGGAGTTAGACCCTCTTCGGCCGCCGTCGTAGGGCGGATCCGGAAGACGCCTGGTAGCTGGAGGCATTCATTGAAGAGGAGGAAACCTGCCCCGAGATGGAGTTCGACAGCGAGAGTCTGCGGCGGCAGCTGAGCAAGGTGCGGAGCCGAGGCGTCCCGGAGTCGGGCGCGGTGCGGAGGGCGTGCAGCGACGACGGCTGGGGGCGAGACTGGGGCCGGAGCCGGAGGAGGGGGCGGAGACGCCAGGGCGGGGGCGGAGACCGGGGCGAGGGGCCGCCCACCCCCGTCCCTGAGTCTGCTTCGGGGGAGACGCGGGGCTTGGAGCCGGGGAGGCCCGTGGAAGTCCTCGGCCGAGGAGCGCGGGCCATCCAAAAGCCAGCCTTTTAAATGTGGTCTTTCGTGTTTAATCAGTGCCCTTTTACTTCGCTGTCGCTTCCCACCTTTGGCCCAAATGAGCAGTCAGTGACCCAACAAGCATGTGTTAAGGGCATACTACGTGCCAGCTAGTCATCAAGCGTTTAAGCACCTACAAAGTGCCGCTCGGTAATCATTGAGTAAACGGACCAAGTAGCAGGTGGAGTCCTGTGTCCCCCACCCCAAACCCCCCAGACTCGGTACCTGCCCTCCAGGAGCTCGTTGTCTGACGGGGGAGCAACATGCAAACGCCTGTCTGCAAACGGGGCATTCTTCAGAATGAATTGGAGAGAATCGGCCTCGGGAAGGCCCTGGCGTTGAGGGGGTACTGGAGGCCTGAGAATGAAAATGCCCAGATGGAGTGTCTCCTTTGAGGAGGAGGCTGTGGGCAGGTGTCAGGTGTAGACTGGAAAGGGCCAGCTGATGGAGGGCTTTAAAAGTCAAAGACGATGGGGATGAGGGGTGTGACAGCTGAGTGGAAGTTAATAACCTGCAGTTGGGAAAGATCAGCTACCAGAAATCTGTTGCACTAGTCTGGTCCCCAGGTGATTGGAACCTGCTCCAGGGTGGTGGCAGTGTCAGAGAAGAAAAGGGAGCATATATATATATATATATACATACATATGAGATGTTATGAAGGTAAGTTTATTTTTAAAATTAATTTATGTTTAGTTTTCAATATTCACATGAAGGTAAATTTAATAGAAGTGGCAACAGATTGGATATGGAGGTGATAGCAAAGAATTGAAGAGGACACCTGGGTTGTGAGCATGGGTGACTGAGAAGATAATGGCCTCAACAGTAATAGGAAAATTAGGAAGAGGTAAGGAAGGGAAGAAACAAGAATTTATTAAGTCCTTAGTATGTAGCAGGCACTGTATTGAGCTCTGCAGATAGAAATACCAGCAATTAGAAAGCCAGTCCCTGCCCTCTAGGAGCTTACAGTCTGGTGGAGGAAAATAACACACCAAAGGGAGCTGAAAAAACTGCAGGGAGGGTGCAGATTAAGAGATCTGGGCAGGGGGCTCGGTTTTAAAATCCCGAAGTTGGGCATCAGGCCTGAAGGGGAATGAAGGCCGACTTTGAACCCTTCAACAAAATGGACGCCCCAGCAGGAACTTGCAGAAGGGGTTGGGCCTTCCAGAGGGATAATCTAGAAGGAATAGTTAACAAGTTAGATGAGAGAATAAGGAACCAAAGAATTTTCAACAATCTAGAATAATAAAAATAAATGTTAGGGTGAAAACCTAGTATGGTTCAAAAAAATCAACTTCATCAGTACGAATATAAAAATATCTCAGGGTTTTAGAGGATTACAATATTTAGTGAGTGAACAGTGTAACACAGAAGCCAAATAAATCAATCTTAGGCCACATTAAGGGCTTGTGGTAAAAGATGAGGAGTGTAGTTTTAGACATGTAGAGTTTAATATGCCTATGGGATATCCTGTTTTAGATCTCCAAAGTCAATTGGAGATAAAAGACTGGAGTTCAGGAGACAGGTTAGGGCTGGATCAATAGATCTGAGAATTATCTACATAGAAATGATAGTTGAATCAATGGGAGCTAATGAGATCAAGTGAAATAGTGTAGAGGAGGATTAGTTATTATTTTATTGCAGAATAGAGCCTTGAAGGACATTCCCAGTTAGCAGATGAGACCTGGATGAAGACCCAGCAAAGAAGACTAAGAAAGAGCAGTCAGACAAGTAGGAGGTGGGAAGCAAAGAAAATAATTCTTGTTAATTGAAAAAAATGGTAGGCTTTTGAGGAAGTATAAAAGAAAAGGCTTGAAATAGCTGATGTGAGACAGTGAATCAATTATGAAGATGTAAAAAAATTGATTACTGTATAGTCCAGTTAATTGATTACTGTATGGTCAAGGACAGTGTATAGAACACTGGGTTTGGAATCAGGAAGAAGACTCATTGTCATGAATTCAAATCCAGTATCAGTCACTTCCTAGCTGTGTGACCCTGGGCAAGTCACTTAACCCTGTTTGCCTCAGTTCCTCATCTGTGAAATGATCTGGAGAAGAAAATGGCAAACCATTCCGGTATTTTTGCCAAGATAACCCCAAAATGGGGTCACGAAGAGTCAGATAGTCCTGAAAAATGACTAAACAACAAACACCACCACCAGTTAAGATTATGTAGTATAGACTTGTAGTGGAACCAAGCAGCATAGTTTGTGATATCCCCCCAGATCTATTTAACAGCATATGAATAAAAGAAAAGGAGCAGATGGTAGGAGTAATCCAAGGCTGGGTTTTTTTTTGGGGGGGGGCAAGGCAATCAGGGTTAAGTGACTTGCCCAGGGTCACACAGCTAGTAAGTGTCAATTGTCTGAGGCTGGATTTGAACTCGGGTCCTCCTGCAGCTGACTCCAGGGCTGGTGCTCTATCTACTGCACCACCTACCTGCCCGATCTAGGTCTTTTTTAAGGCACATTCTATCTCTCTGACTAGAATATATCATTCCTGTATAGCTTTAGTCCAGAAATTCAAGTCCTATTTTTAGATACTATCTCCTTAACCAGCTGTTCACTTCCTAAATCTGCCTTTTTCCTGTTGCTCCAATTTTTGATCAGCAGCAGAGATAGAAGCACTATCCTCCTTTGGCCTTTCATTTCTTGGCCAAAGCTTTATAATCTTTAGCAGTGCTTTCAAGATTGCTCTGGCAATTTAACTTGTGTTTGTGTAGTTGTCATCTAGTTTGACAAGTTTTGGGAGATTCTTTGTCATGTCCTGAATTTATGATTCAGGAAGACAGCATACCTCTCTATTGTTATCAGGTCAACAAATAACTTCATTAGTGCTCTTTTGCAAGCAGTCATATACCACTACTACTTACCTCTTCTTCTGTCTCTTATCACACCTTCTTGTGGATCCAAATCGTCCTTTACTGGAAGATAAGCAACTCCTTTCTCCTCAGAAAGTTCAGCTCCCCTGTCTTTATGCGTAATGCTTTGCTCCAAGTGTTTATTGGTGCTTCTTCCTTGTCATCACATTCTTTTACCCTCCAGCTTCCTGATTCGCCCAAGAGGCCCTATGTCTTTGTTTTCACATCCATTTGATTCTTTATTTTCACAGTGAAGCCCTTCTGTTTTTTAGGGACCCTTTCCTGGATAATCTGGGCAACCGGCATTCCTAGAGCCTTTTTACCTTCTCTTCTAAAAAGGAAACCTGGTCTCTTGGCTATGGCAGAAAAACAAACGTTGTCCACTCTCTCTATGCACTTGGTAATGTTTTTATGTTTCCAGTGTTTAAATCCATCCCTCTAAGAACTCCTCCATAACTGGCCTAGGTATACCTTATACCAGCTAATAACATTCAGCCAATCCTTGCTTTTATAGGTTTATGATTTCACTACTTTGGTTATTTGCTGCAGCAAACCGTCTATCTTATACAATTCCTGGCTGTATCTTCTCATAAACCCTTTAGGTAGCATCCAATATTTTAGAAACTCTCCCCTAGGTTTTTTTGATACTGGTATAACACTTATTCTGTATGTCTGTTACCCTTTACTCTAAGTATGTGACTGGCCGAACTGTTTTTGCCATCACACCTTTCTTGCATGATATCTTTTAGGCCACTTTTTATAACAAGTCATCACTGGTAATATTTTACAGCCCACTTAAAACTAACATCAATCTCTCTATTGCTTCCTTTTGTCACCCACAGTTTCAAGTTTTTGGAGATTATAGTGTTTAATGACTTGTAGCCATAACAATGTTGCCAAAAGAACATTGGTATGGGAAAAAATATTTTCTGCCAGACAGTATTTGGTGATTATTAAAATTACTGCAGTTTTCAAAAGTATTTCAACCTATTCTCTTCCTCCTGTTCAGATGTTGAAGTAGCTCACTAGCAATTCTGTAGTGCCTATCCAAAATAAATACAACATTGTGTTTTGCTCATGCAGCTGCTTGTTAAATCCCAGTCAATAGTCATTTTCATCCATTTTGTTTTTCTGTGTAGATTGTTAGATTAATCTGTTTTGAGTGGCCATGAATTTCATCGAGGAAGTACTGTTGTATTCTGGATGAAAAAAAAAATCTTTACACTTTTAGTTATATGCACATTTCATTTAAGTTTGTGATTCTACTTATTGTTGTATCAGTGTTGGTCTTTCCTACTCTGTAGTATTAGTCTTTTAGACCTACATAAAATTTGACAGCTCATCCTTTCATATTTGTCATCTCATTTGAGCTTTGTGGCCACCTTACAAGGTAGGTAAGTCAGGGATATCACCATTTTAACAGATGAGAAAAATGAGCCTCAGCGGTTGAGGAAAAAGAAAGTGGAATAAAAGGAAAGAAGGAAGAAGATAGAATAAAGAAAGAAAAATATGCGATAGAGAGTGGTAACTGCCTCTTAAAAATTACCTCAGAAGCTACACAATACATAGATATCATAAGATTAAACATCACCTAATCTGAATTCATTTTTTCCCAATACCAAACCCACCCCTGCTATATATACACCCTATTGGCAGCTGTGGAGCACCTAACTAGCCAAGTATCTGGCCTCTGCATGCTTAGTAAATTTTGGTTGAGAGCAACAGTCTTGGTTATTATTTCCTTCTAATTTGGGGCTGTAATTTTTCTTTCTTTTCAGTACAAATTCAGGGATCTAACAGTGGAAGAATTAACGAAAGTAAATATGTCCTATCCAAATTTCAGATTCTCCATGGACACTTATGGTAAGATTCATATCCCCTTTTTTGTGTGTGTGTGCTTTTCTGCGTGTTGCTTTTAGACTTTTGAACTTAATATAATTTCTCTTTTTCTCTCTTTTACCATCTGATTTTCAATTTAACTTTTTGTGTTCCGTGGTTTCATGGTTTCCAAGGAACATATACTCTATGGTTTCTAAGTCAACACAGTTCATGTTGTTATTCTTGCTTGCTACTAACTTTTTAGTGAATTTGTATCACATTTTGGATCATTTAAGAACAGGTTTGTGAATACACGTTCCGATCCCAATCTCCTGTCTTTCCATCTTTCCTATTGCCTAACTCTCCTAAGCCTGTTCTGTTTGCTCTCTCTCTTATTGTCTCTCCTTCCCTCCCTGTTTACCTAGTCTTTCACTGCCATTTTGGTTTCATTTCCTTCCTATGGTCTTGACCCTACAGTATGGCATTTCAGTAATGTACTGTGCCATTTGCTTGGAATGTATGCATTCTTGCCATATCGTGGCCTCCTGTTGAAACTTTCAAGGCCCAGCTTAGATGTCACCTGTTAATGAAATCCTCTCCAGTTCCCCTGAAAGTAGTTGCTCTCTTGTTATGTTTCTTAGAGCACTTTGACTAGATTCCTTTGCTTTGAGTAATCTTACCTTTCATCTTGCATATCCTGTTCCCTCATTAGAGTGTAAGCTTCTTAAGGGCAGGAATGAAGATTTTTCTTCTTGTATCGCCAATGCTTAGCATAGTTCCTTGCACATACTGAGTATTTAATAAGTGTCGAATTGAATTATATAAATTTATCTGAATACTTCTTTGTTTGTGGGGATACCAGAAAGATAGCTAATTCAGAGTCCTGCATTAAGATACTGTCAGAAATACTGCCTACTTTTCAAATGGAGTGCCTGCTTTTGTGCTTGTGGCACTAATTAAAGTGGGTGGAACTCCTGGAACCAGGGTTGCTGTTTATTCCACATAAGAATTTCTTGGAATAAATCTTATTTTCAGAGTGATGGTTTATTGCTTCACTTTAATCTTAATTCATCTTCTCACAAAGATTTTAAAAAGATTAAGGTTAATATTAATCATGGTCCAGACTTTAATTTCTGTTTTGACACAGCAATAATAATGCACTGACATCTCCTCAGTCACCCTGGCTCATAACCTCTGATCCTCCATTTACGACTCTCTCTGGCCTCCATATCTAATTTGTTGTCAGGTCCTATCTATTCTGCTTTCACAACGTCTCTTAAATATGCCCCTTCTCTCCTTTGACACCATATAGCAAATGATTAATAAATGCTTCTTGACTTAAATGATAATAAATCTTAAAATTTCTTTACACTTGCAGAACATCATCCTGCTTAGTTAAAACGTTTACTGCAAAATTTCCCACTTATTATTTGCTCCTTAAAATTCTCTTTTTGTCCCTGAAATAACATTTATAAACAGCAGCATATATTCATTCACATATTTACCTATCCATGTATTCAAGTTAAGCATTTTTATTTATGTTTATAGTGGGATTACAGTAATATGAGTCATCTAAACTTCCTCTTATCATTCATTCCAGGTATCTCTCTGTCATCTCATACTGATTATTAAGGCTTCCCTCTGATTAAGACCTAAGTAACCCCAACAATTTATATAGGGTTATTATTTCCTGATCAGAATTAGATTCTTTTCATTGTTCAAATCATTCACAGTGTCACCTAAAAAAATTTATAATTTTGCATGTGTTTGTCTTACTGGTTTCTGTAGTTTTATATATAGTTCTATAGAGTCTATGTATTTCTCAGGGTATTATATAATACTTACAAAGTTAAACAACAGGGAAGATATTAAAATACTTTATTTACATGTAAAAAAGGAATTTATATACATATAAGAAAAGTAGGATAGCTACAGCAGAATAGTTCCATGAAGTATACCATCGCCTGCTTTTTTTTTATTTTTTCCGGCCGAAAACAAGGTTTATTAGAACATCCATCATATTGGGCAGACTCTTAAGGAGTCTGAACATTAATAAGCTATTGGCTAGATTTTAAGAATCTGAGCATCTTAATGGAGACAAGGTGGATCTTATATACAGAAAAACTGTGGGAGGAACCTAGGAGTGGCCAGTAAGCTGGGGTGAACAGAACTCCTGGGACCTGGACTTTGTGGCCAAGGGATAATGGAACCTAGTTAGGATTAAGGGTGGGAAATGACCGGGCATCGCCTACTTCTTAATAACTAATACGATACTGAGCTAACTGGAACCTTGCAAAAGTCTTATTCTCTCTAGAGCAGAATTCATTGAAATGAGCCTATAACTGACCCCAGGCAAATGGTTTAGTTATTAAAATAACCAAAATATTTCATTTAAGACAGTTTCATGATGAGGAGTCTGAGATAGAATTGTTATAAGAAGGCTTTAATGCGTATTGGCCATAAGCAAAAGACAAATATGTAAACCAGGAAGAACCAGTAGACTTAAGCTTTCCAAATAATAAACTTCAACCCCAAAAGCTCTTTGAAAAAGCAAAAAAGAAACCAGAGTTACCATGGCATAGAGGATCATTTTAAAAGACTTAATCACTGACAGACTATAAGATTGGTTTTGAGGGTCATCAGTTTGAGTAATATGTGACTGTCAGGTATTTGCCACACAATTGTGGAGTGAATTATTTGTTTATGGTATGAGGCCCTTGGAGAGACCAAGGCTGATTTTTGGCAGCAACACTAATTAGGATGAATGCTTGTGATAATATGAACCTGTTCTAGTTCTGCCTCTGTAATATGCTAGAATTTGACTGACAGTATGAAATTCTCACACATTTGACTAATTTACCACCTGCAGTTTGGACAGTTTTGGTTTCGGTGAATGATATCTACTAGTTCCCTTGTCCACATGTTTATTGACTCCTAGACCATAATTTTCAGATAATTTGTACTTATTTTATTGTGGGTTTTCTGCTTTTAATTTTATGTTTTCTTTTTTTCAGTTTTCAAAGACAATTCTCAGAAAGATCTATTGAATTTTACTGGCACTATTCCTGTGAACTATCAGGGTAAGAGTAAAAATCCCCAAAATGGGATGTTCTTTAAGTATCGAAGTATTCATATTGTTGTACTAACCTACATAGATAGGCATAGTACTTTCAGGTTTACAAAGCGCTTGCAATTCTGTTCTCTAATTCAGTCATCATGGAAACCTTGTTAAGTAGTCAGATGAGAAATTTAGGCTCAGAGATATGACTTGCCCAAGGTCACAGAGTCAGTAAATAGTGGAGCATGGGCTCAAACTCAAGCCTTTTCATGGTCTGGAAAATACTATGAGATCTAAGTCTAAACCATTTAGTTCTCTTGCTCTGTTCTGTATAGCTTAGTAAATGGGGGTGTTCTGAAACCAACAGCCCTGTCATTGTAGTAAGGTCAGCTTCTTTGCCCTGGTGCTAATATTAAATGACATACATTTTCTTTCTTTTTTAAAATTAATTAATTTTTTTTAGTTTTCAATATTCACTTCCACAAGCTTTTGAGTTTTAAATTTTCTCCACCTCCTTCTCCCCAAGATGGCATGCAATATGATATAGGCTCTACGTATACATTCATATTAAACATTAGTCATGTTGTAAAGAAGAATTAGAACCAATGGGAGGACCCATGAGAAAGAAGAAACAAAACGAAATGAAAAAAGAGAGAGCAAATAGTATGCTTTGATTCAGACTCCACAGTTCTTTTTCTGGATGTGAATAGCGTTTTCCATTGTGAATCTTTTGGAGCTGTCTTAGATTCTTGCATTGCTGAGAAGAACTAAGTCTATCAAAGTTGATCATCACACATTA
>NW_020954980.1:0-6844 GCF_900497805.2 Vombatus ursinus | reverse complement strand
CTTGTTCAGCCATTCCCCAATTGGTGGGCATCCCGTCAATTTCCAGTTCTTGGCCACCACAAAAAGAGTTGCTATAAATATTTTTGTACATGTACGTTTTTGTACATTTGTACATTTTTTCCCATTTTTATGATCTCTTTGGGATAAAACCCTAGAAATGGTATTGCTGGGTCAAAGGGCACGCACAGTTTTATAGCCCTTTGGGCATGGTTCCAAATTGCTTTCCAGAATGGCTGGATCAGTTCACAACTCTACCAGCAATGCATTAGTGTTCCAATTTTCCTACATCTTCTCCAGCATTTACTATTTTCCTATTTTGTCATGTTAGCCAATCTGATAGGTGTGATGTAGGACCTCAGAGTTGTTTTGATTTGCATTTCTCTAATCAACAGTAATTTAGATTCTTCTTTACAACATCACTAATGTGAAAATATGTTTAATAGGAATGTATATGCATAGCCTATATCAGATTGTGCGCCGTCTTGGGAAGGGAAGGGGATAAAATTTTAAAACTCTAAAGCTTATGGAAGTGACTGTTGATAAATCAAAATAAATTAATAAAGAATAGTAATTTAGAGTATTTTTTCATATAACTAGATAGCTTTAATTTCTTCATCTGAAAACTGCGGTTCATATCCTTTGACCATTTAATTGACATATATTTTCAAGGTGCTGTTGAATCCATAGAAATTAGAATGTGTTTGTGTGTCTAATGCTTCAGAGAAGCCCAAAAGATTTTGAGTGAGTTCTTCTTTTCTCCTTCATTTATGTGTGAGCCTGGACTTTACCCACTTAAGGGAATAGAGTCATTTTCTCTAGTTTTGCAGCAGCAATCATCCACTTTTTACTTAGGTGCCACTCATTCCCCTGAACATGTAAGAGATACTTTTCCTTCCCTCTCCTTCCCCGTGGTTGTGAATAGAGTGGAAGGTGTGTGTGAAAGATGGCCAGCAAGGGCTTAACATTATTAGTGATGACAGTGATTTCATAGAGATAAGGAGAGTGTCAAAGTCATGGAGTCTGTGAAGTAGTTTTGTTTTTTTTTTGTTTGTTTTAATTTTTTTTTTTGAGTTCTGAGTTGTCTTCCTCTCTCCCTCCCAACCCTGCATCAGAGAAGTCCAACATTTGATACATAGATATCCATGTAGAACCGTACAATACATACTTCTATATATCATTTCTTTCTCTGGAGGTAGATAGCATTTTCCTTCACAAGTCCTTCGTAGTTGACTTGAATATTCATATTACTTAGAACAGCTTAGTCATTCACAGTCTTTGGACAATATTGCTATTACTGTATACAACATTATCTTGGTTCTGTTCATTTCACTCTCATTATTTCATGCAAGCCTTTCCATGTTTTTCTAAAATCAACCTGCTCATCATTTCTTACAGCACTGTAGTACTCCATCACAATCATATATCACAACTTATTTAACCATTTCCCAATTGATGGTCATCCTCTCAATTTTCAGTTCTTTCCCACCACAAATGAAGCCATTGACTATATACCTCAGGTTGAAATCAATCCCTCTCTAGCTGAACTTCCAACTGAAGAAAAGGTTTTGAATGCCATTAGGTTCCTCTCATGTGGCAAAGTGCCTGTTGCTGATTCTATTTCTTCTGAGATTTACAAGGTAGGTCCGCTGCTCATACAAAAGCTGACTGAAACTTTCCAGGTTATGTGGCAAGAAAAGATTATCACTCAGGAGTTCAAGGATTTCTCCATTGTCCGTCTCTGTAAAGGAAAAGGAAATAGATTGTTTGTGACAATCACAGAAGGGTCTCTCTCTTAGTCACTGCTGGCAAGATTCTTGCCAGAGTCCTCCTTAATGGGCTGATCCTTCACCTGGAAGATGGTCATCTACCTGAGAGCCAGTGTGGCTTCAGAAAGGGCCAGTGAATGGTTGCTATGGTGTTTGCTGCCCCACAACTCCAGGAGAAATGCTAGGAGCAGAACAGAGGCCTGTACACAACATTAATATGTTGTATACATAATACATAAGGCTTTTTTGTTGTTGTCGTTGTTAGGCAATGGGGTTAAGTGACCTGCCCAGGGTCACACAGCTAGTAAGTTACACTAAGGCTTTTGATGCTGTCAGTCATGAGGGCTTTTGGAAGATCATGAAATTTGTTTGCTGGGAGAAATTCCTCAGTATTGTATGCTTGTTTCACGATGACATACTTGCACAGGTTCTGGATAGTGGATGACACTCTTGTGCTTTCCCAGTCACCAATGGAGTGAAGTAGGGCTGTGTGCTTTCTCCCATGCTTTTTAGCATGATGTTTTCAGTGATGTTTTCAGAGGCCTTCAACAAGGACAAAAACAGAAAGTCACCTACCACACTGATAGTAAATTATTTAAGTTGAAAACTCCACAAGCCAAGGTTAAAGTGGAGGGAAGGGAGAGTTTGGTGTGTGACTTTTTGTTCACTGATGATTGTACACTCAATGCAGCCTCTGAGGCTGAGATTCAACAAAATATGGACCAATTCTTTTACCGCTTGTGCCAATTTTGGCCTGACAACACCAACAAAACAGAGGTTCTTCACCAGACAGCACCTCACCATCCATATGTGGAACAATCAGTTACAGCAAATGGAGAAATTTTGAATGTTGTGGATAAGTTCACTTAGCTTGGCAGTATACTTTTCAGGGATGTACACATAGATGATAAGGTTGATGCACACGTTGCAGGAGCTAGCTCAGTGTTTGGGAGGCTCCAAAGGAAAGTGTGAAAGAGAAGGAGGTATTAGACTGCCTACCAAACTGAAGGTCTACAGAGCTATTGTGATGACCTCATTGTTGTATGCCTGTGAAACCTGGACAGTATATCAGTGCCATGCCAGGAAACTGAATTGCTTCCATTTGAATTGTCCTAGGAAGATTCTCAAGATCACCTGGCAGCACAAGGTATCAGGGGCAGCTAGGTGGCGCAGTGCGTAGGGCTCTGGCCTTGGAGTCAGGAGGACCTGAGTTCAAATCTGGCCTCAGACTTTTGAAACTCACTTGCTATGTGACCCTGGGGAAGTCACTTAACCCTGATTGCCTCACCAAAAAAAAAAAAAGGATAAGGTACTAGACACTGAGGTCCTTTCTCAAGCTGAACTGCCAAGCATTCAAACTGTTACTATGTAGAGTGCAACTCCAATGGGCTGGCCTTGTTGTTTAAATGCCAAACTCACACAAGGCAAGCACTCACATAGAGGTCAGAAGAAGCAGTACAAGGACACTCTCAAGGTCTCTCTGAAGAGCTTTGGAATCAGCCTCCCAGCACGGCATGCCCACATCAAAGAAGGCACTGCGCTCTATGGGCAAAGCAGAATTATAGTAGCTCCAAAGGAGCGTTAGATGCACAAATTTAGAGATATCTCCACTCTAAATGTTCATATGAACTATTTGTGCCTGACCTGTGGTAAAGCCTTCTGAGCTCTCATTGGTCTGATCAGCCACTGTGGGACACACTGCACCTTGACCCCAAGATAGTGATGTCATTTTGGTCTTCATTAAGCATGAAGGACCACCACCAAATATATATATTTACATATAAGAATAATAGCTCACATTTATATGTTACCTCCTATGTGCCAGGCACTGTTCTCAGCACCTTACAAATATTACCTTGTTTGATCCTCACAACAACCCTTTGAGGTAGGTACTGTTATTATCCCTTTTTTGCAGATGAAGAAACTGAGGCAAACAGAAGTGAAATGACTTACCCAGGGTCACACAGACAGTAAGTATTTGAGGCCAGATTTGAACTAAGTTTTTCTTGACTTCAGGCTCAAGCTCATATACTAATGTACTTCAGACTCGGGCTCATATACTATCATATATAAACATATGTATGTGTATTTTATGAATACCTAAATGAAAAGGAAAAACGGAAAAAGGGAAAAAGTTCTAAGATCTCAGGGATTGAATTAAGAGATTCCCTTGTATTGGATACATTTTTATAGTCTTTGTGTTAGAATGAGGAGGGGTAAAGTGATAGAAGAGAAGAAGTTTACTCAGTTATAAAAGTCTCTTGCAAAGGAAAATGAACTGCAGGTGAGGACATAGAGTAACTGAGTGGAAGGAGTGGGAAGAATCCTAGACTGAATCAGGTGACCTGTAATCTAGTTCTAGCCCTTTAGTTACTGACTTGCAATGACACTGGGTGAGTCATTTAGCTTTACTAGATCTCGCTGTCCTCTTTCTAAAATGTGGGATTTAGACTGATCTGTATGATCATAGAGGGCTAACTCCAAAATTCTCTAAGGCTAACCCCCCTGGTATGTCCAAATGCTATAAGGCCAGCCTCCATCTAAATTTCTTTCTTTCTAGTAGCGTTTACTTCAGTCCTTTAGGGGATATTTTCATTATAGAAACTCATCTACAATTTTGTAATAGAAGTAAATTATAAATTTCATTTTCTAAATCTAATATAACCTCTCCTAAGATATAAATTCCACTTTACACATGTGGAATAACTTCTCCCACATCTCTGCCCTTTCAAATCGTTTCCTTCAGGATGTAGCTCAGGTGCTGCCTTTTCCAACCAACCCCTTTCCCAAAACCACCTGATAGTCCTTATCTCAGATCTTTCATACCCCTCGGTTTGAATTTGTAGAAATCCACTTTGTGGCTTACTTGACAGGAATGAATTTGTTTTACAAAGCTTGGCCTACCTGCGGTATATCAGCTACAATTTGTATTTTGTTATCTTTTAAAGATGAATTTGCCGTAGATTTTGTTTTGTCTTAAATAGGTAATACATATAATATACCAATTCGTTTGTGGATTTTGGATTCTCACCCTTTTGCGCCCCCCATATGCTTCTTGAAGCCAACTCCAAACATGGGAATCTCATTGGGAAAACATGTGGATGCCCAGGGCAGAATATATCTGCCCTATCTACAGAACTGGAGTCATGTAAGATCCACTTAGTTTTTGTTTTAAAAATTTTTGTTTTTCCTTAATATTTCTGTTCTACATTTTCCTCCAGCTATAATGGTTGAAGAACTTACCTTCTTTTAAAAGAATGCTTTGAAACTAAGAGAGAATGAGTGAGGAGGTGCTGTTATGACATTTTAAAGAAAGAAGGGTAAATAATATTAAACTTGATATAGATTCTGCTGAGAAAAAAATTATCAGAGTCAGTAAGGATAATTAGATTAAATTTTTGTGACATGAATTTGCAAGATGGAGGGTTTTTTTCATGATTTATTTCTTAATATGTTGTTCTTCAGCTAACCAAAGTGGTGAGAAATATTTGGGCAAAGTTTCAGAATTTATAAATAGTAATGTACTAGTTTTAGGTGGGAAAGATCCCCATATTGGCATTTGTAAGTTGACATTTTAAAGTTTAAAAAAATTGTTCACATTGTCATTGAATTACAGAACAGTTTCACAAATTACTTCCCATCCTGACTTTAAGTATCTGAAGAGCCAAGAACTTCTCTGAGCTCACTAGTTAGGTAGGAGAGTAGAATTTAAAAGCTGAATTTTTGTACAGAAAAATTCTGGTTTGCCATGGACCTCAGGTTATATTGTTGTTCACAAGAACAAACCCCAAAATCTGAAATAGTTTTGGACAGAATTTTATTAGGTCATTTGGTAGAGAAGAGTGAGCTGGAAAAAAGGTGTGGCTCCCTCCCTTCCAGGCTCTAGAAAGTTTACATTATATAGGATTTAGATAAAGGCACCCACACAGTACACAGTTAAGCAGCTGTGCTGAGAGGGCAACTTGAAAGCAAGGTAGATTGATATGGATATCAGTAAACATAAACATTCAATAAAATTTTAGTGAAGCCAAAATACAGGCTTGGAAGGACCCAACAAGAGTTGGGTATTTTGGGTGGATCCAGGACCTGAGGGAACCCAGAATTCCTTGTAGCCATCTCTGGTATTCCTGAAGAGTTACTGAGGTCAGGGTAAAGTTTTAGGTTCAAACAATTTCTTGTCCCATAAAGTTAGGTTTAAACAGTAAAAAGATTAATAAGTTTTCCTACCAGTATAATAAAGCATTTTCCACAATATCTATAATAAATAGTTTCATCTGGATTAAAACCCACACCTTTGTTTTTGGCTATTATATTTATCAAATAACATTTATTAATGATAGGAGAAGGAAAATGTTGATTCCCCCAAACTGACATTTGTATTAATAGTTAGTCATGTCCTCTTAGAACTGGAACAATATATTTCTTACTTATTCTTCACTGTCTTTTTTTTTTCACTTTTTTTTTAAGCCTATTGCTCTAATTTGACTTGCTTTCTGTAATATGTCTAATGACTAATCTCAGTGCTTCCTTTTTTTTTTCCTTACAGTCCCTAGTATAACTGTTAACATGGTATTTCTTACTTTGACATGGTTCTCTAAGAAATTTGAGGCTCTTGCTCATTTGAATATAAATTCATGTTGATTTTAAATTTCTATTTTGTGCTTCCCTGTGATAGGCCATTACTGACCTTGATAATACATTTTTATAATAATTTGGGAACTTTTAGGTCTTAGAGATGGTAACTGTTCTCTTTTTGTTTGTTTCCTAGCCTAAATCAGTCATCACTGGGTTAATCAGAGAAATGATTATCAAGTTTCAGGAGGAGCTTCCTCTGTATTCCTTATCTTCTGCTGATGAGGCTCAGCAGGTAGAATTGCTGGCCTATATTTCAAAGATCACTCAAGGTTTGTATATTTTTTTTCCCCCATTTTGGCCATGTCCAAAATATTTGGAATTTGTTTTGTTTGACTGAACGTATTTGCTACTACTAGGTCTTTGTTTTTCTTTTATTATTATTGTTGTTCATTTTAGAGCCTGGATAGTAGAAAGACCCCTTTTGGGGTAGGGTAGCCAAAAAA
>NW_020954979.1:5904-15669 GCF_900497805.2 Vombatus ursinus | reverse complement strand
CAGCTCTTGCAATACAAGACCAGTGCATGTATGAGGTGATGAAAGCTTGCAGCAGAGTGGTGGCACTGTTAGGGGAAAGAATGGGGCATAGGTTAGAGATTTTGCAAAAGTGGCAACCAGAGGCTGTGGGCAGATATATGGCATGTGGAGTGAGAGATTATGACTAGCCAAAGATAACACCTAGGTTGTTAGCCTGTGGGACTGAGAGGTGATGGTGCACTCTACAGTAATACAGGTGACAGTAGGAGATTTAAGAAGACAGGTGAGTTTGGTTGTAGACATGTTGAGTTGAAATCTCTATTGGACATTCCATTCCAGATTCCTGAAAGACAGTTGAAGGTGCAAGGTAAGGAGAAATTTAGGTGAGTAGACAGGTTGGGGCAGGATAAGAACAATTAAAAATCATCAAGGGGCAGCTAGGTGGCACAGTGGATAGAGCACTGGCTCTGAAGTCAGTAGGACATGAGATCAAATCCGGCCTCAGACCAAACACTTGACACTGACTAGCTGTGTGACCCTGCACAAGTCACTTAACCCCAACTGCCTAAGCAAAAAAAAAATAAAAATAAAAAAATAAAAATCATCAGGACAGAGTTGGGTATTAAACTGATGTAAGTTGGTGAGATCAAAAAAGGAAACAGTAAAAAGAGAGAACAGAAGAGGGCCAAAGATGGAACTGTGTGCGATACCTACAGTTAGAACACTTAGAGGGCATGATCTAGATGAAGATCTAGTGCAGGTGAATGAGACAGAGCAGTTGGGTTTATGGAAAAACTAGCAGAGAGTGCTGTCTCTAGGGAGAGGGAAAAAAACTACAGAAAAAAATAATATCCCAGGAGGAATGGGTGATCAGCAGTGTGAAAGGCTGCAGAGAGGTTGAGGAGAAGGAAGGCTGAGTAGAGAACATTGGATCTGGCAACTAAGAGATCACTGGTAACTTTGAAGATGGTATTGGTGGAATGACAAGTTTGGAAGGCAAATTATGAGCGGTTTGAAGAGAGTAGCAAGCAAGCGGAAGCACCCTATTGTAGATAGCCATTTCAAAGAGTTTAGCCACAAAAGGAAGAAGAGATACAGGTTGATAGTGGGGATGGAAGAAATGAATGATTTCTTCTTGAGGATGGGGAAGGCATTAGCATGTTTGTAGCCAGTAGGGAATGAGCTGGTAGACAGGGAGAGGTTCAAAATAAGTGACAGAATGAGGATGAGAGAGGAGGCAATATGCTGGAGGAGAGAGGTGGAAAAGGATTGCTTGAGCAGGTAGAGAATATGGCCTCATTACTGCGTAATAACACCTCATCAAGTGAAACAGTGGTGAAAGAGGAGACATTGACTAAAGGCATATGCTTCTTTTAAGATAAGAAAGAAGGAAGAAGCAAGAACACAGGGTGAATGACCTAACTTGATTTCTGTAAGAGATGAGGAAAGTTTCTCAGCTGAGAGCTTAGGGGCCATGGGAGGTCTGAAAAGGGAAGAAAAAGTTTGGAAGAGCTGCTATGGAATGTGGGGACAGTTAGTTTATAAGACATGTGTAGAAGGATTTCTAAGCGGTAATAAGAGAGACATTGAATCTGTGTAACAAATTTCTAGTACATCCAGCACGAATAGTCCCTTGATTTTCTCCACCTTCATTCAGCAGCACAATTGGAAGAGCAAGAGTAGCAAATGCAATAAGAGATCCCAGCCTGAGGCTTGGCAAAACATAACTAACGAAATGATAAGGAGGCCAGGGATACAAGGGAAGAGAACTGTAGAATTGAAATGATTTGCCAAAAGAGCAAGGTGGGGATAAAGGGTCTAATGCAGGGGAGATGATTTGGGAGATAAGTGAGAGGTAGAGAAATTGGAGGTCACATTAGGAATGAAGAATAAGGTTTGGTAAAAGAAGTCAGAGGGAGAAGTAGAAACATAATAGATTAAGAGGATTTTGGAATTCTTGAACATAGAGGTGGTATACTTGTTGAAGATGACAAAATAAAGGCTATGTCCATTGTTGGGTGTGGCTAAAGTGAGATGTAACAGTAGGACATAGGAAATGAGTAGGCTGAGGAAGTGAGTGGTTGAAGGTGATTGAGGGAGAGTCAATTTGTAAGTTGAAGTTCACTTCTATGAGGCCGTGAGGCAGAGAGGCAAAAAAGAATGTGAGCTATTTATCAAACTCAGTGAGAAAAGAAAGAGGACGTGACCAAGGTCTGTAGACAACTTCTACCAAGATTCTGATTGGGTGGTAGATATGAAAAACCACGCTCCTTAAAGAAGAGAATTTGCTGAGGGAGAGATGTGGGGAGAAGTGAATATTCCAACTGCCTTTCATAGACATGTGAGCTGAGGAGGATGTGTGAAGGCATAGATAGGACTACAGAAGGTGAAATGGGAGGCTATATCTTTAAGAGGTGTAATCAGGTTTGAGCTATAGATAGCAGATGGAAGGAGTGGGAGAGGAAAAGATTTAGAAAAAAGGAAAGGTGGTTGTCAGTGGAAAAGGCATTTCACAGGGTACATTGTGAGGAGTAGGAGTGTTTGATTGGAACTTTGAGGTTGGAGGGTTGAGGAGGATGGTAACAAGGAACTAAATGATGTAAAACAGCATTTAGATAATTACCCAAAGGGAATAAGATTTATTGTCATTTGTATAATATGACAAAGTATGAGAATGTTCATCACTGAGAGAATGTGCCACTCTTCTGCTGAAATAAGACTAAAGATCTGTTAGAAGACAAGGTCCAATATGAGATAGGAGGAACATGGTCAGATTCCTATTGATGTAGGAAGAGGTCATAAGTTACCTGAGCTGTGAAGGAAATAAAGGATTCTAAAGAAGCAGAGGTGAAGGGGGCATGTATCCCAGCCTTGGATGACTGCTTTTACAAAGGAATGTAGATAGGAAAAAAGGTGGCATGTAAGAAGTAAAAAGACCAGTATCTTTGGACCATCAAGTATGTGAGGACAAATAATATCTATGATGGAAAATTAGAAAGGTAGAGTGTAGCCTGGTTATGAATGTCATTCAATGACAAAAACAGAGGTTCATATGTAATCCTATAGGTCATCGGGTATTTTAGAGTTGATTGAACAGAGGATGGCATGAATACATGCAGGGTGTGGAAAACTCTGAGGATCTGAGCAAATGAAGGATTTCTGACTAGAGAGATATTGTGCAGGTAGATAAGTCAGAAGGTTGCTCCAATTGTCCAGGTGAGAAAAGATAAGATTGCTTGAGTCAGTGAGTCAATTTAGCATTTATTAAACATGTACAATATGTTAGGCACTCCTCTAAGCAGTAGGCATAGAAATAAAAGTAGAGGGGGCAGCTAGGTGGCACAGTGGATAGAGCTCTGGCCTTGGAGTCAGGAGGACCTGAGTTCAAATCCGGCCTCAGACACACAACACTTACTAACTTTGCGACTCTTGGCAAGTCACTTAACCTCAATAACTTCACCAAATAAAAAAAGAAAAAGAAAAAAGAAATAAAAGTGAAAAAAGACATGCCCTGCCTCAAGGATCAAAATTTATAATGGGAGAAAACAGTGCAGAAAAAAACAAAAAACTCTTGTAAGTAGGGGTTGGCATGGCAGAGAAAATCTGGAATGCTGCCTGGAGAAGAATGATCCTTGACTGGCTGGGCCCTGGGAGGAGGCATCCAGTCAGTTGGAGAGGTTTCAAAAGTGGAGGGCAATTCCAAAGTATGAACTCAACACCTTGAGTCAAGGTTCAAGATAAGAGGAAATTCAAACTGAGGAGAAGTGGAAACAAGTAAACAAGGAGTGTTATGGTTTAATAATGAAAAGACGTGGAAACTACCTGGATATAGGGACGGAAAGACAGTAAGGACCATAAAGTTAATTCACATCCACATACATTTATAAATTGCTCACTATGCTTGAAGTATCGTTCTACATATTGAGAATAATAACACAAAAAAGAAATAGATCAAGTAGAAGGAGGAGGAGGAGGAGGAGAAAATGAATGAAAACAGTTCCTGCCTTCAATGAACTTGCAATTTAATCAGGGAAGAGAACACAGAAACAGAATTTGAAATTCAGGTCATGTGCATCATACAGGGGCATGAAGGAAAAGTCTGAGAAGTCCTACAGGAGAGCAGGCCATAGATAAATATGATGTCTATCTTTAGTCATCTCTTTATATGGAGGTTTTGAAGTTCATGACTTTGCTCACCAGTGGAGGTGGAGGGAAGGCAGTGAGGAAGTGTGAATACCTTTAGTATCATTTGGTAGGCAGATAGACAGAAAAGAACATTTATTAAGCACCTTCTAAGGGCCAAGTACTATACTAATGCTTGAATCTAAAAATATAAGCAAGCAAGAAAATCTCTGCTCTAACTGAGCTTACATTATAATAGAGAAAAAGGTCACATGAAGAGGAGCTGGAAGTGGTGGGGTAGGGCATGGTTTACAGTTTGTATAGTCTTTACCTACCTGAGAATAATGAAAAGGTGCATAAAATATTAAGGAATCAGTCTGGAAAAGCCTCCAAGATAACTGTGTATGTTTGTTTACAAAATTGCCCCTAAAGAAATAAATAACAGGTTGAATAACCAGAAAGGCATTCAGTGTTCTTTGCTAGAACATGCCAATAGAAGAAAAATATCAATGCTTCCCAGAGTAATTTACCACTTGAATTCTATAGCAATGACACAATCAAAAAGATATTTTATACCACTAATTTAATAATAAAAATATTTTGAAGAAGACCTAGAAAATCAATGGAAATAACTCCCCCAAAATTTAGGAATTAAAGGGATTAATCACATGTTCATAATTAAAACTATACCAGATAGAAGTAGTCATCAAAAAAAAATTAGAATGGTTTAAAAAACGGAGAAGTAGATCCATGGAACAAACTAAAAAGGGAGAACCAGTAGCAATGGAATCTTATATTCCATGTTTGTTAAGCCTGAAAACATAAGTGACTCAGGAATAAAGTCCTCATTTGATAATAACTGTCAGGATAATTAGCAAACAGTCAGGGAGAAGTTAAAGTTAGACCAACAGCATGTACCATACTGCACCCTAATTTTTAAATGAATTGATGAACTTATTAAAGACCATATCACAAAAAAATTAGAAAAAAGAACATTTACTTTAATCAGTTATAGGTAAAAGATACATTCTTAAGATATTCTGCATATTTCTGGGCATTATTTCTCTCGTCATACAATTCATAGCCTAGCCAAGATCTCTCCCAGGCATAGATTATCAGTAAGAAAGGTAAATTAAAAACTACTGGGCTAAGGGGACAGCCTTTCTTGACTCTAGTGCAAATGGAAATGCTTGAATAACAGCCATCCTTGACACATATAGGGGACTGAGTCCCATTAGGGTCACTGTATTATATTTATGGCCTCATCTCGAAGGCGGCCCTTGCCAAGGACAAGGAGCTTGTCTTCTATGGCAGAAAGAAAGAAAGAAAAAGGGAAGATGATTCAATCTGCACTCCAAATCCTTCAGTTCATTATCTGAAGCTGGGTAGCATGCTACATCATGAGTCTTCTGAAGCTGTAGTTGGCTATTATTTTGGTGACAGGTTTGAAGTCTTTCAAATTTGATTATCTTTAAAAATATTACAGTTATTATAAAAATTGTTCTTCTAGTTCTTCTCATTTCATTTTCCTTAATTTCATACAAGTCTTCCCATGTTGTTCTGAAACCATCCCCTTTGTCAGTTCCTATTTCAGAAGAGTACTTCATCACATTCATGGACATAACTTTTTCAGCTAGTCCTCAGTTTATGGGTATCCCTTCATTTTCCAATCCTTTCCCACCACAAAATGAGTGTCTAAAAATATTTTCTATGTATAAAAGTCCTTTTCTTCCTTCTTTGAACTATCTGAAGAACAGAACTAGTAGTGGTACCACTAGGTAAAAGAATGGACTCAGGGCCATAACTCTTTGGACAGAGTTCCAAATTGCTTTACAAAATATTTGGATCAATGTACAGCTCTGACATACTTTGTTAAAAACAGGAATGAGAGAGTTTTGTATCTTATGAAAAGTCTACTCTTCATAAAAGGTGATGATTTTTGTTATTCTTATTATTTATGTGGATAACTATTTTCGTAGTTTTCCTAATATTTTACAATCAGTGACAAATGTTGGAGGGGATGTGAAAAATTGAGACACTCAGGCACTGTTGGTGGAGTTGTGAACTGACACAGCAATATAACTATTAGGTTTGTATACCAAAAGAGACAAAAAAAATGAAAAGGACCTGTATGCACAAAAATATTTATAGCAGCTCTTTTCTGCTGGCAAAGAATTGGAGATTGAGGGGACATCTATCAGTTGGGGAGTGGCTAAAGAAACCATCATATATGATTGTGATGGAATACTCTTGTACTATAAGAAAATGATGAGCAGGATGCTCTCAGTAAAAAATGGAAAAACTTATATGACCTGAAGTAAAGTGAAATGAAGAGAACCAGGAGAATATTGTAAAAAGTAACAGTAATATTCCGAAATGAATTGTGAATGACTCAGCAATATAATGATCCAAGACAAATCTGAGGGACTTATGATGAAAAATGCTATCCATCCTCAGAGGAAGAAATGATGGACTGTGAATATAGATTGAAGCACACTTTTTTTAAACTTCCTTTCTTTTTCTTTCTTTCTTTCTTATTTTGCTTAGGTTTTTTGGTCTATGTTTGTTTTTTCACAACATGACTAATATGGAAATGTGTTTTGCATGAGTCCACATGTATAACCTATATAAAAAAGCTTGCATTCTAAATGAGGAGGGAAGGGATGGAGGGAGAGAATTTGGAACTCAAAATTTTTAAAATTAATGTTAAAAATTTTTTTTACATGTAATTGAGGAAAAATAAAACACATTCTTTTAAAAAGGGAAGAGACCCTAGAGTAGATCACCTACAACCCATAGCTCAAAAAGGTTTTTCTCAACAAGATACCTGACAAGATACCATTTATAACCTCTGCTTGTATTTTGAAAAAACAGTGCATTTATGTAATCAATTTGATAATAAAAATAAACTTATGTATGAGACCATAACAATAATAATGATAAAATCCATAGTTTCACATAAAAAAAAGACTTTTTAGGCATCTTCTAAATGGGATAGCCAAAGCATTTACAAGTTTCTTAGCACCATATGAAAATTTTACAGAAATTACCCAAGTGTTAGTGCACAAATATGTGGCATACAGATGTAAAAATGTACAAATATTTAATCCATCCTTTGTAGACCCATAATGCAATAAAAATGATCATGAGTTCAGGAATTACAAACAGAAAACTAATAACCAAAAGGAAGATGTTATTTACCTACAGAGAAAGAACTGACAGATAGAAATATGCATCATATCATCATACACATGTATATATGTGTATAGATAATTATGTATATTTATGTATATATACATATATACATATATATGTACGTATTTAATTGTAGCTTTCTCTAAGGTGGGGCAGGAGGAGGAAGAAAAAATAGGATAAAAAGTGCACATCAGAAAATGTAGAAGGAAACAGAAAAGCTGGCTTGGTTTGAAAACAATGGGTAGGTTTTATTACATAGGTTTTTGTGAAATGCAAATATATGGCTTTATATTGAATCCTCTCTTATGTTCTCCTATGTACATGGGCATGTTCTTTTTTTTTTCTTTTTTGATTTTGTATTTAAGTGTGCCATCGAGCTGCCCCTACAGTAAAAGTTTCTTGAACCACTACTAAATTCCAAGTATTACTCCATGTGTTATAGATGCAAACAGTTTATAAGATGTTGTGGAGAGTAGTATAAGTGTCAGTTTTTGCATAATTTCTGCCCGACTGTTATCCAGTATTCGCTGCAGTTTTTAATCAAGTAGGTAGGTTTCACGCAGGGAATCTACATTTTCTACTTTATCTATAGTTCTTTCCGAATGACCTTGTCTTGTCTCTTCATTGATCTGTCTCTTTTTTTTAAACCAGTATAAGGTATTTTCGATAACTGCTGTTTTGAAACACAGTTTCAGGTCTGAAAATTCTTGTATGCCTTATTGAGCCTCTTATAATTGGTCTTTAATGTTTACCTTATATTTTTCTTGGATCTTATGTGTCAAATCCAAAAATTGATATGATAAAAAACTTTATTTCAATAAAATTTTTATAAGGCCTTTTGTTGTTGTTCTAAATTAAAACTTAGATCTTGCAACACAAAGCCCAGGAGATAACATGGAAACAGAGTGGTTTATATGGATAAAAGAAAAATGAGGATCAAAAACCTAATTCCATATAGTACCATCATCAGGTAAGACAAGTATTAATGCTATTGTAATTGGCAATGAATGTATAATCTTTTTAAAAATTCTCTGGCTCCCTTCTTTCCCCCTCATTTAGAATGCAAGCATTGTGATATAGGTTATGCATGTGAAGTTATGCAAAATGTATTTTCCACATTAGTCATGTGAAAGGAAACATACATTAAAAAAAATCTAAGCAAAATAAGAAAGAAAGAAGGAAAGAAAGAAAGAAAGAAATAATATACTACAATTTGTTCATCCATTCCTCAGTTGATGGGCATCCCCTCAGTCTCCAAGTCTTTGCTGCCAGAAAAGAACTACTATACATATTTTTGTATATATAGGTCCTTTTCCTTCTTTGTTTTTTATCTCTTTAGGGATACAAACCTAGTAGTGATAGTGCTGGATACAAGTGTATACATGGTTTTATAGCCCTTTGGGCAGTTCCACAGTACTCTACATAATGTCTGAATCAGTTCACAACTCCACCAACAGTGCATGAGTGTCTCAATTTTCCCACATCCCCTCCAACATTTGTCATTGATGGGTAAATATTAGGAAAACTCTAAAAATAATTATCCACATAATTAACAAGAATGACAAAAATCCTCACATTTTGTTAAGAAGTGAAGACTAGGCTTTTCAGAAGACACAACACCCTCTTGTTCCTGTTTTTGTTTTTTGTTTATTTGTTTTGTTTTTTTGGCTAGGCAATGGGGTTAAGTGACTTGCCCAGGGTCACACAGTGAGTAAGTGTTATGTGTCTGAGGCTGGATTTGAACTCAGGTTCCCCTGACTCCAGGGCCAATGCTCTATCCACTGTGCCACCTAGCTGTTCCCTATCTTAGTTCATGTTTTTAAGAAAAATTTAGAGATCATAGCAGAGCATTGGTCCAAAGATTCTGGAAAGCAATTTCGAACTATGCCCAAATAGTCATTCCCCTGAGTCCATTCTTTTACCTACTGATACCACTACTAGTTCTATTCTTTTTTTGAGGCAATTGGGGTTAAGTGACTTGCCCAGGGTCACACACCTAGTGTCAAGTGTTTTGGTCTGAGTCTGGATTTGAACTCAAGTCCTCCTGACTTCAGAGCCAGTGCGCTATTCACTGTGCCACCTAGCTGCTCTACTAGGTCTATTCTTCAAAGAGTTCAAAGAAGGAAGAAGAGGACATTTATACATAAAAATATTTATAGACACTCATTTTGTGGTGGCAAAGGATTGGAAAATGAGGAGATTCCCATAAATTGAGGACTAGCTAAAAACGTTATGGCACTTGAATAGGATTAAGTACTCTTGTGAAGTAATAACTGACAAAGGGGATGGTTTCAGAACAACGTGGGAAGACTTGTATGAAATGATGCAAAATGAAATGAGAAGAACCAGAAGAACACTTTTTACAATAACAACAATATTTTAAAGATTATCAAATTTGGAGGACTTCAAACCTTTCACCAACATACTAAGCAACCAAAGTACCAGAAGACTCTGGATATAGCATGCTAC
>NW_020954979.1:5793-5859 GCF_900497805.2 Vombatus ursinus | reverse complement strand
CCAGCTTCTGATAATAATGAATCATCTTCCCTTTTTCTTTCTTTCTTTCTTCCACAGAAGACAATT
>NW_020954979.1:5471-5672 GCF_900497805.2 Vombatus ursinus | reverse complement strand
CATGCCTGGAAGAGATCCTGACTGGCTATGAATTGTATGACAGGAGAAATAATGTTCAGAAGTATGCAGAATATCTTATGGATGTATCTTTTACCTACCACTTATTGAGGTAAATGTTCTATTTTTTCTGATTTTTTGTGATATAATCTTTAATAAGTGCATCAATCCATTTAAAAATTAGGGTCCAATATGGTGTATGCA
>NW_020954979.1:4881-5381 GCF_900497805.2 Vombatus ursinus | reverse complement strand
GTGCTGGTTCACCCTTTTTAGTTTGTTCCATGGATCTGCTTCTCTATTTTTCAACCATTCCCAATGTTTTTACTGACTACTTCTTTATGGTATAGTTTGAATTCTGAACATGTGATTAACCCCATTCTTAAAATTTTGGGGGGTCATTTCCATTGATATTCTAGGTCTTCTCCCAAATATCCTTGTTATTATTTAATTAATTGTGTAATGTATCTTTTTGATTATGTCATTGCTACAGAATTCAATTGGTAAATTCATTTGGGAAGCATTGATATTTTTCTTATATTGGCATGATCTGGCTAAGAACACTGAATGTCTTTCTGGTTATTAAAGCTTTTCTTTATTTCTTTAGGGGCAACTTTGTAACTAAACATACACAGTTATCTTGTAGGCTTTTCCAGACTGATTCCTTAATATTTTATACACTTTTTCATTATTATCAGTGGCATAAAGACTACACAGATTTTAAACTGTTCCCTACCCCACCACTTCCAGCTGCC
>NW_020954979.1:2960-4818 GCF_900497805.2 Vombatus ursinus | reverse complement strand
TTCAAGTGACCTTTTTCTCTATTATAATGTAAGCTCATTGAGGGCAGAGATTTTCTTGCTTATTTGTATTGTTAGATTCAACCCTTAGCACAGTACTTGGCCCTTAGAAGGAGCTTAATAAATGTTTCTCTCTGTCCATCTGTCTATCACATGATACTAAAGGTATTCATATTTCTTCATTACCTTCCTCCACCTTGATTGGCATGCAGAGCCATGAACTTCAAAACCTCCATTTAAAGAGATGACCAAAGACAGACATTACATTTATCTATGTGCTGCTCTACCTTGGGACTTCTCAGACTTTTCCCTCATGCCCCTGAATTACGTGTCTGACCTGAATTTCAAATTCCTTTTCTGTGTATTCTTCTTTGATTAAATTGCACATTACTTGAGGGCAGGAACTGTTTTCATTCATTTTATTTTCCTCCTCCTCCTCCACCTCCTTCTTTTTCTTCTTTGTATTATTATTCTAAATATTTAGAATGATACTTCAAGCATAGGGAGCACTTAATAAATTTATGTGCATGTGAATTAACTTTATGGAACTCAATCTCTAAGTCGCTATGTCCAAGCGGTTTCTAAGTCCTGTCATTTCTAAAACATAACACTCCTTCTTCACCTGTTTCTACTTCCCCTCAGTCTGAATTTCCTCTTCCTTGCTCCAGCTTTTCATCTTGAAGCTTGACTCCAGGTCTTGAATTCCCACTTTGCAAGTATCCTCCACTTCTGAAGCCTCTCCAACTGATTGGATGACTCCTCCCAGGGCCCAAGCCAGCCAAGGATCATTCTTCTCCAGGCAGCATTCCAGATTTTCTCTACCATGCCAACCCTAACTCACAACAGTTTTTTTGCTTTTTCTGCACTGTCTTCTCCCATTATAAAGTTAGATCCTTTAGGCAGGGACTGTCTTTTTTCTCCTTTTCTGACTATTCCCAGTGCTTAGCAGAGTGCCTAACATATGGTACGTGTTTAATAAATGCTAAATTGACTCACTGATTCACACAATCTCATCTTTTCTCACCAGGACAATCAGAGCAATCTTCTGACTGATCTACCTGCATAATGTCTCTCTGGTCAGCAATCCTTCGTTTCCTCAGATCCCCAGAGTTTTCCATACCTGCATGTATTCATGCCATCCTCTGTTCAATCAACTCTGAAACCGATGACCTATAGGATCACATGTGGACCTTTGTTTTTGTCATTGAATGACATTCATAACCTGGCTACACTGTATCTTTCTAATTTTCCATCATAGATATTATTAGTCTTCACAAACTTTATGGTCCAAAGATTCTGGTCTTCTTCTTAGATGACACTATATCTTATCTGCATTCCTTTGTAAAAGCAGTCATCCATGGCTGGAAGGCATGCCCCCTTCACCTCAGCCTCTTTAGAATCCTTTATTTCCTTCCCAGCTCTGATAAGTTGCCACCTCTTCTTAGCTCAGGAGGAATCTGACCATGTTCCTCCTATCTCATATTGCACCTCGTCTTCAATCAGATCTTGAGTCATATCTCAGAAGAAGAGTGGCACATTCCACTCAGTCATGAACATTCTCATACCTTGTCATATTCTACATACCCCAAAGAGTCTTATTCCCTTCAGGTAATTATCCTAATGCTGTTTTCCATCACTTAGTTCCTTATTCCTATCCCCCTCAACCTTCCAACCTCAAAGTTCCAATCAAACACCCCTACGCCTTCCGATGTACCTCGTGAAATGATTTTTCCACTGACAATCAACTCTCCTTCATTCTAAATGTTTTCCTCTCCCACTCCTTCCATCTACTAGCTATAGCTTAAACCTGATTACCCCTTTAAAAATATAGTCTCCCTAGTCACCTTCTGTCTTCCTGGCC
>NW_020954979.1:2103-2819 GCF_900497805.2 Vombatus ursinus | reverse complement strand
TAAATGGCTTGGATTTTTTTCTCTCTCCACCTCCTGGCCTCATAAAAGTGGATTTGGAATTACAAATTGACTCTCCCTCAATCACCCTTTATCATTCAGTCCCTCATTTTTCCCATTTCCCCTGTCCTACTCTTACATCCCACTTTAACCACATCTAACAATGGCCATAGCCTTAATTTCACCATCTTCCTCAAATATACCTTCCCTATATTCAAGAATTCCAAAAACCTATTAATCTATTGTGTTTCTACTTTTCCTTCTGACTTTCTTTACCAAACCTTATTTAACAAACCATATCTAATTGGACCTCCAATTCCTCTACCCTTCACTCTTCTTCCAGATATCTCACCTACATTAGACCCTTTGTCCACATCTTGCTCGCTTGGGGAACAATTTCAGTTCTACCCTTCTCTTCCATTGTATCCCTAGCCTGCCTATCATTTCACTAGTTATGGTTTGCCAAGCCTCATACTGGGATCTCTCTTTCCATTTCCTACTTTTGCACTTCCAATTGTGCTGCTGAGTGAAGGTGGAGAAAATCACAAGACTATTCTTGCTACATGTACTACAAATTTCTGTTACAGAGCTTCACCTGCTTCCTCATTGCTGCTTGGAAATCCTACTATACCTGTCTTATAAACTCACTATGTCCACTCTCCATAGCAGTTCTTCCAAAACTTTTCATCCCTTCTCAAGAACTTCATGGCCCCATGCTC
>NW_020954979.1:0-1946 GCF_900497805.2 Vombatus ursinus | reverse complement strand
TTCAGCGTATTGCTTCCTCTCTCATCCTTATTCTATCACTTATTTTGAATCTCTCCCTGTCTACTGGCTCATTCCCTACTGGCTGCAAACATGCTCATGTCTTCCTCATCCTCAAAATACCATCACTTATTTCTTCCATCCCCACTATCAACCCATATCTCTTCCACAGATTGTGGCTAAATTCTTTGAAAAGGCTATCTACACTAGGTGCTTCCACTTGCTTGCTACTCTCTTCAAATCCCTTATAATTTGCCTTCCAAAATTATCATTCCACCAATACTATGGAAGTTACCAGTGATCTCTTAGTTGCCAGATTCAGTGTTCTCTTCTCAGCCTTTCTTTTCCTCAACCTCTGTGTAACCTTTCACGCTGCTGATCACCTTTTCCACCTTGAATATTATTTTTTCCTCTAGTTTTTTTCCTCTCCCTAGAGACAGCACTCTCTACAGGTTCTCCTATAAACCTGATTGCTCCTAGGCAATATGCTAGAGGAGAGAGGTGGAAAAGGATTGCTTAAGCAGGTAGAGAATATGGCCTCATTAATACATAATAGCACCTCATCAAGTGAAACAGTGTTGAAAGAGGAGACATTGAAAAAAGGCACATGCTAGTTTTAAGATAAGAGAGAAGGAAGAAGTAAGAACACAGGGTGAAAGACCTAACTTGATTTCTGTAAGAGATGAGGAAAGTTTCTCAGCTGAGAGCTTAGGGGCCATGGGGGATTTGAGAAGGGATGAAAAGGTTTGGAAGAGCTGCTATGGAATGTGGGAATAGTTAGTTTATAAGACATGTATAACAGGATTTAGAAGCAGTAATAAGAGAGACATTGAATCTGTGTAACAAATTTATAGTACATCCAGCAGGAATGGTCCCTTGATTTTCTCCACCTTCATTCAGCAGCACAATTGGAAGATCAAAAGTAGCAAACTCAATGGGAGATACCAGTCTGAGGCTTGGCAAAACATAACTAATGAAATGATAAGGAGACTAGGGATACAAGGGAAGAGAAGTGTAGAATTGAAATGGTTTGCCAAAAGAGTAAGGTGGGGATAAAGGGTTTAATGCAGGGGAGATGATCTGGGAGATAAATGAGAGGTAGAGAAATTGGAGGTTGCATTAGGAATGAAGAATAAGGTTTGGTAAAAGATGTCAGAGGGAGAAGTAGAAACATAATAGATTAAGAGGATTTTGGAATTCTTGAATATAGAGGTGGTATACTTATGGAAGATGATAAAATAAAGGCTATGTCCATTGTTGGGTGTGGCTAAAGTGAGATGTAACAGTAGGACATAGGAAATGAGTAGTCTGAGGAAGTGAGTGGTTAAGTGTGAGTGAGGGAGAGTCAATTTGTAAGTTGAATCCACTTCTATGAGGCCATGAGGTGGAGAGGGAAAAAAGAATGTGAGCTATTTATCAAACCCAGTGAGAAAGAAAGTGGGCATGACCAAGGTCTGTAGACAGCTTCTACCAAGATTCTGATTGGGTTGTAGATATGAAAAAACATGCTCCTCAAAGAAGAAAATTTGCCGAGGGAGAGATTTGGGGAATAGTGAATATTCTAACTGCCTTTCATAGACATGTGAGCTGAGGAGGATGTGTGAAGGCATAGCCAGGAGTAGAGAATGTGAAAAGGGAGGCTATATATTTAAGGGGTATAATCAGGTTTGAGCTATAGATAGTAGATGGAAGGAGTGGGAGAAGAAAAGATTTAGAATAAAGGAAAGGTGGTTGTCAGTGGAAAAAGCATTTCGTAGGGTACATTGGAAGGAGTAGGAGTGTTTGATTGGAACTCTGAGGTTGGAGGGTTGAGGAGGATGGTAACAAAGATCTAAGTGATGGAAAACAGCATTTAGATAATTACCCAAAGGGAATAAGACTTATTGTCATTTGTATAATATGACAAAGTATGAGAATGTTCATCACTGAGTGGAATGTGCCACTCTTCT
>NW_020954978.1:0-7430 GCF_900497805.2 Vombatus ursinus | reverse complement strand
TCCACTACAAGTGTGTGTTATCCAAACTTGACTGGTTCCTCACTGCTGCTGGGTAAATCTTATTCTTCTCTGATTGACCCAGTAACATTCCCTAGAGGTCGTTGGAAATCTTCACCTCTTAGCCCTCCTATCCCACCCTCTCCAATCCCTTTCAGCACAGGACCTCCTGTTCACACTTTATTGAAAAACAAATGCCTTTGATCAGGAGTTCCCTCTTCTTCCCCATTCTACATTTCAGCAAACCTCTCTATGTCATCCACCATTCTTCCTTTGCTCCAGTCCCTAAGGAAGAGGTAACTTTTCTTTTTGCTAAGGTCAAACTCTCTAATTGTGCTCCTGATGCCCTTTCTCTCCTCTTCAATCCCTCCTTATCTACTGGCTCTTTCCCTGTAGTCTAGAGGCATGCTGAGGTCTCCCCATAGGTACATAACCTGCACTGGACTAGCTACTCTCTCAAGCTATAGATAGATCCCCATCAGTCTGTCATTTCACAGCCCAGCTCCCAGAAAATGCTGCCCATACTTGCTGCCTCCATGTCTTAACCTTTCATCCCCTTCTTTTAAGTTGCCTTGAGGAGCCACCACTGGGGAATTGTTCTGTCCAAGGCTATCTATGATCTCCATGCCTAAATTGAAATGCTTTTTCCCCTTTCTCATCATTCTGGATCTCTTGGCAGTTTTTTATTTTGTTGACCACTCCCTTCTCATCTCTTCACTTAGCTTTTCTGATATTACTCTCCCATGATTCTCCTTTTCAGTCTTCTTTGCTGGATTCACCACCCATGCCCTATTTCCTTGACTCTGGGTTTCCACAAGGCTTTGCATGAATCCTCTCATCAGTTTCTCTCAGCTCAGTCATCATTTCTATCTAGACTATTCCCTTATCTTTATGTTCAGTACTAGTCTCTCTTGAACTCTAATTCTTTATCATTAACTCCATCATGGACATTTTTATCCACCTGATTGTCCCTGTATAACTAAAAATGTCTGAATTGGAATTCATTGTCTTCCTCACCTAAACATGACCTTCCTCCAAATTTCTCTCTATATAACCAATTTTCTATCCTCAGAATCACCCTTGACTCTTTACTCTCCCTTCTATCCAGTCATCAAGTTTTGCACAAACAGTAATAATAACTAACATTTATATAGTGCTTACTATGTGCCGGGCACTTTCCTGAGTGCTTTTAAATTATTAAGCAATTATTATTATCTCTTTTGATCCTCACAACAACCCTGGGAGGTAGGTGTGACTCTTATCCCCATTTTAAAGAGGAGGAAACTGAGGTTAAGGGACTTGCTCAGGGTCACATTGCTAGTAAGTCTCTGAGGGCAGATCTGAACTAAGCTCTTCCTGCTTCCAGGACCAGTGCTCTATCCACTGCACCAACTAGCTGCCAATTTTATCTCTACAATATTTCTCACATTTGCCTCCTTTCTGCTTCCAGGGTCCTCATCACCTCTTTCCTGGGTTTTTCCAAATAGCCTCCTAATTGTATTTCTGGCTTCTGGTTTTTTCCTGTCCAGACCAACTTCCACACAGATGCCAAAATAATCTTCCTAAAGCACGGGTCTGGCCATGCCACTCACTTGCTCAGCACTTTTCAGTGGCATCCTATTATTTCTAGGATGAAATACAAGATTCTTACTTTGGCATCTCAGGCCCTTCATTCCTACCACCAGACAAATTGGCCCAATTCTGTTTTCTGAGCTCAGAATTCCATCTCTTCCCTCTCTACCTTTTCATAGGTTATTACTCATACCTGAAATGCACCCAGTCCTTTCTTAGAATCTTTAGCTTGCTCCAAGACCCAAATCAAATTAGTTCCTCCAGAAGCCTTTGTTGTTCCCCTTGGTTGTTAGTAAATATATTATATACCACCACTAGAATGTAAGCTTGAAAACAGGGGCTGTTTTTCCATTTGTCTTTGTATCATTAGCACTGAGTACAATACCCAATTCATAATATACACTTATTATGTTTGCTGACCCCCTACCCTACCTCACCTCCTAACCTGTGGCCCATTGGGCTTCCATGTGCAGCAAGTGCCCCCAAGCCAGCATCCCTCTTGCCTCCAAGGGGCCTCTCACTGTGATACCTTCTTTTAGGGCTTATCTTTCTTCCATTCATGCACTGTATGGGATAGGCCAGGCCCTATCTTGGAGGCATCAACCCACTCACCTGGTTCACCTAACTATGCAAATCTCTGAAAAGTGAATTTGCTTCATGCATAAAAATTCCTAGTTATATCTCAGTTTCATATTATGGTAATACATTATCATTTCACACACCCATCCACCTCTCCACACCCCCCTCCCCACATTGTATTATATCCCCTGTGTCTGGCACTTAGTAGGTACTTAGTAAAATACTTGTTGACTGATTGGTTGATGATTCATATAAAGACACAAAAAAACATTTCCTGGTTAATTGATTAATATTCTTTGGCTTATACTCTACTGCTATTTTCGAACATTTTACCAGCCCCAGATCCCAGAGAAGTATTAGAATAATTTTACTGTAGTACTTCTGTATGAGTGGTTCCCAGCATTGTGTTTATCAATTATTCTCTTATTTTCGAGAAAATTGTATAATCTGCGATGATACTCCGACATATCATATTTCTTGTTGTGCTTAAAAAAAGAAGAAGCAGCATAAGAAACATATTAAGAAAGCAGCAATAGGTTAACAAAATACTTTATTTTTTTTTTTGTAGGATAAAAAAGGAAGACCTTTCCTACTAATTTATTTTATTGGACTAGCAAACTTAGGCCATCTCAAGGCTGTTTTTTTTTTAATGAATGTACAATGCTTTAAATTGAGATGTTCATATAGGAATATGGGGGATGAGTCAAGAGTCCTGCTCTAAATGCAAAATAAGTGAAAATTAAGATTTTTTTTTTTTGCCACATTGAAACACATTTTCATTTGCTTATGGGCACTAACTGGCAGGCCTGGAAGGTAGAATATTTTATTCAGAGCAAGCAAGTAATAAGCCCAAAAGGACCTTAATAAACATGTTAATTTTTCATTTCTTCTGTGGATGCTAGCAATTACTAAATAGTGCCTTGTCCTGTATGATAAATATCCAGATGGTTGATCAGAAAAGCCTGGTCAACTTAGTGTGGTAAAAGGATAAGGATATTATTTGGGACTTTTGATTATGTCACCCCACCTGTAGTTCCCATGGGACTTTGATCACAAATCTGAGACTCAGATAACATTTGAACTGCAATAGAGTTGGGGGGTACACTTGGTTGGAGAGTGACTTATTCATAACTCTTTGAAGATGAGGATTTAATTCTCAACACTGATGGATTTTATTAATCAATTTGATTTGATCTTAGAGCCAGGGTACTATGGATTTGGCCTACAGGATGGGCCAAACAGACCTGCAACAGTTCATTTCAAGTCAATGAGATCAACAGTGGATCAAAAAATGATCTTAAAAAAATAAAGCAAAGTGAAATGTGCTGTGTACAAAGTAACAGTAATATTGTAAGATGATCAGCTGTGAATAACTTAGCTATTCTCTCCAAGACAACTCAGAAGGACATAATGAAAAATGTTATTCATCACCAAAGAACTGATAGTGTCTGAATACAGAATGAAGCATACTTTTTTTACTTTATTTTTCTTGAGGTTATTTTTTTTTGTTCTATGTTTTCTTTCACAATATGACTAATATGGAATATGTTTTGTATGACTACACATGTATAACCTATATAGAATTGCTTGTTTTCTCAATGAGGGGAGAAGAGAGGGAGGAAGAGAGAGAATTTGGAACTCAAAATTTTAAAAACTAATGTTAAAAATTGTTATTCTATATAATTGGGGAAAAATAAAATACTCAAAAACTTCTTTCTTAAAAAAATAAAGACTGGGGGCAGCTAGGTGGCTCAGTGAATAGAGCTCTGGTCTTGGAGTCAGGAGGACCTTAGTTCAAATCCAGCCTCAGACACTTAACACTTACTAGCTGTGTGACCCTAGGCAAGTCACTTAATCCCAATTGTCTCACCCCCCCCAAAAAATAAAGGCTGGCTGAATTTTTAGAAGCTAATGATAAATTTAAAACATTTAAAAATGGTTTTATGACTTTTTTCTATTTAAATACACTTTGAAAATTAAAATAGCCAGAATGTTCATTGATATATAATAGAGAATCTCTCTCTCTTTTTTTTTTTTTGGCTAGGCAATGGGGTTAAGTGACTCGCCCAAGGTCACACAGCTAATAAGTGTTATGTGTCTGAGGCCGGATTTGAACTCAGCTCCTCCTGAATCCACAGCCGGTGCTCTATTCACTGTGCCACCTACTTGCCCCAGCAGAGAATCTCTTAAAGAGAAAGGGTGGCAAGGTTGGTCATTAACATAATAGAGTGATAATAGTTTGAGCATGCAAAGCAGCAGACCCTAGGTCCATATTCACTATTCTTGGCAATTATGATCAGTTGCTTAGTTTTCATTAACTGACATTTTATTTGACAAATATTATTGTAGAAAGACTCTGGTGATAAGTTGGAAATTCCCTTCTCTTTACATCTGTTACCACAATTGACATCATTTCTTAGCAGGAAACTTGTAAAATTTAAAAAGCTCAAAAAAGAAGAAGTAATCACTGACCTGTTTCATCCATGACTTAAATAGAAACTTCTCTGTGAAGGCAAAAGCACATTTTAGAAACATGTTTGGTCTACATTCAAGTAAACTAGTTAATAAATTAATTTTTATTTTTAAGAGCCAATCATTGCTTTAGTTATCTAGTAAAGTAAAAACTTTTATGGCACTTTACAAAATGGAAATTTCTAAGAATTAGAATTTCTGATATTCTCTAGTGCAAATTTCCAGGCTAGCTCCAGAAGTAGGAGTGCTATGGCTTGCAATGTGGGGTCAGCTGGAAAGTTGTTATCTATACATTAATTAGGCAGCTAGATGGCTCAGTGGATAGAGAGCTGGGCATGTAGTCAGGACGAACTAAGTTCAAATCTGACCTCAGACACTTACTAGCTGTGTGACCTTGGGCAAGTCATTAACCTCTGTTTGACTTATTCTACTGAAGAAGTGGCAAAGTAGTAAGAGAGAGTGGTAAACCACTCTAGTTTATTTGCCAAGAAAACCCCATGGACAGTATTGGCATGCTATGGTCCATGGGTCACTGCATTCATTTAATAGTCTGGGGACAAAGTCTAGAAAAAAGTAGGGTTCCAGATTAAAGGAAGAGCAGTGAGGTAACATGAATTAATTCTTAGCTGGATAGAAGGAATTAAGAAAAAAAAAAAACAATTCTAACATCAAACCCTCTCTAAGCCTCCCAAATGTGGGATAAGGTTTTTACTGGATATCACTTAGGAGTAGGTCAGATTTGCCTCTTGGAGAAAATGCATCCATTCTCTGGGTCAGATTTGCAATTTCAAATTTCTTGACTGCAAAGCCAAACTTCCTTTAGTTATGATTTATTTTTTCAGGTGCTAAAAGCACTGCAAAACCCTTGGAAATTCTAGCATAGCACAAAGGAGTGCTGGTTGAGAAGCCAGAGGGCTTGGGTTTAAATTGTCTTTGGATAAGTAAGTCACTGATTTACCCTCTCTGGCCTCAACTTTTTCATCTGTTTATGATGTGTTGGATCCACTAACCCTGGGTCCCTTTGAGTTCTAGACCTCAGATTCTATTTTTCTGTCTAGAGGGAGCCAGGACACCTGAAGTCTAGGCCTTCCTGGCTCTTACTGCTACAGACTGGTTCTGTGACCGCGGCCAAGTCCTTTCACCTTTCTTGGCCTCAATTGCCTCCCATTCTGTAAAAGGAAGAGGTGGGACTAAATCTCTAGGGGTTCCTTCCAGCTCCCCAACCCAAGGGTCTATGGTTTTAATGTTTGCCTAATTTTGTTGTATTTAATTTATGCGCACAAGAGGGCTGGCTAATTTTAGAAACAGGGACTCAGATTACAGAGAGTAGAGGTGTCTGCAGGGGCTTAGTTTCAGTCCCTAGCCTAGGTTTTCCACAGCTCCCTTACAAAAGCTATAGAACTGCTCAGCAGCAGTCCTGAGCTCTGTATTTGTAAAGTACTTGCTTGGTAATTCATTCGGTATGCAGCAGGACTTAAGAGAGCCTCCCATTTTACAGAAGCCGAGAGAAAATTCCGTTAGCATTAAAAATAAAACTTAAAACATTCCTAGAATTGAGGGGTGGGAGAAGGGAAAAGATGCTCCTGTCACACCTCAAGGAGATGTCTCAGTTCTGGAGAACAAGTCCTGGGTCCTGAGGCGACCTCTTTTGCTTACTTCGAGGTTTTTATTTTTTTTTTCCCGCATGCTAAGTTTCTTGTGTAGTTCAGTTTCATGATCAACTTTCATTTTCCATACATTTCCCAGAAAGGAACTAGATGTGTGTGTGTGTGTGTGTGTGTGTGTGTGTGTGTGTGCGTGTGTGTGTGTGCGCGCGTATGCGTGTTGGAACGTTAGGGTGTGTTATGTGTTGTGGGTATGCGATCCGTGGAGATTTTGACCCTGGAGCATCTAGGACCCTACTTGGGGGGACCGTCAAGTTCTCCTTCCTTGGCCCCTTGACCCCACTCCATCTGCCCTGGCTCCCTTTGGCTGCCGCTCCTGCGATAAGTTAAGGTGGAGTAACCGGGAAGCGGACTTAGGTTTCCAAGAACTTTCCATCCCATCTGCCTTACCTTCCGCAGAAACAGTGGGCAAGCTGGAAACTCCGGGGGCTAGAAAGAAAGCCCCGGCCGCGAGGACCAGCAGCAGCACACAGCGCATCTTGACGGGTACTGGGGCCCCGGAAACTGGGCACGCTTCTAGCCTGTGCCCTGGCAATGGCGACGAAGCGGCGGCGGCTGCTTCTGCTGCTCGGGCTGCTTGGGCAGCTGCTTTAAGTGTCTGGGGCAGCAAGCTGCTGGGAGGAGGGGCAACTGACTGGTGCTGAGCCTCTGAAGATTTCACAACTCCACGTTTAGTGGGTCCTGAAGGCCAGCCTCTGTTGCAGTGATTTCTGGGTGAATGAGGAAATAGCACCAGATGAAAGAAAGCTGTCCTGGCAGGTGAGGGACCTGACTGGGAGGAAATATTTACCCTCAGGCTACTTTCTCTTGGCCCCCAAGTTAGGAATGCAATGGATGGCTCTGTGGAGTGAATGAATGCAAGAAGATTTATTAAGCCTTTACTATGTGCAAAGCACTGTGTCCTTGGATTTGGCTTAATGGAAAGAGCAAAAGCCAAATTCTGGAACTGAGTGGATCGCGAGGCATGTGATTAGCATCAGGCTGTGGCACTATACACCACACAGGTTGTCCCAAAAGTCTTATTGAAATTTTAAGCTACTAAAGCTTAAAACTTGAATAGCTCAAAACTGCATGCACTAAGATTTTTGGGACACAAGGAGCTACTAAACCTTTAATCTTTTGGGACACAGAGATACTAAAGCTTTA
>NW_020954977.1:196718-197101 GCF_900497805.2 Vombatus ursinus | reverse complement strand
TTCAGCCTCAGTTGTCTCTTCTGTAAAATGTGGATAATATTGGTAGCACTTACTTTGCAGGGTTATTGTGAGGCTCAAGTGAAATTCTGTATAAATATAAATAACTAACTAACTAAGTAAATATGTGTGTGTATAGTTTCTCTCTCTCTGTCTCTCTCCCTCTCTTTCTGTCACTGTTTCTGTAAGCCTTGAAAAAACATATAAATGTCTGCTATTATTTTTCTCTTAAAAAAAAGAGAAGATATCATTTCACATCTTCTGTCCCACCCATTTCTTATCTCAGGACAATTCCTATGTGGAACATAGAATTTTGTCCTCTATGAAAGGTTTTGTCTTCTATTATAAGGCTGCCTTAAAAAAAGACAATTTGCTTACTTATTGTT
>NW_020954977.1:196175-196554 GCF_900497805.2 Vombatus ursinus | reverse complement strand
GAAGATAATGGCTGTCTTTATGTCATCGACATTGGGGCTCCATACAATTTGCTGTTTTTGGTCACCTAACATTGATAGCATGCCCACAAACATGATGACCTCTTCTGGTCTCTCATTGTGGCTTGGGGGGGGGACCCTGCATTCTTACAGGCTGTCCCAGTAGAATTCATGCTCCAAGAAATCTACAGTGGTGAAGAGGAAATAATGATTAATGCCTGGGTTTAGTATTTTACACCTTCCCAGAAACTTTTACATCTATTATTTCACTTAGAGTCATAGAGCTGGAATGGTCTTGGAGGTCATCTAGCTCACTGCTCTGCTCACTACAGTTCCATGAGACACAGGGCAGCTGCAGTGGCAATAGTACAAGCTCTATAGC
>NW_020954977.1:195700-196081 GCF_900497805.2 Vombatus ursinus | reverse complement strand
TATTGGGAGGATCTGGTCTAAAGTTCAGATCTTTTGATGCCTTGGCTAACCAATCAATTAAGCAATAAGAATTTGTTAAGCACTTCCTATGTGCTAGGTGCTGTGCAAAGCACAGGAGATGTAAAGTAAAGCAAAACCAGACCCTGTCCTCAAAGAGCTTACAATCTAATGGGGAGACAATACATAAATAAATAGGTGTATATAAGATACACACAGAGTACATGGAAGAAAATCTTCTAGGATAAGATTCTTGCAGTTCAGGAGGCCAGGAAAGGCCTCATGCAGATGATAGGATTTGACCTGAGTTTTGAAGAAAGCCAGGGTACTATGGGAAGAGAAGAAACAAACAGAGACTTGCTCTATTCTCATTGAGAGAGAGCG
>NW_020954977.1:192926-195556 GCF_900497805.2 Vombatus ursinus | reverse complement strand
TTTATCCTTTGTTCTAAAGAGGACAAATAACACCCCAGAATGATGTGTGTGTATCTGTATATATGTATATGTGTATGTGGGAGTGTATATGTATATACATATGTGTGTATACAACAATGGGCAGATATGTGTTACAGTGGTTAAAGTGCAGAGCCTGGAGTCAGGAGGACTTGTCTTTCTGAGCTCAAATCCGACCCCAGACACTTACTAGCTGTGTGACCTTGGGAAAGTCACTTAACCCTATTTGCCTCACTTTCCCCATCTGTAAAATGAACAGAGATGGAAATGGCAAACCACTCCAGTATCTTTGCCAGGAAAACTCCAAGTGGGGTCATGAAGAGTTGGACATAGGTGAACAACAACAATAACAGCTACATTTTACTATGTCCCTAGACTGCAGTTTTATCAGCTGTTTCACTATCAACGTAGGTTGTTTTCCATTTTCTTTTGATATTATTAATAAAGTTGCTACGAGGTAGCATAGGATGCTGGGTAGAGTGGACTTCCCAGCCAGGAACACCTCAGTTCAAGTCCCCTACCTGTCTACATAGGACTGCACAGCCTCCTGGCTGTGTGGCCCTGAGCAAGTCATTTAACCTCTTAGTCTCCTAGGCACTTCTCTAAGACTCTAAGTTACAGAGCTGACTCCAGTTTTCATGGATAGTGGGAATTTCCTCACTGAGAATTCTCTATACCAGTGAACTCAAAGTTCAGGACTGCAATAAGTAAAGAACATCTCATGGAGTTACCAGTGTAGTTTGGTGGCTTAGAAAACTCCGGACTTTCATAACATTAAGTGGCAATGTCAATTCAATTTGAGAAGCCTTCATGAACCAACTAGAAGGCACTGTGCTGAAACAAAATCAGAATGAAAAGCAGTTCCTGCCCTCAAGGATGTTACGTTATATTGGAATAAAGGAAGATACACCCAAATGAGACAACATTTGTAAAGGGTTTAGCATAGTGTCTGACACATAGTAGATGCTATATAAATGCTAGCTACTATTCTTGTTATTATTATTAACTTAGGACTTTAATTTCATTATATTAGTGAAAACACAGAAACTTGGATGTTAGTATTGGAAGTCACCTGTATAGGCATCTAGGTGAACTCAATGCAAGAACTGCTTCACTCTGTCTTGACAGGTGGTCATCCAGTTTTTGCTTGGGCATTTCAGGTGATGGTGAAACTCACCACCAAAAAAGTTTTCTAACTTCTTTCTATGACATTTTGTTCTGGTTTGAGATCATAGTAGCTCACAGTAAAGCAATGATTTTTCACTTACTCCTCACAATAATCTTGGAGGTTCTCCTGTAGGTATCTATTTTACAGATGAGGAACCTGATGCTCAGAAAGGTGAAGACCACACATCTGGGGCTTCTTCCAGTTCTGAATCAATGATCCTAAGTAGCAGAGTTGGGATTCAAATCCAGTTCTTTTGACTCCAAGTCCATACCCTTCCGTTATGCTACAGTGCCCCTTAGCATAGAAGAACCTGACAGAGGCATGGATGGAAGAGTTTTATCTCCACTCTGATTCTAGAAGATGTGTTGGTATTCATTCCCAAGTCTGAAAATCAGAATCAAGATGGAAGAATCTGAATATTCTACCCAATTGTTCACATTTTTATGAAAGATTTCCCCTCCCCCCCTTTCCAGATGAAGGATTGGGAAACAGAGCATATCAATGATTAGCCTAATTTCCCTTTTTGGACAGAGTGAAGAGCTCTCAGTTTCCATGCTTCCTACTTCCGGTTGCTCTTTCTTCTCTGGATAACAGTATGTTAGGAGGCAGTTGTGGTGTAGTAGAAAGAAGAGCAGATTGAAGTCCAAGAATCTGGGTTTGAATAATAAATTTTTTTTTTTGCTAGCTAGCTGTATGACTTTGGATAATCCCTTCTCATTTCTGGGACTTGGTTTCCTCATCTATAAAATGAGATAGTTGGCCTGGATGACTTCTGTGAGTCAATTTTAATCCTATGAGGGAATGGAACCATACTCTTCTGTGGGAGTCAAATGATGGTGTCTCTATAGCCTCTCTTCCTCTAATCTCATTGGGTGGAGGCCCCAGNATGATTAGCCTAATTTCCCTTTTTGGACAGAGTGAAGAGCTCTCAGTTTCCATGCTTCCTATTTCCGGTTGCTTTTTCTTCTCTGGATAACAATATCTTAGGAGGCAGTTGTGGTGTAGTAGAAAGAACACCAGATTTGGAGTCCAAGAATCTGGGTTTGAATTCTAATTTTTTTTTTGTTAGCTATATGACTTTGGATAAATCAGTTCACATCTCTGGCCCTTGGCTTCCTCATCTATAAAATAGGATGTTTGGCCTGGATGACCTCTGTGAGTCAATTTTAAATCCTATGAGGGAATGGAACCATACTCTTCTGTGGGAGTCAAATGATGGTGTCCCTATAGCCTCTCTTCCTCTAATCTCATTGGGTGGAGGCCCCATTCAAACTGCTCTACTTCGTGTCCTCTGAGTGAGCACATCATCTTTCACCATTGTGTCTTTGTAAAGCCTGTCTATCCTTCATGCTGAGGTGAGTTCCCTTCTCATTTCTGCCTCTTGAAGTCTTTAGCTTTCTTTGATGCTCAGCTCATGTACCATATCTTTCTTGATTCTCGTGGC
>NW_020954977.1:191824-192919 GCF_900497805.2 Vombatus ursinus | reverse complement strand
CCTTCATGCTGAGGTGAGTTCCCTTCTCATTTCTGCCTCTTGGAGTCTTTAGCTTTCTTTGCTGCCCAACTCACGTACCATATCTTTCTTGATTCTCATGGTCAATAAATTAGCATTTATCAAGCACCTACTATGTGCCATGCACATAGAAAGCCCTCTCTTCCTCCTCAAATTATTGACCTAGCTCAGTGAATCTTGTACTTCAACCCTCAATAGAGTGTAAGTTTCTTGAGGGCAGGAACTTAAAAAAAATTGTTTTGGTATTGCCAGTCCTACATACAGTGACTTGAACATAGTAGGCACTTAATGCATGTTTGATGAATGAATGAAGGAATGGTGTGTTAAGGCTTTCCTTAATGGTGTGATCCTGTGTATTCTAGCAGTTCCTGTTGCGCGGATGGAAAAGAAGAACCTATCCAACTTGGAGGAATTTATTCTCCTGGGATTCCCAGGGACGCAGGGTTTGCAGATATCCCTCTTCCTGTTGTTCTTTGTCATGTATATGCTCACTGTAACAGGCAACATGGCCATCATCACACTGGTATGGACCAATCATCACCTTCAGACCCCCATGTACTTTTTCCTCTGTAATCTCTCCTTCCTGGAGATCTGGTTCACCACGGCCTGTGTCCCTAAGACCTTGGCTAACTTTGCATCTCAGAGCAAAGCCATCTCCTTCATCAGCTGTGCCACTCAGATGTACTTTGTCTTCTTCCTGGGGTGCACTGAGTGTTTTCTCCTGGCTGTGATGGCATACGACCGCTATCTGGCCATCTGCTATCCTCTGCGATACAGTTCCATCATGACTCACATTGTCTCAGCCCGTCTTGCCCTGGGTTCCTGGATGTGTGGCTTCTCAGTCATCATGGTGCCCACTGTCCTCATCACTCGCCTCTCCTTTTGTGCCTCCAACGTTATCAACCACTTCTTTTGTGACATTGCCCCATGGATCGTGTTATCCTGCACTGATACCTGGGTGGTAGAAATGGTATCTTTTGGGATTTCCTTTTGTGTCATCTTGGGTTCCTGCATTGTCACCTTGGTCTCCTACATCTATATCATCTCCACCATCGTGAAGATCCCCTCAGCCCAGGG
>NW_020954977.1:188815-191669 GCF_900497805.2 Vombatus ursinus | reverse complement strand
CGGGAAGACAAGCTCCCCTAGACTCAGGGAACATCTTTTCAACACTGGCTAGATAATTGAGGTTTGAGAAGTCTCCTTTGATTCAGCTCTTGCATATTGGCTTCCTATCCTGCATTTCTGTTGGTTAAAGCTGATAAAACCTGAAGTTTGGGTGCATGTTGACTAACTCTGGGCCAAGGATGGAATTGAGTCATGTACTAGAGAATATAAACATCATTACTGAGAAAAGCTTATTAACAACATTCAGTTCAATCCAAGGAGCATTTATTAAGTGGTTTCTATGTGCTAAACAGTATGATAGTTACTGTGCATGCAAAGAGAAAAAAAAGGAAATCATCTTTGCCTTTTTCTGGGTCGGAATCTTCTTACCACTGGGTCTATGAGCCTGTAGAGTAATTTATATTTTTTTCCTCCCTTGATTTCTTTTTTTCAAATTAATAAGCTTTTTTTCCTTTTCTCATCCCATCCCATTGAGAAAGAAAACAAAAAAGGGAAAAAACTTTATAACAAATGTGCACAGGCAAGCAAAAAAAAATTCAACCATGACCATATGTGAAAATATTTGTTTCATTCTGCATTCTTCATCTAGAGTTCATTACTTCTCTGTCAGGGGCTGAGTAGTAGGCATCTACTACTTTTTTTTTTTCTACAGAAAGAATAGAACAGAAGCATCTGAGCACAACAGGGATTTTCGCATCAGACATTCCGCCATGGTGGAATATTACTCAACTTCCTTAGTGGAAGTGGTTTCCCCCCTGTTGTATAGACCCAATATTTTAGATGCTCAGGCCCCTAATACCAGGGAATACATACAATCTTGAATGAACATCATGGAGTGGAAAGAGGAGAATCAAACACAATTTTTTTGCATTTTGAACAAATCTTTCCTGTAGTAACTTGGCAGCTGGGCAGTGCAGTAGATAAAGCACTGGACCTGGAGTCAAGAAGATTTGGATTCAAATTGGGCCTCAGATACCAGCTGTATACAAGTATTAGCTTCTGTCTACCTCAGTTTCCTTATCTGTAACATGGGGTTAATATTACACTTACCTTAAAGAATTGTTGTAGGGACAAAATTATATATTTATAAAGTCGTGTGCAAAATTTAAAATGCTATATAAATGTTAGTGATGATGATGATGATGGTGTTTTTACCCATTTTTTAAAATTTGGTCAACAAAATGTTCCCCCAATGCTAACACTCTGAAAGAAAATATGGGATGAGGATATCCTCACATTTAACCCTTTCATGCCAGGTTTCTAAAGATGTAATTCACATTGGTAACAATAATAATCTGCTTCTCGGTGGGGAGCAGTTCACCAGCACAGTTCTAGCTCCTTTTTAGCGGATGAGTTGTAGACGATCTAGAGAAGTCACTTTATGGAAAAAGTCACTACCTTTGGGCAGAAGCAGTGGCTCTTGGGTAAGCTTGCCCTTGGGCTACAGGTATTCAGTCTGTCACTGGGGCCTCACTAGAAAACTTTCCAGCTTGGTGGGTCCCATTCAACCTTGCCCTCTGATAGCATAATTTTCAAGAACCCAAGATCACTTTCATACCATGGTGAAGGATCAAAGAACTTTAATGGGGGAGTAATATAAGTAATTCCTAGGATCCCAGATGTAGAGATGAATACACCTTAGAGGCCACTCAGTTCAACCTCCTCATTTTACAGTTGAGGAAACTGAGACTGGGAGAAGTGGAGTGACTTGTCCAAGGTCACAGGACCATTATGCATGAGAAACAAGACTTGAACTAAGAACTTCCTTCCTGAGGCCAGCTGTCTATCTACTATGTCACATTGCTTCTCTTTTTTATTATATTTGTTAAAAATACAAGAAAGCAGAATCAACCTCACATTTTATAGCATTAGCACAGAGTCTCCTGAGCTACCTCATTTCAGTGACTTCAATACCTTCAGGTTACTCTTATAAGGGAAGAAAGGAGAAGAGGTTTATGAGATAATATACAGGGTGTCTTGAACGTCTTAGTGCAGTTTTAGGCTACTTTACCATTAAGGATGTAGTTCAGTTTCATCCTTCCATTCCAGCTCCATGGCATGTTACATTGTGACTGATAAAAGAGTTGAGGAAAGAGAATTCTTTCATTTCACTCATCTCAGGTCTTAATTTTCTTTATTATTATCTGACTTCAAATTCTGAGCCCTCTCATTACACCACTCTGCCTCTCTGAAACCAATTCAACAACCATTTTAAAGTACCTATTATGTGTGAAAATAATACTAAATTGGTCCTCATAACAGATGTAGGAAGCCAATAGTGGAAATATTCTTATCTCTATTTTTCAGGTAAAGAAACTGGTTCAGAGAAGTGACTTTCTTTGTTCAGGGTAATATAGTTAGTGATTGACAGAAAATACTCAAGCCCATGTCTTCTGACTTCAAGTGCATTTCTATATTATTTCACTGCCTCTGAAATTAATTTTCAAGCCTTGTAGACTTACAGAGACAGTGACAGAGAGAGACAGAAACAGAGAGAGACAGAGAGACAGAGACAGAGAGAGAAACTATACACACACATATTTACTTAGTTAGTTATTTATATTTATACAGAATTTCACTTGAGCCTCACAATAACCCTGCAAAATAAGTGCTACCAATATTATCCACATTTTACAGAAGAGACAACTGAGGCTGAAAAAGGCTGAAGGAAGCTTCCCAAGACCTCAAAGCTATTAAGTCTCTGAGGTAGGATTCAAAACCACCTTTCCCTGTCTCTAAGTCTGGCACCACAATGCTAAAATTCGACGAACCAAGATTATATTCCCCAATTGCCTTTCCTCTTGAAATGGCTTGTGATGCCCAGCTAGAATCATGGAATCTCAGCATTGGAAAG
>NW_020954977.1:159580-188708 GCF_900497805.2 Vombatus ursinus | reverse complement strand
ATACCTGAAGTCAGCTTTGGTGTCACACCTAGGTCTTCTCTTCTCCACATTAACTAACCCCAGTTTCTTTTATCTGATCTTTATATGCCACCATTACAAGACCCTTTACCCTCCTGCTGCCCTTCGCTACAACATCAAAACTTGCAGAGAGGTCAAGAAGAATGAGGATTGAGAAAAGGCAAAGAATAAATAATAGAAATAAAAAATAATTATGTTAAAGAACATGATAATGAAATAAGGTGAGTGTGACATAGCTGAAGTGGTCCTTAGAGAGAAATGTATCCCTTTGGACACATAGATAAACAAAAGTGAGAAAGACAACAAATTGAGTATTCAACTGAAAAAACCCTAAAAACAACCTACAAATTAATAAATGCTCTGAAAAGACAAAAAGTATAAAGTTTACAATTAAGAAGTTAAATTAAAAACAGAAAAATGGGAAATACAAACACATGGTTTTAAATTTGATTTGATTTGAGGGATTCTTTGGGTGAGAAAAGCAAGTATTTTAATGATGTCCATCCAATAATTAATCCCCTTTGGCTGAAAAGCATCCACATTACTAAAATTTTGGAAAAATCAAAGCTCCATGGACACATTTTAATCACCTGAAACCCTCAGTTCCTGTTGGGGGAGGAGGAATACAAACTTTTGCCAATTTGCTGTTGTACACCTTCCTGGGCTAATCCCTAGGGACTCATTAGCTATCTACCAGTGATAGGTGATGGCTACACAATTCTGAAGGAGGCTAAGAGGAAATAGCATCACTAGTATGTCTCCCAGGGGCATATTTAAGTAGAGAAGCTGGGGGAGTCAAATAGCAGATGTAATGTGTATCTCAGTGGCGAGGTCACAGATTTGTTTTCCCACTGTGGTATCCAGACTAGCCAGGCTCTAAACGTACCTTGGACAGAGCTCACAATTGATTTATATTCTCATTTCCCTTAATATCTCTAGGATTTTAAATATGGTTTAAGCATACACATATTTCCGGATCTGGAATGCTCTGAACTCCATTTAAGTATGATTCATTTAGGTTTCATATAATTAGAATCTTAAGAGATGGACAGTAATTTGGAGGTCATCTATTCCAACTTCCTATCCAGTGCAGAAATCCTTTCTTCAATATCCCAGGCAGTGCTCATGTGGCAACTGTTTGACTACCTCTAGTGACAGGTAGTTATGGTAAAGATAGCAGAAATATGAATTTTTATTTATTACTATGAGGTAGAGGGAAATCATCTTGCTGAAGAGACCTTGATTGGATTAGTAGAACGGAACAAAACTGAGCTGAGAGAACTAACCTGAGAGTTCATAAAAGAGCTGAGACTCCAGGCCTTTTCACTGGCTATTTATTTCCCATGCCTGGAATGCCCTGCTTCATCATCTGTACCTCATGACTTTCTTGGTTTCGTTTAAGACTTAGATTGCATCCAACTTTTTTTTTTTTTTTTGCATTCAACTTTTTGCAATCCAACTTTTGCATTCAAGCTTTTCACAGCCCCCTCCCTCTGTGCCTTCTCATTGAGATTATCTCTCATTTATGGGGTACATTTCTTGTATGTACATAGTTGTTTGCATATCATCTCTCCCATAAGAATGTGAGCTCCTCAAGGGCAGAGACTGTTTCTGATTTTATTTTAGAGGTAGCTAGGTGTTGCAATGGATATAACGTTTATCCTGGAGTTAGGAAGATCTGAGTTCAAATATGGCCTCAAACTCTTACCAGCTTTGTTACCCTAGGTAAATCAATTATGATTCTCTCTGCCTCAGTTTTCTCAGCTGTATAATGGGGATAATTATCGGCACCCACCTAGGAATTGTTGTGAGGGATCAAATGAGATAATATTTTTAAAGTACTTAACATAATACCTGGCACACAGTAGGTGCTATACAAAAATGCTTATTCTCTTGCCTTTTCATTTGTATCCCTGGTATTTAGCACAGCACCTGGCACATTTTAAGAACCTAATAAATGTTTGTTGTTGTTGATAATGATGAGAGTTAAGAGCTCAGCAGAAGAAACCTCCAATAGGGCTTTGTATTTATCTTTGATTGCCCAACCTTGCTTCCGTCATTTATATTTCTTCAATACTTTAGCATTGGGTTACTTCTACTCCTTAATAAATTACAAGCATCATGTGAAGCATCTCTTACGTATTTTGAAAAAATCCAAAATGGTCAGTGATTTCCTTCTGTATTCATTTTAGTTTTAATAGACACCCGCCTCCTTTTTCTTCCTCATGAGAATTGTGTTGTCACAATTTCATTCCTGAAACCTTTCCATGCTTCTTGTTCCATTCATTGGTTTTATCCCTCTGAAACTCTAAATTACCTTTCTTCTAATTCCTTTTCATATGGACAATTTTTCAAATATCTTTAAACTGTTCAAGCCATAGTCCATTTTCCTCCATTTATGTAATTACTTTTATTAATCATGAAGATTACTCAGTTCAAAGCAAACACATTTAATGAAGCAGAATAATAATTAATAGATAAGAAATATCCTATTAACCTTGAACTTACTCCCACACAAATACACAAATGCTTATTCAGAAGAGTTGACATGCATAGGGATCAGCAATGGGGTGTACATATGCAGGCTTGAATGGAAGAGTGCACATGCAGGTAATGTTAAGATACCCAGGTGAAGGGGCAAGTCATACCTCTGGTGATGTAGAGTTGCTTCGGTCTTGTGGAGATGTCACAGAGCAAAGTGTGAATGATAGGAAAAGTTTGAGGAGAAGAGAGATTTTGTAATGTCATAGAGCACAGTGGAAAGGGGAGGGCAGAAATGGATAAAATTAGGAAGGCAAGGGCTGAATGAGATGGGGATGTGAGTACTGGGAATGGAAAAAGGGGAAAAAGGCTCTTGCCTGAAACAAAACAATTGAGTCTCAACGATCCAAAGAACTGGAGGTGTAAGTTTTCTAGGTATAGAACGGGGAAGTACCTCGAGATTAGAGTCTACTATCCTGTGATGATAATGGAAACACAGACATCTGCATTCCTTTTACAGACATGGAGGATTTGGGGAATAGAGGCAGTTGGAGGTTGAGCTCAGGTTCCTGGGCCGATGAGTTCCAGATGGTTGGGTAAGTTGAGGTAGCTAGGTGTTCTGGTGGATAGATCGATGGGCCTGATGTCAGAAAGACTTAAGTTCAAATTTAGCCTCAGACACTTACTAGCTGTGTGACTCCAGACAAGTCACTTAGCATCTGATTGCTTCAGTTTCCTCATCTGTAAAATGGACATAATAATAGCATTTTCCTTCCAGCATTGTTATGAGGATCAAATGGGATAATATTTATAAAGTGCTTTGCAAACCTTAAAGCACTATATAAATGCTACTTCTATAATAATGATAGTGACTATTAATATTTTCTAAAGATGTTAAAACAAACAAAACGACACAGCTCATACAAGAGTTCTTAACTTCCTAATAGACTTCTTTGTTACAGTATGTCAAAAGTTGTTCCTGATATCTAAAAATAAAACTTATTCCTCCAAGTCTGCTTTTCTGATGCATACTTGGGTTCTGCCTACTTTTAAGGAGTGGCTATCAATGCTCTTAATATTTCCCAAAGCATAAGCCTCGTGGTCTGAAGACTCGAGTTCAAGTCTCAGCTATCCTATCACTGCCTTCAGGTCTTACCATCTGACATGCCACTTACTGATGTAAATCAAAGACCTCTGGGTTTTGCTATCTGAAATCTAGTTAAATTTTCTTTTATGTCTTATGAGCTTCTTGAGAATGAGTACCCTGTTCTCCCCCACCCCAGTTGGATCTCTATCATTAGCGTAGTTCTTAGCATATTACAGTGCTTAATAAATGCTTTTCATATTCACTCATTCATTCATTTTCACCTATGCAAATTAAAATCTGTGTGACTTTGAGAAAGTCACTTTCCATCTTTGGGCCTCAGTTTTCTTATCTGTATATGAAGGGGGCTAAGTTCAATTCCAGCTTCAATATTCTATGAATTTCTAAAGAGAGCCAAAGGGAGCATTTGAAAATATTTGAAGAGTATTCAGGGACCATTGGGCACTGCTCTTTACACAGCAATATCTCTTACAAATTGGCTTACCTTGGAGGTGAGACACAGCCTATTCCTGGTTGCCTCTTCAAAACTATACTATTATACTGGTTGCCTCTTGTCAAAACTATACTATTATTGATCTGAAAACGGTATTGTCCCCTATGCCTTCTATGGAGAATTATTATTTCTTTTGTTGTCACAATTAACTTTAGACCAAAATACTATCTACTAATTGAAGACAAGCTGCCACTGCTTAGTTCCTTTGAGCTCATTTTTTTTCCATATAAAAATTTGATTATTCGTTATTAAAACCAATAATCAGATGTGTTCTTAGCCCTGAGAAATTAATTTCTCATGTTACCTCTCTGGAGTCTATCTTTCCCAAATAGAGACAATCTGATCTCTCCTCATGCCATGTCTTTGCTACCTAATCAGACAGAGGGATAACTGGAAGTCTGAAACTAGGTGGTAGGAGGTACTTTCCATATGCTTTAGGTACAATCAATATTTTAAAAATCAATTTTTATTGAAATCTTTTGTGCATCAACAGAATTTCTCTCGGTAACCCTCCTTCACACCCTCCCAGAGAGCCATTCCATATAGCAAAGAATTTTTTAGAAGAAAACAAGGGAAAAAGGAAGAAGAGAAAAATTTGCAAAACTGACCAATACACCCCAAAGTTCTGAAAACAAAGGCAATGTTTTTCACTCATGAGCCTCTAACCTCTGCAAAGGAGTGGGCTGGAGATGTCTTTTCTTATTAATTTTTTGGGGCCATACTTACTCTTCATAATTTTATGACATTTATTTTTAGGGGTTTTTTTGTGTGCTTGTTCTTTCCATTGACATTGTTGAAGTCATGTATGTTGTTTTCTTGGCTTTGCCTACTTTGCTACATATCAGTTCATATAGATCTTTCCAAGCTTTTCACTGTTCATTACATTCTCCATTTCTTACAGCACAGTAATATTCTGTGACATTCAGGTGTCACAATTTGTTTAGCCATTCCTCACTCATTGAGCATCTACTCTATTTCCAATTCATCGCTACCACAAAAAATTATATATTATAAATATTATGGGGCATATGGGCACTTTCTTCTTATCAATGAGGTATAATTAATCTTAATTGAGAGTATCAAGGAGGGGAAGATAACATAAAAAGAACTATGTATAAATAAGATAAATCCAGAAAAAAATTGGAGATAATCACAGAGGAAAGAGACTAGGTGACTATACACAGTCATTTTAGAGAAACCATCTATCCTTGCATCTCCCGTATTTTTGGAAGTTGCTTATATTTGGCCATGTGAATTGAATATGAGTTCATATTATCATTGTGGCTAGGATCCCCTGGTTCACCTAAAGAAACAACTTAGTTGGGTGACAGACTTAGAAGGTCTTAGTTGGGTGACAGACTTAGATCAAGAGTTTTAGTTGGGGGGTCTATCAAGTTCCCCAAAGTGCATGGATACAGAGAAATTAAGTGTCTTGCCCAACCTTACATAGCTAATTAGTAACAGAGCTAGGGCCATTACAGTGTGGGTGACTATGTTGGCCTCTCTTTATTTCGCTTAGGAAAGAAGGGAGCAAGAGCCTGCTTGGTAGGGGACTCATCATGGTAAATTGGAAATCATCTCAGAGACTTCTGAAAAACCATAACAATAATAATAGATTACATTTTTGTTGTGTTTTAAAGCTTACAAAACTGAAAAATAAAGACACAATACCTTTATAAAATATAAATTTGCAGTGAAAAGTTTTTGTTTTGTATTTCTTTAATTTCAAATAAAGACTTAATTTATTTTTATTATCTCTGCTCTCTTCATCTTCATCATTTTTGGGGGGTATGATTCTGTTCTTTACTTGGAGCATGATTATGGGTCCTGATCAGTTTTGGTGCAAACCAACTTTGAAGAAAAGAAATGTTGTCTCTAGTCAGGCCAATAATAACTGCTATTATTTGTCAATAGCATTTTGGTTTTTAAGGTTTATGAAATGAATTATGTATGTTATCTCATTTGGGGTCTTACAACAATCCACCCCAAATTGGTTATTACAATTATTATTCTCATTATATGGAAGAGTAGACTGAGACTCGGAAATAAAGTCTCTTGCCTGAGGACATACCAACTATTAAGTATCAGAGGTGGGAATTAAATCCAAATCTAGGTCTCTATCCCTGAGAAATGTTTGATCCTGAATATACTTCCTTTTTCTGGAACCAGAAAATTTTAGAAATTTGTAGAGAAAATAGCTGTATTTCTGATATGGGGCAGAGCCAGGGAGAGACACTTTCTGAAAGGCATTCGACCAATCCCTTTATTGGAATTCCTGTTACAGATAGGAGACCACCTGGGTCAGTTATCTGCTTGTTTTTCCTGGATAGGGGCACATTGCCCATACTATAATGTAGAAGCATTTGGAGCTTTGAGGCCAATTCCAGTGCTGTCAATTAGTTTTCCCCTCCCTACTCCCTCCATTCCACTTAGCTACTGGCTCCCAAGTCTCAAGTTGGCTTCTAGGGCAATAGTATGGTTTAGGAAGAAATGTAGGTAATGAGGTTTCCAGGTGAATAGGAGCAGTACTGACTTTATAATTATTCCAAAGTGTCATCTTATATCTTTGTATAGCCCTATCTCAGGTCTTCCTTCAAGATCTTCAAAGCACTGTTTCTTCTCTAGAGGATCTTAAGGGGAGGATTTGTCTTACAGAGTTACTTAGGAGAATCTCCCACAAAGATCCTCAGTGGGAGTGTGTGTGTGATGGGTATTATGCCTTCTTATTTTTTTTTTTTATCAGGGCTGGATAGGATGGGGGGCTTGGGGTAGGAACAGGGAATGAGGCATACACCAAAGCTTCCATTCAGTTTCAGACAGCTCTCTCAGATAGAGGCAAGTGAGGTCTGCCATGGAGTAAAGTCTGTTGTGGGTTCATATCAGGAGTCTATGGAACAGAAGTGGGGCAAGTGAAAAGGTGGTGAGAAAAGTCACTGGCAAAGCAGAGAGTAGGAGAGAATATGAAAAGAATGGAAGGAATAATGAGGGAGAGGAATGTGGGGTGGGAGAAAGTAGTACTTACAGTGGCTAAAGGAGGAAAAGGAGTAGGGATATAGTAATTTAGCAAAGAGAGGTGGGGAGGAGAGTACTGTAGGCTGGGGATAGAGGAGAGCAGAGAATGGAAAGAGGTAGGGAAGAAGAATATAATAAAGGTTAGAAGAGGAGAGAGAGGTTGAGATAGGATGGAGAGAAGGGAAGCTGGTATGGTGGCAGAGAGAATAGATAGGAGAGGAGGGTAGTGGGAGTAGTAATTGGGTGAAGATGCTAGAAGCTCAGGGAGTAATGGGATATCTATTAAGAATTTTTTTCTTTCCATTTAAACATCTTTCTCTCAACCCTTCAATCCAGTCATTCACACACCCATCTCTTGACCCCTTCTGCTACTATCTACAGGTCCCGTGTGTTCCACATGTGGGATTTCCCTTTAGTCCTCTGTCTTACCATCCATGTTCCACTATTTTCACTTTGGCAGCTCCAGTTCATTTCCATTCCCATTTCTCCTTTAAGACTCTTCATCTCTCCCTTCCTTCATCTAGCTTCCCTCATCCATCTCCAACCTTTTTGGACTTCTTAGTGCAGGAAGCAGAGCAAAGCACTAACAAAATAGTTCTAAACATATGATGGTGCCAGATGCTATGTAGTGTAGTGGGAAAAAAATCTGAATTTTCAGTCTTTGAACTGCTTGTCTGATTGGACAATCTCTTGGTGTCACTGAGCCTCAGTTTCCTCATCTATAAAATTATGATTGGAGGACTAGATAACCTAAACTCCTTTTCAGATCTAAATCTCAGAATTTTTCTGCTTCTAATTCCATCCCACCCCTTGTCCTAATCTTCACAGAATCTATTTGCAGCCCAGGGCATCCATTTTACCCAGAGTCTCCCAGAGAAGCTATTGGTGTCCATTGCTATGGTGCTATTCTTGGACCTCGACGTTTGAAATGAAATAAGCTAGCCTTGTAGCTCAATGTGAGGGATTCCCCTAAGGGGGAGGATGGCAGTAGGAGGCTCAGTCCTCTTAAGGCTTTGGTCAAGGAAAGAGCTGGGAAGCTCACTTCTAGAAGCTTCTTTCCCATCCAATACACAAGAGCTTGTTATAGTGGCTGGCACCTGGCTCTATTCCTTGTACCTATTCAATGTACATTCAATGTACATTCAATGTATTCATGATGCTGAGAAGATTTCAGGTTGGAAGAATAACATAAGCTTGGTGAGGGAAGTGTGTTTTGTTTTGTGTCTTTGTATTCTCAAGGTTCAGTGAACTACAAGCTTAAGATGAGTTATCAGGGTAATCTGGAAGTCCCTGAACTGGTGTATTCCTTATCTTGGACTTGTAAAATTATATTTTGAGCACAAGTGCAAGACTTCACATTCAATCCTATTTTATCAGATTCAACACATGGTTCTAGCCACATATTCAATGGAGTTGAGAAGGAAGGCACAATACTAATCAGGAGACAAGTATGCATCTGCAATTTTTCATTTTGCCCTTTTATCCACTAAGCTATTTCCCCCTCTGTCCTGAGGAACAGAGGTAGTTATAAGAGGAAATGAGACACACGTCCACCTAAACTCAGATGAATTTCCCTCTTACGGAGGAGCTGAAGTGAGCAGCCACAGAGAATCTTGAGATCCTGGTGAGTTTGGCCAAGGCTTCCCACACTTCCCTGTTCCTCAGGCAGTATATGATAGGGTTGATGAGTGGTGTCACCACTGAGTAGATTATAGACACCAGCTTGTTAAAGTCAAAGGTGCTGATGGCCCGGGGCCGGGCATACATGAATATAGTGGTAGTGTAAAAAACAGTGACCACTACCAAATGGGAGGCACAAGTAGAGAAAGCCTTGTGGCAGCCTGTCCCAGATGGGATCCTGATGACAGTAGCCAGGATGCAGGTGTAGGAGAATGCTGTCACAAATAGGGAAGTCATGAGCACAGCCAGAGCTGCCACAAAGTCCAAGGTCTCAATAGCTTCTGTGTTTGAGCATGAGAGCTTCAGTAGTGGAGAGATGTCACAGAAGAAATGGTTGAGTACATTTGGGCCACAGAAGCTCAATTGGGAGATGAGCACAATTGACACAAAAGAGGCCAGGAAGCCACTAAGCCAGGCACTTAGGGCCAAGCCCAGGCAGAGAGTTGGGTTCATGAGTGCTGGGTAGCGCAGAGGTAGGCAGATGGCCAAGTAACGGTCATACGCCATGGCTGCCAGGAGGAAGCACTCAGAAGAGGCAAGGGAGAGGAAGAAAAAGAGTTGTGTGAAGCATCCAGCAAAGGAAATAGTCTTCTTTTCAGTCAGGAAGTTGTCCAACATCTTGGGGATGGTAACTGAGGTATACAGAGCCTCGAGTACCGATAGATTAGCCAGGAAAAAGTACATGGGGGTGTGGAGTTGCCGGTTGGCCTGGACAATTATAATAATGAGCAGATTCTCTATAAGGGTCATTATGTAGATGAAACAGAACACCAGAAACAGCAAGGCTTGTAGGTGACTGAGGCTTGGGAAACCCAGTAAGACAAATTCTTTCACAGAGAAGGTCTCATTAGTATCTTTCATATTCTTTTATTTTCTGTAAGTAGGTGATTGCTGAGTAGATATATTTGAAAAAGGATGGATAAATAGTTATTCTAGGGAGCAAGGTGGAAAGTCTTTTTCTGTCTCTAATGAGATGGTCACAGGGAGTGGACGTAGGCTGAAGTTACAGGAAGAGACATTTAGTCTAGACATCAGGATGAACTTCTTGACAAGAAGAGTGTCTAGATGGTGTATTGAGCTAGGCATATTAAAGAGATATTCTTTGTCAGACATATTGAAAACTAGGGCAATACTACCTTGAGCCAGGAATAAGACTGGATGCCTTCTAAGCACTTCTAATGCACAGCAATATGGCAAAAAGAGAACTATACTTGGAATCAAAGGTCCAGTTACTTATCTGGGCACACAGTAGAATGGAAACAACTTTAGAGCAGCAACTGCTTTGTCTTTGTACCTCCATCATATAACATGGTGCCTTTAATATGGTAGATGCTTAATACATGTTGAATTGAATTGAGCTCAATCCACCACTACATAGCTGAGTGATTTTGGCCAAATCACTTCACTCTCAGAATCTCATTTTCCCAATTTGTACAATGGAGGTATTAACAATTGTCCTAATAACTTCAATCGAGATGACAAGTATGAAAATGCCTTTTAAAATGTGAAGCATTGGAGAGATGTATCATCACTATTTTAATCTTTTCAACTTCTATCCCAAGGGTTCTTAACTTTTTTTTTGTATCAGGACTACTTTTGATAGTTTGACAAAATCTATTCACTCCTTCTCAGAATCATATTTTTAAATGTAAAGAATAAAATACATAGGATTACAAAGGAAAGTAACTATAAGATACAATTCAATTTTAATCTATCAAGATTTAAGTGTAGTTTAAAACAAAGGCTTTAAACTGCACTAAGACTTTTGGGACATCATATTGAAATACACTTATCAAAATATTAAGGTTCTCCATACCTGAGTAGGGCTAAGAAACTCTACTTTCTATTCTATTCAGAAAAAACAGAAAGTTGTCAAGAATTTAATATAAATCTCATTTTAGCACTTGAATGTTAAAGTCCAAAGATAGGTTTATACTAAATTAGCTTTTTAAAGAACTGCCCAGTTTGGGAGTGTGAATAATCTGACCATCAGTATTGTATGCAATTATATCAGCTTTCATTATCTTCTCACCTTCTTGTTTCATCCAGAGAAGTACAAATTGCTTCCTATCCCTGGGCCTCAGAGTTGTACTATATTTCCCAAGTGGACAGAGTCCACCTGAGCAAATCATCAAATGCTTCAATTCAGATTTCAAGAGGGACAGTACCACTTTATCCAATCTCATTAAATACCCACAATCTATAATCCTGCAACTGCCATCTAGAATTACTAAGCAAATACACATATCCCTCTCACCTTCAAACCTCATCACCCAGGAAACTCAGCTCAATGAAGAATTATTAAGAATTTACCAAATTCAAGGGCCTTTGTAATATTTGGGGGATAAAAAGATAAAAAAATGGAATAATTGCTTCCTATAGGAGGTAGGAATGTTACAGATAAGTAAATACAATATAATTTGGGGAGAGAGAGAACATTACCAACTTGGAAAATTAGGGAAAGAAGACCTCAGAGGTGATGAAAGGGGAGATGACCTAAGACTTGAAGGGAGAAAAGGATCTTGAGAGTCAGAGATTAGGAGGGAATGAGTTCTGGGCAGCTGGGATGACATGAGTAAATGCTTGGAGGCATAATGCCTGGAATGTCAACTTGGGAGAACAGCTAGTGGTAAAGTTGGTCTGGAAGAGGGGGGGTAAGTGGGAGTAATAGGAAGTAAGGCTAGAAAGATAGATGGGAGACAGATTGTAGAAGGCTAGGCTGGGGAGTTTGTGTCATTGAGGCAACAGGGAATTACTTACTTAAGGCTTTTGAGGAGCAGAATAACATGATCAGCTCTGTACTTTAGAGTGATTATTTTGGCAGATGTGGAGGGGATAGATTGGAAGAGGGAGAGACTGGATGCAGGCACTCTAGAATTTTTGAACTATGCTTTCCCTTAATCTAGGGTGCACATATAATCATGCCTAGCTTTCTTTTCTTTCTCTATCACACATTCTAGAAGGGAATAGTCACTTCTCCCCTCAACCCTTACCAAGGTTCCCATCATTTCAACCTTAGAAACCAGCTCCTCCCTTTTAGTGAGACTCAGATTCAGTATAGACTTTTCCCCCTTGTTCATTCTCCTATCATTTGAAAGATAAAGTTATCATTAAGGCACGTCAAAAATTATTTGCTTCTCTGCTTTTGGGAGAAAGACTGACTCAGTAGATATCTGGATAATTGAAGTCTCCCATCACTGCTATTCTGTGCCTCTCTGCCAGACTTATTGTTTATTTCTTGAGGTTCTCTTCTGTTTCTTCCTTCTGTCCAGGTAGTCTGTAGTATACTTTGGTGACAAAATCCCTTCTCTCCCTCCACTGATCTTCAACAAAATGCTCTCCAACCTGCTGCTCATCACTGTTTAACTTTTTTTCTAATACAAATATACCTTTTTAATATAGAATATTCCTTAACCTCTATTATTTATCCTGCTTCTTTTGAATGATGCATGGCCATCTAGAATTATGTTCCAGTTACAAGTTTTATCCCATCAGATCTAAGTGATATCTGTGGGGCTAACTTTGCCTCCTTGCATCAAGGCTTCTCGTTTCTCTTCCTTGTAGCCTAAATTCTGTTTGTATGTAGACTTTTGAGGGTGTGGATTTTCCAATTGCCTCTTTTCTAGGATTTTGTCTGCTTTGAATTTTCAGGTGTTTCAAGGGCTATTCTTCTTCCTCCATTGCAGCTTCTCTCTATAGTTTCTATTTTTGTGGATACTTACATAGGTAGCTTGCTTCCTTCTCCACCCTTTATAGGTTAGGTTTGCACGACCTTTGATAAATACAGCCTTACTAGACTTTGTTAATCTTCCTTGGCTGGGAGCCTATCATCCTATATTTTAAGCTGTTATTCAGAAACCCAAATCCTATTCACAAACATCTTAATCAGCTTTTTGCTTTTCAAAGTCTTTCTCTTTGTATCCCTTTCTTTCAATGTGGGAAACAGTGGAAAGACACAACCAAGGTCTCTATGTCTTCAGTTTCTCTTCTAAATTTCATAATTTTTGTCAAAACTTTGAAACACTTAAGAACTCAGATCTATGCAATGACCAGTCATGAGTCCAAGGGACACTTGATGGAATGTACTCCTCACAGTGATGAAAGACTAGGAGTGCTGAAGGAGACAAATACGTTTTTGGATATGACCAATGTGAAAATTTGTTTTACTTGGCTATGCCTATTTGTTACAAGGCCTTTGTCCCCTACCCCCTTCTTCCATTGAGACGGGGAGAAAGTGGATTTTTATTAATTTTAAAAAAGCAAGTTAGACAAGTTTCACTATTATTATTGCCCATTATCTCTTTCAGACTTCTATGGAATCTCCTAACTCTTCCCGATAGAATAACTGGGAGAGGGAACAGATTCGGTATTCTGGATCCCAGAAGGCAAAATTAGGAACAGTGAGTGAAAGAGATAAACCTTGACTTGATATAAGGAAAATCTTCCTAATATGTTCTCCTTTCTGGAGGTCTTCAAGCAAAACCTGGATGGTCACTTGCCAGGCATGCTGTAGAGGGAATTTTCACCAGATTTGTGTTAGACCAGATAGCACCCGAGGCCTCTTCCACCTCTGAGACTCTGAAGTCATGTTAGAGGTGGAAAGCATTTCAGAGATCGTAGCATCATAGAATCATAGATTTGGGGCCTTGAAAAGACTTTAGGGGCCATTTAGTCTAACCTCATCATTTTGGAGGTAAGGGAAATGAGGCCCACAGAGGCTTGGTAACTTACTCAAGGTCACACAGGTAAGTAACATATCCTAAGGTAGGATTTGGATCCAAATTCTTTGACTTCAGAGCCAGAGGTCATTCTACTATACTGCGCCGCCATCTAGTTCAAAAACTCCTTTTTTAAGATGAGAAAGATAAAGGCCTAGAGAGAGGAAGAGCCTTACTCATCCAAAATTGTAGCTTTGATCTAGGTTATGGTAGGACACTTAAAGGTGTGAGTGGTCTGAGGAGATATTAGGTTTTTTCTGTGAAGTTACTCTGTGGGCACAGTCAAGGATAGATGGTGGAGGAAAGATGTGATGATAAAAAGACACCCTTCAGGAATAAACCAACTCTTAAAGGGGTTTGATGTTTCGCTGGACTTCTATTTAGGGACTAGAAGATTTAGTGCTTCCAGAGAAACTCTGCTGCTTAGGCAGTCCATTTATCTCTTAGTGCTCAGTTTACTGAGTTAAAAAAGCTGGGTAACAAGCTAAAGATTTGTTAGCTGTGTGACCTTGGGCAAGTCACTTAACCCCAATTGCTTTACCAAAAAAAAAAAAGATTTGTTGGAAAAAGATAAGGTACATTACTAATTATCTCTGCTAAGAGAAAAAGAAATATTATGAATAAAGGCTATCTATAGTTAAGTCCCAAATCTCCTTGTGTCCATGTTTTAACTTCATTCAGGATTTATGTATTTAAGTGTGCTTAAAAATTAAATAAATATGTCCAAACAAGGTTGTAAGGGGCATGAATAATTGACTAACCATATATTGAAAGGTGATTTGATGAAGATCAACTAACTGTAGGAAATCTGAAATCCTTTGGAAATATAATATACAATTTAAATATTGGGGATTTGTCAAGATGAGACATGATGGCACATACCTGTGATCCCTGAAGCCAGAGAAGCTAAGGCTGAACTCTTGGAGTTCTGAGCTGTAGTAGGGCTATGCTAGTTGAGTGTGGACACACTATGTCTGGAGCCAATATGGTGAGCCCCTTTGAGAGGGGCCAGAGATTTCCTGAGGCGTGAACTGGCAAGGGTTGGAAACAAAGTCGGTCCAAGCTTCTGTGTTGATAAGAAGTAGGATCGACCTGTGAGTAGCACCTCAACATCCAACCTTGAAGAGATGAGGAGATCCAGTCTTTAAAAAATAGATGTGGCCAGATGGCAAGTGACAGGCAGAATAGCATAGTGGAGAAAGAGCACTATATTGAAAGAGAAAGAAGTCTTGGAGACTGCTACTAGCCAGGGTGCTAACAAGCTTGGGCCACTTATTTTTCCTTTTGGGATATCAGTGTTCTTTGTAAAAGGAAGGGGCCAAATTAGATTATCTTTGACATCTCTAGGTCCAATGATTGTGGCACTATGCCATGCTGTAGATAATAAGATCTTCCTAGTATTCCAGGGACTAAATCACCTTTGAATTCATCTTTTATTCAATTCTACTCCAAAAAAACAACATTGTAATAAGACTATAGTATATTATAGTCTGTTTTTCAAATGGGGGAGTGAAGACACAGATAGTTGAAGTGTTTGGCTCAGTGGTTAGAACTTGGATTAAAATACACCTCTGACTCCATGGAGTGAATAAAGTGACAACATAGGATGGATTGTACTGAATGGTTTGGTATTATTCCTGTATCAAAGGTTCACAAAGAAGGGGGAGTATATTTTATAGGATCATAACTTAAAGACCCTCACTAGTTAGCCTTTTCATCTTCACCACAATCTGAGATCCATAAAACTATTTACATACAATTTAGTTTGGAAAATAATTTAAGGCAGCCAAAACATGTCTCATCAAGGTATAAGTATGTCCCTATCAAGTAGAAGTTGTAGACTTAACCCCTCCATTAGTTAGGAGTTTGTACTGAGAGACCACTGGCCCTTCCAATAACTCTGAAGTTCTTTGAAGGAAAATGGGTCAGGGGATAGAGTTGTGGGAGGCATTATGGATGGTTAAGGAGGCTGTTATATGATACATTAAAAAATTGGTATTCAACTTTGAAAGAACACAAATGGAGAATTATGTAATCAAGCTGAAAGAAAGAATCAGGAAGAATACAGGGAGAGTGAATGTAGGGAAAGTAGGGGATATCTCTGAAGGGTGGAAAGAGGAAATAGAAGGATAATCTTAGAAGTGGAAGGGATCCAGAAAGTCATCTGGTTGAGCTCCTCATTTTAAAGATGTGAAAACTGAGGCTTAGAGAGGTGAAAAGACTTGTTTAAGTTTACACAGATAAGTGGCAGAGCTGGGATTGGATCTTGGTAAATTTGAACTAGATAAAAGAAGGTATTTAAATGTTAGCTAGTAAATTGAAACTCACTATTTAAATGGTGGTATAAGCTGAAAATATAACTGGATTACAAACAGATTTGAGTAATAACAACATAAGAAGATTTAGAGACACTTGGCTACAGTTCCAACCTTTGAAGCTGAGGTCAGGGATGATATCCATGCCCTTCCTCAACAATCTCCTGGTTGTCAACATGCTAATTTGACCCAATCATTTAGAAGTTTGTTCTCAGGCCTCTCTTCACTCACCTTGAGGTTGAGGTCATTTCTGAGTGTTTTTGATGTTTCTGACTTGCTCTCTCTGAGCAGACTACATGATGGCTGCAATTTACCTGGTCGTGATTTGCAATCAACAATTCTTCTCCATTGTTCATTGATTTTTTCAGATGATACCATTAGATCTTAATGCAAACTGGATTTCTTCAGAAAAGGAAAGCATTGGGCTTCTGATCAGTTCTGACATGTCTCTGTCCAAGGATTATTGGCAAAAGCATGCAGCCTCGTCATAAGCTCCTTTTTTCTTCTCACCTCTATAAAGAATTCTTATTGAGCTCATTAATGTTCTCCTTCTCTACCAAGATCCCCTTGGAACCTGAGGGAGTAAGATCCCAAAGTTTCTCTAGGGTGAGACTCTCAGAGCATATTATATTGTTGTTACTATGAAGGCCACAAGGGAAGAGACCTGAATAGGCTTAGTCCTCAGATTCAATCCACTCTTGCCTTTCCTCCACTTTTTGGGTTAATAACAGTGTTGGAAAGGGCTCAAATCAACTTTTGATTAGGCTTGGGAGCTAAGTTATTATGAAAATCCTATAGCAATTAGGACACTGACTAAGGAGATCTGAACCTTTGGGAAGCATCCCTAGAAGAATGTGGCATCTCTTGGGTCCTCAGGGCAAAGAGCAAGCAGACACTTCCTTTAATCCATTCATCATTTTCTTTAGTGAATGCTGCTAAATGTGTTGGGATGAAAGAGGAAAATTAACTACTAGCCAAGTGGTGGTACCATCTAGTTTTATTAATAATGGAACTTGGAAATGATATGCCCTTGCAGACTTTAGAATTATAGTATCAATTAGCCAATTAAATTATTATTTATTAAGGACTATTAGGTGCTAAGTACCTCAAATTACCACAGAGGTCACGCAGCCCAACTCGTATCTATCCTTCCAACTGCATGGTATAATTTGGCCAACAGATATCTTAAGAGTTGTTTGGAGGGTAGAGAAGGATAGGAGAACAAAGATTTGTTGAACACCAACAATATTCTAGGCACTATGATAATTGAGTTACAAATATCATCTTATTTCATCTTCATAACAACCCTGTGAGGTAGGTTCTATTATGATCTCCATTTTACATTATAGTTAGGCCAATATCTTTCCAATGGTTGGATGTTATATTAAAGTAAGTTTTGTAACTTTTCAGGACTTAATGCAATTATCAGAATGTCACTTGAGAATAAGAGACTTTGGAAAGCATCACTATTGATAGAGAATCTTATTCTAGTCTTGAATTGAGGTTTCTGTTTCAAGCAATTTGAATGTCAACAGCTATGCCACATTCCACTGGAGTGCTGTACAAACTTTCTAATGATGCTAGTGTCTTTTTCTCTCCAATGTATTCATAACTTCATCAAGGATTAGTGTTATGTGTTCATTGTCATGGTCATCAGTCTATGCTTGGGCAACCCATCTGCAGAATTACCCAGTTTCACCAGTAGATGGCACCAGGAGGCTTTTTGCTTTAACCAATTCAGGGATTTTTTTTTCTCTTGTTCATTGACTAATAGTTCTAAGAGACACCGGATATGTCACTTTTTCTTGGTTAATTACATTCTTCATAAAGAAAATATCAGCTTAATAGATAAATGTTAACAAATTCAAGTACAAATTATAATCAAAGCAATAAGCAAATTATAATAAATTCATTTCAGCACATGTGCTACATTCTCAGCATGTGCAGAGCAAGTAGAAGCTGAGCATCTAAAATCAAAAAGAAAACACTTCCTACATTCGAAGATCTTAACTGTCTTTGAAGAATACAGTATGTATGCTGAAAATGAAATACAAGGTGTTTTTAGGAGGGAGGTAGTGCTAACAACAGGGAGCATCGAGGTAGACTTCACAGATAAGGCAACAATTAAGCTAAAGCTAAAGAAAGGTGAGGCTATATGGAGAAAGGAGTGAGTATAAAGAGATTTACATGTAGAATTGATAAGATTGACAACTGATTAGATTTTTGGGTCAGGGAGAAGGAAGAGTCAAGAATGATTCTGAGGTTATCAATGAATCTTGGTGACTGGGAGGATTGTGGTGCCCTCCAGAGAAACAGGAAATTTTGGAGGAGAACAGTTTTAGTGTAGTTGAAATAGTCCATTTAGGACACAAAATCCTACATCCAGGGATGTAAGAGACCTTAGGAGCCACTAAGATCAACCTTCTGATTTTTACATATGAGGAAAGTGAGGCCTAAAGAGGTTAGGTGACTTCTCCAGGTCACACACCTAGTATGTGAAGTGTTATTCGAATCCAGTTCTTCCTGACTTCAAGTCTAGTATATTAATTGCAGATAGTTTACAGTGCCTGGCCACAGTAAACTCTTAAGTAATTGCTGATTGATTGACAGATATCTGGTTAGAGAAGTCAAGCAGGAAACTGGAGATTCTACACTGAATTTAGGAGAGGAATTAACACTAGAGACTATGAAGTTAAGAGAAATATAGAATTTTGAAGAGGGAGCAGGTTTAGGGTGATAGATCTGGACTTTTTTTTTTTTTAGTTTGGAGCTATGATATTATCAGTGTAAAAAGCTCCTGGTAAGCAAATGCCTTCTTACCAAAGCAGATAGGAACCTGTTCTTCCCTTTATAGTCTTATTGAATTACCTACAATCTTGATAAGTTAAGTGATCTGTCCAGTATCACAGAGGCAGTGTGTGTGTCAAAGGGTGGAAGCTAACAAATTTCATTTTGGACGTGATTAGTTCAAGATGTCAATGGCACTTCCAGATGAAAAAGCCCAGAAGGAAGCTGGAGATGCAGTGTTGTGGTTTAGGAGAGAGAGTAATCCTGAATCTGTAGATTGGGATGTCATCTTCAGTAGTAATTTTATCCTTCCAAAGGTAGAAGAGATGAGGAGAACTGATCTGCTGCCCCTGATTCTGGCAAACAAGTGGGAGCTGTTGCTCAAATCAAAATGATGAGGACCATGAACATGAAATAAATTGACATATACCCTAGATTTTAGGAAAGCAGATTTCAAAGTTTCCAGGGAAAGGATAAAAATGATCGTACGGTTTAAAATTCAGGAGGTAAAGTCATCTCAGGAGTGATGGGAAGCTCTGAAGAATGAAATCCTGCTGGCGCTTGCCTGTAATCCCTGTTGCTGGAGAGGCTGAGGTTGGTGGATCAGTTGAGTTTTGAATTTTTGAGCTGTAGTAGGGCTAAAGCTCTTTGTGTACCTGCCCCAAGAGTAACACAGATATGATGAGTCACTGGGATTGAGAGACTACCAGGCTGTCTAAGGAGTGGTGAACCACTTCAGAAATGGAGCAGGTTTAAGCTTCCATGCACTTCCAACATAGATGAGATAGTGAAAGTCAGTCTTTTTTTATTTTTTTCACCCTTTATTTTATTTTTTAAAATTCATTTATTTCCCCCAGTTACTTATAAAAATTATTTATTATTCCTTTAATTCATATATAAAAATAAATAATAATAAATAATTATAATACAATATATATTTATATAGAAATTATTGCTATAACTCATTAACATTCATTCATAAAACTTCAAATTCCAAATTCTCTCATTTGCTCCCTCCCCACCCCTTCCCCCCTTATTGAGAAGGCAAGTAGTTCAACATAGGTTATACGTGTGTAGTCATGCAAAACATATCCATAATAGTCATGTTGTAAAAGAAAACATAGACTAAAAAACCTCAAGAAAGATAAAGAAAGTTAAAAAAAAGTATGCTTCAATCTGTATTCAGACACCATCAGTTCTTCCTCTGGGGATGGATTGCATTTTTTTTTTTATCATAAGTCCTTCAGAATTGTCTTGGATCACTGTATTGCTGAGAATAGCTAAGTTGTTCATATACGATCATCTTACAATATTGCTGTTACTTTGTATACAGTACATTTCACCCTGCATCAGCCTATGCAAGTCTTTCCAAGTTTTTCTGAGAGCATCCTGCTCATCATTTCTTATAGCGCAATAATATTCCATGATAATTGCATACCACGACTTGTTCAGCCATTTCCCCAATTGGTGGGCATCTCCTCAATTTCTAATTCTTTGCCTCCATAAATGAGCTGCTATAAATATTTTTGTACTTATAGGTCATTTTTTCTTTTTCTTTTTGTCTTTTTTAAAAATCTCTTTTGGGATACAAGCCTAGTAGTGGTATTGCTAAATCAAAGGGTATGCATGGCTTTATAGCCCTTTGGTTATAGTTCCAAATTGCTCTACAGAATGGTTGAATCAGTTCACAACTCCACCAGCAGGGCATTAATGTCTTATTTATCCCACATGCCCTCCAACATTTGTTATTTACCTTTTCTGTCCTATGAGTCAATCTAATAGGTATGAGGTAGTACCTCAGAATTGTTTTAATTTCCATTTCCCCAATCAATAATAAGTTAGAGTATTTTTTCATATGGTTATAGATACATCACCTGAAAACTGACCATATAGTTTGATCATTTATAAGTTGGGGAATGCCTCTTATTTTTATAAATTTGATTTTGTTCTCTATATGTTTGAGAAATGAGGCCTTTATCAGAGAAACTTTCTTCAAATTTTTTTCCCCACAGTTACTATTGCTAACTATATTTCCCTTCATCCTAACCCCTCCCCTATTTTTCTATTCTCTCTCTCCTTTCACCCTGTCCTTCCTCAAAAGTAGGGAGACCCAGTCTTAAAAAATCAAGCAAACTCTCAAAAACAACAACAGCAACAAAAATCAACCAAAGAATGAAATTGCAAAGGTACAAAGAGAAATAATTATAATGACAAATAAAAGTAGATTTTCCCAAAGAGAGTGATGTAGATGCACAAGAAATTTATCAACCAAATTAGATTTTTAAACTGTATGGAATGTATGGATGGACATGTAAATAACAGAAGATGTATACAAAAGCCTAGGAAGATTGTATAAAAATGTATTGGAAACACTAGAGAGGAAGGAAAGCAACAAAAAAGTGGGATTTATAGCTCTTTTGGGGAAAAGAGAAAGGTGAAAGAAGGAATAGGATTAATGTTTGGGTGGATGAGAAAATGATAACTTAGGACTAAGAGAAGGAAGAGCTCAGTTTTTATTTTGCTTCTGTTTTCTTTGTTAAGGAGAATAGTCTTTTAACTAGAAATGAATAATAAAAATGGATATAAACAGTTGAACCTGAGAGATAATTTTTGAATCATTTAGACTCCCAAAAAACATGCTTTTTAAAAGCCCTACACTGTGTATTTTTTAAAAAAATAATAAATTGAAACAGATCTATTGGAATCAGGGTACCAAGTGAATATTAAAATAATCTGCTGATCATTTCTAGAAAGGAATTCTAAAAGGAAGAGTTCCAAGAATGTCATAGCCAAAATCCAGAGTTCCCACATAAAAGAAAAAAATAGTATAAGCAGGCAGAAAAGAAGTAGTTTAAGGACCAAAGAACTGCTGTTAGAATCACAAGATCTAGCAGCTTCTAATATAAATGAGAGAAGATCCTGGAATACAGCACTCTAAAAGGCAAAAAATATAGACTTACAGTCAACAAAATTTGTCCTGCAAACCTGTGCATAATCCCACAAGGGAAAAAATATAGATATTAAGTGGAGTAAAGGACTTTAAAGAATTTCTGATGAAAAGAATAGAGCTGAATATTAACTTCCAAATACAAACACAAGAATTCAGAGAAATCTAGAAATGCAAACTTATTTGATCAATTACAAGGATCTGCATAATGATGTAGTAATAACATTCTAATGGGGAGAAGAAACAAGTGTACTTTCAAAACCTTGATGTCTTCAAAGGGCATTGAGGGTGTTAAATAAAAAAATGAAGTATTTCTGTTACTTCTGTTTGGAGGGGTTTAAGAAGTAGAAAATAAGGAGCGGTAAAAGCAGGAACATGTTAATATAGAAAGGAAGAAGGGGAAAGGGGAACTTATTTTTTATAATTGAGGTATGTGGAAAGAACAATGTATAAATGTCATAGGAAAGGACTGGGGGAGTGGACCTCAAATGTGAATCTCATTCTTTCCTGAAATGGATATAAGAAGGTTGAACAGACACAGCTGGTATAGCAATACATCAAACTCAGTGGGGAAATAAACAGCAATGGGAGAGGGGCAAAGATGAAAGATAACATAGAAAGGCGCTAGTCAAATGTGAAACACATCCTGATCCTGAAGGAGGGATTAAGAGGTGGATAAAGAAAAGCAAAGAACTAGATAGAACCTAAAAGGATGCCTTAGATTTACTCACAGACAATTGGTGGATGACTGGTGAATTGTGGTATGTGAACGTAATGGAATACTATTGCATCATAAGAGATTGTGAAAGAGACAATTTCAGAAGATCCTGGATAGTATGAACTGATGCTCACTACTCTCTGAAGTGAGCAGAAACAGAGGAACAAATAACTGAAGGTTAGAAGCATTGTACAGGAAAACAACTGTGAAAGATCTTAGAAATCTCATCAAAATAATGATTAACCTTATCTTCAGAGGACCTTTGATGAGTCATGCTACCCACTTTCTGACAGAGAAGTGATGGACAGAAGAAGTATGTTTTTGACCATGGCAATTGTTAGGATTCACTTTGTTAAACCATATTTATTTGTTATAAAGGATTTTTCCTTCTTCCTTTTCCTCCATTTTTAATTGGGAAGGAGTTGTCAGGTGATGTAAAAAAAAAAGTCATTGAAACATTTTTAAAGATGCATGGAAGTGTATCTAGCAGTTAGATAGCACAGTAGATAGACCACCAGGCCTGAAGTCAGGAAAACCTGAGTTTAAATGCAGCCTTAGATACTTACTAGTTTTGTCACCCAGAGCAAATCTCTTAACTTCTCTTTGTCTCAGTTTCTTCAACTGTAAAATGGGTATAATGATAGCATCTACTTCCCAGGGTTCTTGTGAGGATCAAATGAAACAATATTTGTAAAGTACTTAGAACAGTGCTTGGCACATAGTAGGTGATATGCAAATGCTAGCTATTATTATTATTATAACAGAAGGAAGTTCAGAAGGAAGCAAAGAAAAGCAGAACTGACTTAAAGGTAACATGTAGAATTTGTAAGCTTTTTTTTTTTTTTTTAAAAAAAGCAAGTACTGGGCTTCTAGATTACATGACAAACAAGATGGAGGGCTAGAAATTTACTCTGGTTCCCACAACCTCTCATACTCTTCCAAAACAGAATTTGTGTGCCAAAGATAAAGTAATTTCAGCTGTTTCCATGGTCTAGGACACCTGGAATTCAAAAGAATGTTAAAAAATATGAACTGACTCCTACCCAGAGCTCATTCAGCAGTCCCTCTTTCACGTCCCTACCTACCAGCTCCTACTAGCAGTGAGAATGCACCAACTGACCCAAGGACCTGACACATAAGCTTGCCACAAAACCCAGCCCTGCACCATGATTCTACCCCCTTCTCCCTGAACCCTTCCTTTCTCCAGTGCCTTGGAGATTTCTGTTCCAAGCTGGGGAAGTTTGCTTAAGCCTTTATTGACAGTATCATGATAGCAGCATTCTTTACTTCAAAAGATATCTGCAGGACAGCAGAGAAACTGAGGGAAAGGGAAAAAATACAAGGGGGGGGGAGCTCAAAGTAGAGCTCAACCTCACACCCCACCACACCCCTCTTCCCAGAACCTCAGAGACCCAAACTTTCAATGGTAGAAATTACCCTGGGTGTGGTGGTACCAATGTGGTAGTGCTCTGAACTGCTGGACCGGAGAATTGAGGAACAAAGAAAATAGGACAGCTCTCTCTCCCTCCCTCCCTCTCTCTCTCTCTGTATGTGTGTGTATGTGAGCAGTGTGAGGCACTTCACTAAGCCTGAGGGAAAAAGCCCAACATTTAGCCAGTTCTGGTCCTCCAAGAGTTACTTGGAGTAGAAACCTAGGGTGGTGAAATATGAATTGCCCAGTAAAGGAGGAGGGTGAGACACTTTGAGATCCTGCCCCAAGGAAAACCACCATTAGAAGGGAAAGATTTAGTAAATGAGCAATATGGGAAAACAAAAAGGGAAAAAACTCAAAATTACTAAAGATATCAGGAAGAAGCAAATTCAAAGACCTTGAACATAAAGAAAAATCAATACCAAAAATATTATCAGCAGGAAGCAATATAGTCTCTAAATCTAGCAAATGAGATCAAGCATGTATGAAAAAATACTGCAAAACAAAAGAAAATGATCCTACTTGATGGGACAGAGGACCCTGTGGATTTTGAGGAGAATGTGGAGGCACAACATGCTGTTCTTGTATGGTTTAAAGAGAAGCTAGAATCATAAAAACAAAATTTATGTCCTGTAAAAAAATGAGCAGAATAGAAAAATTGGAATCTGCAATGGCAAATCTTACCAAAGAAACAAAAAGGAGAACCATATACTAGGAATAAAAATACACAAAAATGAAGTACAATCTAGGAGAGAAACACCCCCCCCAAAAAAATTAGAAGAAAATATGCTCAACATCCAAATAAAACTCACTGATCCTGAAAACAAGATGTGTAGAGACAATCTAAGGATCATAGTTTTCCCTAAAGAACATGACAAGACAAAAAAAAGCAAAACAAAAACCCCCAAAAAACAACAAATCAGCTTTAACATCCAAATTCAGAAATAATACAAGAGAACTGCCTAGAACTTCTGAACATGGAAAACGGAACACCAATGGAAATACTTCATAGATTGTCTCCAAAAAAGAAATCTGAGGCTGCAAACTCCAAAATACATAGTGGTTAAATTTAGCAACTCAATTCAGAAAAAAGTAATTGTTATGAAAAAGAGAATCATGGTTTCATATACAATCTTCTGTCTTTTGCTGTGTATACTGAAATATTCTTTCTTTTTGGTAGTGGGGGGGGGCTATGTTCAGAATTAAAAAAAATACAACCAGCAGTACCAGGTGCTCAGTACTAAGAAGCTAAACTTCCTCATTTTAATTTTCTACTCCCCCTTTCAAAGTCTTTCCCCAAAAGCGGACGATATAGCTTCCCCTAGCCCCACCAATCTATCCAATCAATGGGAGAGACAAGAACTGGAATGTGGGATAGCATATTCATTTTTGTGCTGCTGACCACTCTCAACATCTTCATTTGCTTTGATTCAATTAACTTTAATCACACGAGCAGCTAGAGGGTATACTTGGAATCAGAAAGACCTGAATTCAAATCAAGCCATGTGACCCTGGGCAAGTCACTTAATCTATTTCAGCCTCAATTTTCTTATTTTTAAAATAGGGGATAATGGCACTCACCTCACAGAGTTGTTGTGCAACTGTGCAAACCTTAAAACGCTATAAGTTCCCATCATCATCTTCATCTTCATCATCATCATCATCACCATCACCACCACTACCACCACCATCATCATCACACAATGAGTATTGGTTTAGTACAGCCAATTTTCAGGCAATCCAACCACATTAAACAATTTACCCCTTCTTCTCCTATATATGTACTCTCCAGATATTCTTATCTGAGCATTAAACAGTATGACTTTTGCAGAGTTATAAAAATTAGTAACAACAACATGTTTACAGCACTTTTGGTTTTACAAAGTATTTCATGTATGTTATCTCACCTAATTCTCACAACAACCCTGGGAAGTAGGTGCTATTATTATCTCCATTTTATAAATAAGGATACTGAACCACAGGTTAAGTGACTTGCCCAAGGTCACATGGCTAGTAATTGAGTCTGGATTCAAACTCAAACCTTCCTGACTCCAAGTACAGCACTCTATGCATTCCATCCCCTTACTGCTTTCTCCCAAGCAGGACTACAACTTCTCCTTCTGTGATGACTCCCGATTCTGCATATGGCAGGGTTTGATACTGTGGAGTGTTGCTTGTGACCTTCCTTTTGTTTTAAAACTTTGTGTAGATCTCAGTGATTATAATCTCCCATTTCCTTATGTGGTTGAAGAAAGTCTGGATTGAAGCCAACAGTTTCATGGTCACACCTGGACTGGCCTGATGGGAAAGTTTGGCTTGCGTTTGCAGGTGGTATTTGCAGAAGCTAGGCCTACAAAGAAGTTGTCATTGAACAATCTCAGGGAAGATTGGCCCTTGGATTAGTGATCCTCTCTTTGCTTCCCAATTTACTTTGCATTTGCTTTGTTTTTATTTTGTATCTAGCTCTACATATGTTGCTTCCTTCCTGTAGGATGTAAGCTTCTTAATGGCAAAGGCTGTTTCATTTTTGTCTTTGCATCTTTAATGTCTAGCACAGGGCTGGGCATGTGGTAAGTTCTGTAAAAGGGCTTATTGAATTGGATTGACATGGTGGATACACCAGCGTCTCTTCTCTGGCTCTATCCAGGTGAGTCCAATAGAGATCACCTCAGGGCTTCTGGCGGACGTAACTTCTTTGTGGAAGATCTGTCTCCTGTCTGTGTTGGGATGCTGGAGAGTGGGAAGGAAATTGTGTTGCTACATAAGTTTTCCAGGCCTTTGCCAAATCTGGGCCAGCTTCAGAGAGTAGCCTTTTGATTGAAGGTGCAGCACAGATATTATAAGAGAGAAAGTAGTGTTATAACTGCATGAAGGATAAGGAGACGTGCTGTCCCTGGGTATGGAGGGGGAGCCCATAGTGAAGAATGTTCATTTCTTATCTGACATCAAGAACAGAATAGGTGAAGAGGGATAGGGTGGAAAGGCAGGAGCATGGGAGCGAGAAGCCTTAATTTGAAGTCCTAGCTCTTCCACTAGGTGGCACAGTGAAGAGTGTGAGGTCTAAAGTCAGGATTTTCAATGAGTTCAAATCTAGCCTCAGACACTTACTAGCTATGTAACCTTGGGCAAGTCACTTAATTCTGTTTGCCTCAGTTTCTTCTTCTGTAATATGAGCTGCAGAAGAAAATGGCAAACCACTCCAGTATCTTTGCCAAGAAAATCTCAAATGGGGTCGTGACATGAGACCCCACTGAAACAATTGAACAACAGCAACAACAGCTCTTCCACTTTCTGAACAATCTTTGGTGAGTCACTTTATCTCTATGAAGCTCAGTTTTTTTAAAATAACAATTTTTAATACTCTCTGCCTCACAGGATTTCTTGTAAAGAAAGATCAAATGAAATAGAGCAGAGAATAATAATGACTGACATTTCTGTAGTACTTGAAGGTTTATAAAATTCTTTACATGGATTATCATTATATGTTCACAAAAGGCTCATTGTTATGCTGTTAGTATCCCCATTTTACTTCTGGGTAAACCGAAGCTCAGAGAGGGGTTAAACAGTTTCTTCAGGGTAATGCAGCTGGTAGGTATCTGAGACAGGTTTTGAACCTTGGGTTTCCTGACTCTGCCTATAGCACCATATCTACTTTATTACATTGTCTCATTAGCAATAGATCCAAAGCTCTGGATTTTGCTCAGGAAATCAGCTTGTAATAATGTCAATAGCTTGGCCAGCTTCTTACTGGGAAAGCATGAGACTGTGATGTTGGTCTAGACCTGTACCTACATCAATGTATGGACTTCTCTGTGTAGAAATTACCCGCACTCATTTGATGCAGGTGAGCAACTCTTTTGCCATTTCTTGTCTTTGAATGTAACCTGGGACATGGAGACATCGAATGATTTACACAAGGTTACTAGGCCGTTGTGTGTCAGAGACTTAAACCCAGGTCTTCTTGACTCCAAGGCTGGCCCTCAGTCTGCTGTGTTACACTCCCCTTCTTGGCCAGCTTATTTCAAAGAAAGGATATAAAGCAGTTATTGTATTGGACTATAGGATAATATAGGATCATAGATTTGGAGTAGGAAGGTGAACTTAAGGGGTCCTAGACCAACCTCCTCCTTTTATGGATGAAGAAATTGAGGTGAGAGAGATTAAGAATTGGGTTGAATATAGATTATGGGCTTTCTTAAAGGTGAATCTCACTCCTAAGATGTGGTCTCATTGAAATTTCTTTCAGTGTACATATACATATACATTGAGGAATAATTATAATTTTTCTATTAATATATTTACTGTGAAAAATAAAAAAAATTTGATTTGTCAGTCAATAAGTATTATTATTATTATTTTTTAGGCAATTGGGATTAAGTGACTTGCCCAGGGTCACACAAGCTAGTAAGTATTTAGTGTTCGGTCTGAGGCCAGATTTGAACTCAGGTACTCCTGACTTCAGAGCCAGTGCTCTATCCACTGCACCACCTAGCTACACCTGTCAATAAGTATTATTAAGTACTTACTATATGCCTGTCTCTGTGCTAAGTGCTGGGGATACAAAGAAAGGCAAAAATGTGATCCCTGTCTTCAAAGAGCTTATATTAAAATCAAATAAAATGTTCCATCTATTTATCCATCTGTTTATATATCTGCTTATCTCTCTCTCTCTCTCCCTCTCTGCCTTTCTCTCTTTCTGTTTCTCTCATCCATGCTGTCTAACTTTTGCTGTAATTGTTTTCTTTTAAAAAATTTTTTTATTAATTTATTTTGATTTATCAACAATCACTTCCATAAACTTTTGAGTTTAAAAATTTTCTCCCCTTCTCTCTTGCTTTCCCTTCCCAAGATGGCCCACAATCTGATAATAGGCTTTACATATACATTCCTTTAAACATATTTTCACATTAGTCATGTTGTAAGGAAGAATTTTAACCAATAGGAGAAACCACAAGAAAGAGAAAACGAAACAAAACAGAAGAAAAAAATAACAAATAGTATGCTTTGATCTACATTCAAACTCCATAGTTCTTTCTTTGGATGTGGATAGCATTTTCCATCATGGGACTTTTGGAGATGTCTTAGATCCTTGCATTGCTGAGAAGGGCTAAGTCAATCAAAGTTAGTCATCATACAACGTGGCTGTTACTGTGTACAATGTTCTTCTGATTCTGCTCACTTCATTCAGCATCAATCCATACAGGTCTTTCCAGGTTTTTCTGAAGTTCGCTTGCTCATCATTTCTTATAGCACAATAGTATTCCGTTACATTCATATATCACAACTTGTTCATCCATTCCCTAGTTGATGGGCATCCCCTCAATTTCCAATTCTTTGCCACCACAAAAAGAGCTACTATATATATTTTTGTATACGTGGGTCCTTTTCCTATTTGTATGATCTCTTTGGGATACAGCCCTAG
>NW_020954977.1:145134-159537 GCF_900497805.2 Vombatus ursinus | reverse complement strand
GCTACTGCTGGTGTAATTCTTTTCTTAACTATGGTTCTAGGTGTACAATTATACATGCCATTATGCTAGGTCTGGAGAAAATATTATACATATATATCCATATATGTGTAGTGTATTATATATATGTCATATATATACATATGTACTTCTTTATTTCTACACACACACACATATAGACAATAATATCTGATAGAAGTTGATTGTCATATCTTATACTTTAAATTTTATAAAGTGCTTTACATATATGAACTCATTAGCTTCTTATGATACCCTGCCCTGTAAGGTTGGCATTATAGGTACTGTCTCCATCTTTCAGATGAGGAAATTGAGGTTCAGAGAGGTTGAGTGGCTTGCCCAGGATCACACAGGTAGTTAGCATCAAAGATGGCATTCAAAACCAGGTAGTTCTTTTGCTATAGGTCAAGAGCTCTTTCTATTATATCATGTTACCCCTCAATTTGATGTTAATAGAACAATTTCCATTATCATCATCATCATCATCATCATCATCATCATCATTATCATCATGAGACAGATATACCTTGGCTTAACTTGATTACAGGACATGATGTTACATTGTCAGTAACTCTATGAAGGGGGACATCCCTGGAGCTCTAAAAGAAACTTTTCCCCTAAAGGCATGACAAAAGGGTCGTGCTTGGCAAATAGTAGCCACTTAATAAATGTTTATTGATAGATTTCTCTGTTGTGACTCTCTCTACTCCTTAATTTATCTCAGTGAGTCATGGTGGTTATCCCCTCCTCTTCTCAGATCCATGGGTGGGCCATCTTCTTGTCAACCTGACTCTTCATACTCAGCTTATAAGACTCAATATTCTGAACTTTGCCATTAAGAAAAAAGTGTTAGTCTTTCAAACTACCTGGGAATAGCTCAGTAACCTTTGAATACCCTTTGGAATTCATATTTTCAATGATTACTTTTAACTCCAGTCACAGATTGAACCTTTCAATGGCAGTAATCTTTTTTGCCTCTCCCTGAGGTGTGATTAAGAAGATGGCAACAGGGGTTCTTGGGAGGCTGAGCACTAGTATCTAGAGAAATTGATTTGGGCAGTGACACGGGAGGCCCCTGAGTTCTTGGTTTGCTAACAAGTCAAATTCTCCAAGCCCCCTGTTGCTCATTAGTCTCAGTGACAAATTAATCAGATATTCCCTGTGGGAAAAGGGCAAATGGACTAACCCAGAGCACTTCATTAACTGGGAAATGAATTGGATTGGACTTGATAAAACTTTGTTCTGGAACTTTGTCTGAATCTGCCAATTAATACTCTAAACAAAGTTTCTGTGGAGACTCTGAGGAGCCAATTTATTTCAAACAAGCAATTAAATCTTCCTTTGAGGTACCCTACTGGGGATGGGTCACCTATGGTGCTGAAAGCATCCAAGCAGTTGTGGCTGGATTTTTAACAATGAATCTCTTTTACTGCCGTTCATGAATTTTACATGTAATGTATGTGGGATGTGAGATGAACTTAAGAGAGCCTGGGAGGCAAGAGACACTTTGGGATAGTATAATAGTTTCTCAAAGTTGGAAGGGACCTCAGTGGCCATTTGGCCAACCCATAGATGGCCAGGAATTTCCCTAAGTCCAGTCTCACTGAAGGAATTACAGTGATGGGACCTTATTAGGTGTTCCTTTCACTTTTGGCCATGTCTAATTGCTAGGAATTTTTTCCTTATGTGGCACCCAAATCTGACCCTCTGCAATTTTTGTTTATTGCTTCTAGTGTCCTCCTCCAGGACCAGGAAGGATCAATCTGATCCCTGATCAATGAAAGCCCTTCATATGCTGTATTTCAGGCATCATGTTCCTTCTAAGTCTTCTCCAGGCTAAACATACGTATTTCCTTTAATGATCCTTCTTATATCAGATTCTCTAGACCCCTAATCATTCTGGTCACCTTACTCTGGGTATTTAGTAATCACAGCATTCCTTTAAAAATGGAGTTTGTGCCCTGAAATGAACACAATCCTCCAGATATGGTTTGACTAAGGCAAAGTACAGAGGGGCTATCACCACCTGCTGCCATTTAAATGTCTTTTCTCTTCTTCATTCTCTTCCATTTTTTCCTTACTGAGCCTCTGCTTTGGACTCGCATTTTCTCGTAGGACATGAAGGCTGCTTGGTTCAGTGGCTTATGGGTCCTAAGAGCATGCAAGGTAGAATAACCTACCCTCTCTTTCAGAAACCTCATCAGAGAAATTCCACCATTAAATAATCAGCTTTTTGGCTAGAACGTTAGGTCAAGAATACAAAGATTCCTGAAGCTTAATATTTAATGCAGTAGAAAGAGCTCTGATTTTGGAGTCCCAAGATCCAAGTTTGAATCCTGGTTCTGCTGCCCACTACCCGCATGACTTTAGACAAGTCACTTCCCCACCCTAGGCCTTAGTTTCATTATCTGTAAAATGAGAAGGCTGGACTCCATGACTAATGATGACCAGTAAGGTCCTTTCTTTTTTTATAATTTTTAAAAAAATTTTTCCCAATTACGTGTAAAAACAATTTTAACATTCATTTTTTTTTCAAATTTTGAGTTCCGAATTCTCTTCCTACCTCCCCTCTCCCCACAACGAGAAGGCAAGCAATTTGATATAGGTTATACATGTGCAGCTGTGTAAAACACATTTCCGTGTAAGTCATGCTGTGATAGAAAACACAGCCCCTTCTGGAAAAAAAAAAAACAACCAAACAAAAACCAACTCAGGGTCCTTTCAACTTTAGATCTTCGAAAGTTAATCAAAGTTTGATTGGGTGTTTTCTCCTAACAATTACAACTGAGATCAGCTTCCTTAAGAAAATTCCATTTTCAGTGATGAGGTGAGAAAGCAGGCATCATTTAGAGCTGTCTGTAGGGCAGAAGTAGGTGTGAGTTGAGAGGGTTGTGAGATTCTGGCAAATTAGAGCAACTTGAGGGCACTGGCCACCAGAACTGGGACAAGTTAAGATATTTACGCAACCAAATAAAGTTTGGAAAAAATCGTGTCGAGCCCAGTGTGAACATTCTATACCCTGTGTCCACTGGAGGCTTTGAATCTTTTCTGTAACCCATGTGATAATATCACAAAATCAACAGCTGCATGCCCTGGAAAGCAGGGTCTTCTGCCATCAAATCATGCACATTTATCCAGAGTCACATTCAAAAGATCTCCTGTTCCATGCCCTCTCCTCAGCATACTGTTATTGCTGTATGTCTTCCATACTCAAAAAGGACCAGTGATGGTATAGTGTGTTGAGTGTGGCTGATCAGTCTAATCTGAGATTGGAAGGCTGTACGACAGGTCAGTCACAAATAGTCCATTTGGAAATTTGGGATGGAGATGTCTCTAGATTTGCACATCTTACATTTCCTTTGTGCTACTGCGATTCTGCTTTGCTCATAGAGCACAGCACCTTCTTCCCTGTGGGCATGTCATGCTGGGCAGTCCCATGCCGGCATCTCTCATGTCTCAAATCATTACTAAAGTTCTTCAGAAAGACTTGGAGAAAGAGTGTCAGTATACTGATTCTTCTGATCTCCATGTGAGTGCTTGCCTCGCCTGAGTTCTCCATAAAATAGTGAACATATGTTTACCATTCAGGCTTCGTGATCTCATTGGAGTTGTGCTTTTTGTAAGGCAGTTGGGGTTAAGTGACTTACCCAGAGTCACACAGCTAATGAGTGTCAGTGTCTGAGGCCAGATTTTAACTCAAGCCATCCTGACTCCAGGGCTGGTGCTCTATCCACCTAGCTGCCCCATAGAGTTGTGCTTTCTACAGTAGGGTGAATGCTTGGCAGTTCAACCCAAGACAGAATCTCACTGTCTAGTACCTTATTATTCCAGATAATCTTCAGAATCTTCCTAAGACAATTCAAATGGAAGTGGTTCACTTTTCTGGTGTACTGTGCAGGTTTCACAGGCATACAACAATAAAGTTAGCACAATGGCTCTGTAGACCTTCAGTTTGGTATGCACTCTAAAACCTTTTCTCTCCCACTCCCACTCAGATACTGTAATAATAGATGACATTTCTATCATGATTTAAAGTTTGTAAATCACTTTACCTAGATTTTTCTCATTTGAACCTCACAAGGATCCTTTGTGGTAGGCACCATAGGTGATGTTATACTATCTAGATATCCACCTTAAGTCACTATCTTGCCATCTGTACTTGCACTTTGACCTCTAGAAACTGTGTCCTGGGCAACAACTCACTTAGTTTTGAAATTCCCAGTCTGGGGCTGAGTTTCTCAATTAGTGAGTGCCCTATATCTGTTTGGCCCCAATCAATCACTCAATCATTCAGCTGTTATTAAGTACCTACTATGTGTCAGGCACTGTGTTAGGTACTGGGGATACAAAGGAAAAAAAAAAGAAATAGTCCTTGGCTTCAAAAAGACTTAGGTTGTATTAGGAGAGAAAGCTCATACATGAATAAGTATATAGAAAATGTATACAACATAAATCCAAGGTTCATGGAAAGTACTATCACATGGGAGACTTCACACAGAAGGTTTTGCTTGGCCAGAAGTTTTTTGTTTAATATGCTCAAGGGTTCATTTCATTTACTATGAAAAAAAACCAAAAAAAATTTTCTGTGCTCATAATTAATTGAAAAGAGTTTTGAAGGAAACAAGGGATTTTAAGAGGTGGAGGTAAGGTGGAAGTGCATTCCAGGTATGGGGGACAGTCATTGCAAAGGCTTGTGTAAAGAACAGTAATAAGGTCAGTTTGTCCAGAACCTACAGTCCCATATGGGGAGCAATACACAATAGAATTTGGAAGGGTAGATTGGGTCTAGACTATGAAGGACTTGAAAAGTTAAACAGATGAGCTTTTATTTGATACTAGAGGTAATAAGGAGCTATTGGATTTTCTTGACTCGGGAAGGGATATGGTCAGACTTGCATTTCAGGTAAATCACTTCGGCACTTATTCCAAGGATGGTTTAGAGATAGACAGACCAGCCCATATTTTGTGAACTTTAACCCCATCAATACTACTGATTGCTTTTAAAAAGGGTGTATCAATTGACTTCCCAATGGTTCCACTCACCATCTCTATAATTTCCTGTAGCAAAATACCTTCCCTGGCCACCAATCCTCTATATTCATTGCCTCCTATAATCTAGGTGACACATTTGATAGAGTCCTGGGCTTGAATCCAGGAAGTCCTGAGTTCAAATACAGCCTCAGACACTTACTAGCTGTGTGACCCTAAACAAGTCACTTAACCTTTGCTTGCCTCAGTTTCCTCAACTGTAAAATGGGGATAATAATAACATTTCTCTCCCAGGCTTGTTGTGGAAATCCAATGAGATAATACTTGTAAAGCACTTAGCATAGTGCCGGGCACATAATAGATATTAATTAATGCTTATTCCCTCATTTCTTCCCTTATTTTATTATTTTAAGATAAATTTTTTTAAATTAAATTTTATTTTCAATTCTAAAGTCTCTCCCTTTTTTGTTTCCTCTCTCACCCATTGAGAAGGCAATAAAAATAAAACTTATTACAAATATGTATAGACATATAAAACAAATTCACATTGGCCATGTTCCAAAAAAAGAGAAAGAAATGGAAGAAAATATGTTTCAGTTTGTACTCTGAGTCTATCCATTCTAGCCTTTATTACTTCTCAAATGGGCTATTGTAACAATCTCTTAATGGGTTTCCTAATTTACATTTTCTCTCTCCTGCAATCCATTTTGCCCACTATTGCAGAGTGATCTTTCTAATATATTCATCTGATATTCTGTAAAGTCAAAATTTCTTGGACTAGCATTCAAAGTCCTCCATAATCTGGTGCTTGTCTAATCTTTGACCTCTAGAGAAACTGGTCTGTTTACTCGCTGTTCTTCAAATACAACCTGAACTTTCCTGCCTGTGTCCTAGCATTTATGTTGTTAATAAACCTTTTCACTCACCACCTCCATTACTCTAAAAACTTATCTGTCCTTCAAAGCCCAGCTCAAATTTTACCTCATTTATGAAACCTCTCATAATCCCAGCTGTAAGGAATCTCTCCTTCCTCTCTATTCCCATTGCATTTTGTTCTACCAGCCTAAAGACATTTATCCACTCTGCCTTGTACTAAAATCATTTGTTTATTTGCCATATGCTCTCCTCCCAACTCCTGCTAGATTATAAGCTCATTGGGGACAGGAGCTACTTTATTTGTTCTTGTATGCTTTTCACCATCTAATATAAGGGCTTGAACAGAATAGATGCTCAGTCAATGTTGTTGAGTTGAATTGAATTTTAGAGTTGATAAATTACCCAAGAAAGGTTTTCTTAAAGGGGGAATTTAGAAAGCATTTTAAAATGGGGTGCAAGGGTTGCATCAAATAGACAGTAGAAAGTTGTGCTCTATAATCAATATATTTGTTTTTCCTTGTTGAGGCCAACCAGTCACCAGGTCTACCATCCACACTTACACAGTTCCCAATTCTCTCTCATTCTCCACTATATTTTATCCATATCTTCTCAGTGTCACATTGTTGGTTAAGGTCAATGCTCACATCTGTTCAGCCTACAATGTCGGAAACTAACAGTCTCCACTAGTACACAGAGGCATAGTTGTGCTAAATTATGAAGTAGGTAAAGTTTGTCCTTCCCTTTCCTATGGAATTTTTTTTTTTTGCTTCTTGGTATCCTGTCTCTCCCAATAAGTACCATTTAGATATAGCAATTTCTATGGAGAGTAATATGAAGGTGGCATCAGCAAGAAATCCTCAACTAAGCTGAATACAGAGGAAGCTGTATCGGGGGGGAACCTTGGAATTGTTGAAAGTGTTAAATAATGTCCCAAATATAATACAGTCCATCCCTTCCTCCAATTTAATTCTGAACCCTGCTCAAATGTAGTGATGGGCCAGCTCATGCCTTTATCTGGGCAAAAGGTCATTCAATGGACGAATCTATAACAAATGACATATTTGACAATGTATTATTAATGGTATATCTATATCTGTATCTATCTATCTATGAATTTCTTTCTCCTTTTTCTAGGACCTACTAATTCTTGTAGAAGCTGAGTGAAGAAAGCATATATTTTTATGTCCCTAAATCCAGAGAGTCAGTAGATAAGGATGCGTCAGTCTACAATTACTATATTATCACAATTGCTAAGTAGGTAGCATTCTATTTTATCCATTTCCCTTATCTGATTCAGAGGGCTTCAAAATGAAAATGGAGGAGAAAAAGGAGAAAGAAGTCAAGATGTAACAGCTAAACAATATTGTAAACATACAATGAAGTCAGCAAAATTAAAGCAAAAGTCATGGCATGATCAATTTAGAGCTGAAGGGATTTCAGAAGCCAATTAGTCCAACTCCTTTATTTTACAGACGAGGAAACTGAGACCCAGGGTGGTTAAATGACTTGTCCAAGTTTTTTTAATACACAAGAGACAGTGATGAGAAAGAAAGGCAGTATTAATGCTCGTGGACTCAGATGTCTATGCATGAATTACGGACAGTAAGAAAATTGAATTACAGATTTTAATATGGGGAAGTAAATATTACCTAAGTATCTTTTAGGTCCTTGCTAAAAGCAGAGCACCTGATATAATCTTGCTGGTAATTTAATGACTTGGGATATTAATCAGTAGTCTGGACTTCAATTTGACCCATAAGAAGGAACTGCTGAGTGCAGTCCATACACTTATGTCTGGAAAGGACTTGACAGGCCACTCTCCCCATTTTATAGATCAGGAAATTGGAGTCCAGAGAAGCTAAGTGATTTGTCCAAAGTCATTGCAGGTAGTGAGCATCAGAGGAAAAATCTGAACCCAGACCCTCAGACTCCAAAGTCAAGGTTTTTCTACTTGACTATACTAGCAGTGACTATAGTATCTTGGAGTTTGTGATTAGTAAGGAGATGGATCACAGGCATAGCCTGACATGTTAGAAGTACAGATTTGATAAAAATCAGATTGTGTGACCTGAGACTCCAAAAGAGTCCATTAAAGGGGGATAGGAAGTTCTCAAGAGGGAAATTCGGGTGATGGAATCACAAAAGATTTCACTGAAGAAGTATTTGGGGGAGTGTCTAAAGTGCTGCTGTTTATGAATAGTGTGATCATGAATGAACTCAGATTAAGAAAACATCACTACAAGAAACTGGGGGAAGGGAAATATCTGAGGATGATAAAAGTGAGTAAACTATGAAGAATAGTGTCATTAGGAAAGTGAATCTTAGTTTGAATTGAGATTTGCAATAAACACTAAAGTTAATAAAAAGAGATTTTTTTTTTGCTATGCTCTTTAACCAAGTCCTACTCCAATGTATCATCCTGGTGGAGGTGACTGGATCCTCAAAGCTTAGATCAGGGTTGTGCAAATTCTGATAAGTTTGATCATAGTGGAAAAGCTTTGAAAATGGTCCTGGTAGTACACTGTGTCTGCTTTCTGAGGACTAGCCTAATTAAGCATGGTAAAGTTCAGCTATGGTAACCCACAAAACAACCAAAAATACTCTGTGCTCTGTTCTGTGGGACTCCCTTTTGTTTCTTTAGTTACGCTGTCAGAATGGCAGGAAGAGGGGCAAGGGTAAATATTAAGAATCACAGTCTTTAAACTATCTGTGAAGATTAACTTAGATGTGAGATTCTCATCTAATGACCAACAAATGTACATTGTATTAGAGCAACTGAATTGTATTAGTCCTAACATTCTCACTATAAACAAAACCAGAAGACAGAAGGAAGCTGCAGATAAATGGAGAGATGGCTTATGATTTCCACCTGGACATAAAGAAATCTACAATAAACAGCAACAATAAACATCATTTCATGGGATATTTGGTTGTCTTGTATTGTAGTGCTTATGACAAGTATCTGTGAAAAGACCACCATGAAAATAGCTCTGTTTATTCATTAGCATCTATTTCAGAGAATAAGGATATTTCTCCAGGTTTTTTTTTTTTTTAGCATGAGGCCAGCACACAGTAAGTGAATAATAAATGCTTTTTGGCTGATTGACATAAAGAAATTTGATAAAGAAATTGATAATTCCCCAAATTAAATCAATACATTATTTGATATTTGGTTACTTCATAGAAAAGATAGAAAATGTGAAAACAACAACAATATGTTGTAAAATATGGAGCAGGAGTAGGGTGTAAGAGAAGTCAAAGAATGAAATTCTACACAAAATCCTCAAGCCTCTACTTTGTGAATATTTTCTTTAATTAAAAACCTAGAAGGCATTGGGGATGGTGACAAATAAATAATGTTACAAAGAGTGAAATTGATTTGATTTTAACAATCAGGAGATGATATTCTTGATGTGGGAGTCATTCCTGAATCAGCTGTGGAACAAGTCTGTCTTCTTAGTGCTAGTTAGTGCTCCACTAACTCTTTGGAATAAAGATAAAAATTGATGCAGAGCTAGAAAGAATAAGAACAAGAAGAATAAAAATGAGAAATGAAGATGTCTGCAATTAAAATAGCTCCAACTTGTCCAACTGTATGTTATTAAATAAAGAGGATGCGGATAGTGGAAATTGACACCAGTGACAATAACTTCATGATCACATTGAATGGATTTAAATGAATCATGATGAAAAGAATACCAAAAGAGGCTAAAGACCATTATAATTAGCAAATGCTTGACTTACTTGCTAAGAGGAAAGATAAAGCAGCCAAGCATAACACAAGTTTAAAATATAAGTTCATTTATAAAACTTTGTGAATAAAACTCCATAAAATTTCATGGAGTGGATCATGGAAGATTATAAGCATCCATATTAAATGGAGAGAAGTAGTAGCAAGGAAAAGAAATTAAAGAAAAAAATTAAAGAAAGTTTACAAGCAATATTGAATGAAAGTAGGTGGGGTAGGGGAGATAATTTCTTCTTTTCAACAGTCATTATTTTTTGCCTTGGGGCAGAAAGCACTGGCAATGCATGCGTTCACCTATGTTGCTCAGTATTTCAATAAACAGTTATTAAGTGCTTACTATGTGCCAGGCACTGTGATAAGCACTGGGTATATAAAGGCAAATGATTTTCCCTGCCCTCAAGGAGCTCACAATCTAAGAGGAGATATACTGAGAATGGCTTTCCCAGCAGCCAGTGCAGTGGTGGAGTATCAAGAGTTGTTTCAAAAGCAGTATGTCAAAATAGGTGCTATGAGGGAAAATCCTTGTACTTGAGTAGAGGGTCACACATGTGGTATTTTTCAGAGAGTGTTGAGAGCATAACTTGCATAGGGTATTTGGTAAATTAGGAAGTAGCACTTAAATGTTAGCTATCACTATTGTATAAATGAATGAAAAGCATTTATTATATGCCAGGCACTGTGCTATGTGCTTTGGATACAAATACAAAAAGCAAGACAATTCTTTATCTCATGGAAATTATATTCAGACAGAGGAAGACAGCATATATAAGGAAATAGTGACCAGAGAGGGGTGTTTTGTCTGGGAAATGAGAGATGCTGAGTGGAGTCATAGAACAGTTGAATGTTAGTGTTGATTTGGGTACTGTTCCCAGAGCTAGAGATAGAAGTGGGGATAGGATTGGGGATAGGGTTAGAGGAGAGGGAAAGGTACATTTAGTGGTGGAATGACATGCAGATGACCAGAGAGCATCATGGAAGTTCTGGTTAGGGCTAGATATGAAGAACTCTCACCAACCAGAAGCCCAGGGTGCTATTGCTACTGTTGCTACCTTTCCTCCTCCTCTTCTCAATATGCTTCCAGATAGAGTCCTCCTAATAGTTTAATATGCCAATTCTTGGTTCTGTCATGGACTCTGCCATGGGTCTGTTGCAGTAAACCTGTAGGGTTTTAAGTCTCAAGGATCATATTTCTCTGCTATAGCAACAATAGACCCTCAGTACACTTGAAAGTTATTCTGCTCCAGGACTCCCTCCTGAAGACCCTTCAACCTTTCTATCCTTAAAAGGTCTCCTGGGAAGACATCATATTTAGATAATATCTGTCATTTCTCACTGTGCCAAAAAGATTCACAGGTCTTAAGGGAACTATGAATCCTGAGTCTTCAAAGGGAATTCTCCTTCCAGGACAAAGTCTCTATTTTACTATTTGGGGTCACCAAGTGGTAGGTTTGCATAAAGTTAAATCATTCAAAACAAGATCCCATGAGCTTGATGCAGTTTTAGGCATTTTTTTTTTTAGTGTAGGGAGAGTTTAAATGTCAATAGTTCATGTTCATAGGATCAGAAGTTAAGAGCTGAAAAGGACCTTAGAGGTCATTGAGTCTAACTTCCCTTCATTTTTACAAATTAGGAAACTGAGGCTCAGAGAGGTGACGTGACTTGCCCGAGGTCACTTACCCATACCTTATAATAAATAAGGGAGTCAGGATTAGAACTCAAGTCTTCTCATTCAAATCTATTGCTTTCCCTGCTGTTTTATGTCTGGTCACCATGCTGGATGCATTCAAATAGGTGTCTGCATTCTTCAAAAATGGCCTTTATTGCTAAAATCTCCCTGACACCTATACACCAGATAGTCAGTTGTTGTTATTGTCATTTATCTTCATTCTCAAAGAGGACCTTGACATCAGGGAGGTGATGCCATGATATACAAGTGAATTGGATTTAAGTGAGGGAGGGCTGTGCAAAGTCACCAGCCTCACTTTCTCCTCTGGAGCCAGCTGGGTCCAGTGGCAAGATATAGATAGGAAGACTGGAGTGGCATCTCGGCCTTTTAAAACTAAGGTCTTTCCAAAGTCTCAGTTTGATTGAGGCAATGCCCATTCAGTGATTAAGGCTAGGTAAGAAATGAGGCAGAGAATGGCCTCTTTGCTTAGTCAAAAAAAAAAATCAATCGGTGAGGGAAAGACCCTCGAGGTTTCTGGCCAAAACAGAAACAATTGCTATTTACATTCACTCTGAGACAATCGAGGGCCTCTGGGGGGTTCTGTTGCTGGAACAGTTTAGCTATTATGGCTTAGTTGGAAGCATTCACCTTTATTATCAATGAGTGTGGGAGGTCAGGGTGAACTAAAAGGGCCTGAGATAAAAAAGACCTTCAGCTGGGTGAAGCCTTCTTGGATGTCTAAGACACACTGAAAAAAAAGCTTTTTCCTTTTATTTTCCAAATATATGTTCATGGGGGCAGCTAGGTGGCGCAGTGGATTGACCGTGGATTCAGAAGGACCTGAGTTCAAATGTGACCTCAGACACATAACACTTACTGGCTGTGTGACCCTGGGCAAGTCACTTAACCCCCATTGCCTAACCAAAAAAAAAAATCCACCAAATATATGTTCATGCATTCATCTATCTATTTATTTATTCATGGTTTATTAACTAATTTGTTCATTTATACATGTATATGTGAGTGTACACATATATGTATATGTATACATGTATATCTATGTAGCTATCTCTATATTGATCCATCTATACTTAGGCTCTTTTTTAAAGAGAGTCATGATGGATGCCACAGTTCTGAGACAAAAATTGATAAAATACTAGTAGAGTAATAATGTCTGACAATTTTAGAGTATTTTATATTGTGCAAAGTGCTTCCACAAATATTATCTCATTCAACCATCAGAAAAACTTTGAGTAATAGAGAGGGCAAACATTATTATTATTATCTTCAAAAGAAGTTCATGAGCTTGACAAAAATGTTAAATAGGGGGGCAGCTAGGTGGCACAGGGGATAGAGCACTGGCCCTGAAGTCAGAAGGACCTGAGTTCAAATCCGGCCTCAGACCAAACACTTGACATGTACTATCTATGTGACCTTGGGCAAGTCACTTAACCCCAATTGCCTTGCTAAAAAAAAGAAAACATTTAATAGACTTTTTGGTGACTTTTTTTGGTGATTTTTTGATGATATTTCCATATCATCAGTCTAGAAGTCTTTGGGAGAATGGTGAGTTCCCAAGGGAGACTTAACTGAAGTGACTTAGCTGAAGGGAAATTGAATACTTGGTTAATACTTCTAGAATCAATTTATGAAACTCCCTAGAGTTGAATATACTTCCTGATAAATTTCTACTTTGTCCTTAGTATTCAGTCACCACCTTCTACTGAGGTAATGAGGTTTTTCTTGATGGCTTGAGAGTTGCTACCACTATGGGTACAGGAATTCTGGTCCTTTCAATGTTAGTAATGAGAATGAAACACAGTTATGGCTGATTGCACGTCAGAGATGAATTCTGGACACTATCTGCTTTTTGGTTAACAAGTAAAGAGTATTTAAGTGGGCTCAGTGCTGCTAATAGTGCTGACATACAGATGTTAAACTGACTGATTTCTGGGTATGTTTGCTATGTTATATGTTAGAGAGCACAAATGAAGATTAGGTGAGTCTCTGGGGACCTGTCAAGGTCTTAGTTTTCGGGTCTGGTGCTCCTTCATGTTCCTCTTCATTTTTGTCTTGGATAGCCCTAATTGTTGTCCTTCTGGGACAGAGAGCCAAGAGTTCATGTGGCATGCGGATACTTCAGATGCAGATATTATCTGCATGTAGGTTTTTGGTTGGGTCCTGTGCTACTCTGAGTATAGGACACAGAATATATTAAAAAAGGATGATGACATGTGGTAGATTTAGCATAGAGTCACATTTGAATCTTAATAACTGAACTTAACATACTATTTTTGTAGGGAGAGAGAATACCTGGTGGTGGGCTTGAGGATGTGACCCATGTTATAAATATTCTTAGCTACATAGACATACTGCATGAACCCTCTTCCAGGGGGAGGGGTCAATATTCAGGGCTACATAGAACAAAAGCAAAGAGTAATACAAAGGAGTAACAGACCACCAAAGCTGAAAAACTGCAAGGTTCCCAAAGATTTACCTCATTGTCTATTCCCATACTTTTTCACCTGAGAGTTTATATGACTTGTCAAAATCATAAATCTTGCTAGTACTAGAGCTGGGACAGGAACCCAGGTCTTCTCACTCTATCTAGTTCAACAGGTTTTAAATTATATGGACCCCTTCACACTCTTAAAAATTATTGAGGGAAGCAAAATAAACTTTTGAGGAGGGACAGGATAAAAAGAGAAAGAGACAGAGAGACAAAGAGACAGAGACAGAGAACAAAATAGAAGAAAATGGGATAGAAAGAAATACACAGTTATTAACCATAAATGAGAATGTGAATGAGATGAGCTCACTCATAAAAAATAAGTGGGTAGCAGAATGGATTAGAAACCAGAATCCAACATTATGTGGTTTACAAGAAACATGCTTGAAACAGAAAGACACATACAGAGTTAAAATAAAGGGCTGGAGGAGAATTTATTATACTTCAGATGAAGTAAAAAAGGCAAGGGTAGCAATCATGATCTCAAACAAAGCAAAAGCAAAATAGACCTAATTAAAAGAGATGATCAGGGAAACTATATTTTGCTAAAAGGTACCATAGACAATGAAGTAATATAAAAATTTTAATGGCAAATTCCTC
>NW_020954977.1:140646-145096 GCF_900497805.2 Vombatus ursinus | reverse complement strand
AGAGAAACACCTCATTTTCCAAATATATGCTGAGACTTGAACTGAGGCAAATTTATAAAAATAAGAGCCGTTCCTCAATTAATAAGTGGTCAAAGGATATAAACAGGCAGGTTTCAGAATAAGAAATCAAAGCTATCTATAGTTATATGAAAAAAATGCTCTCATTATTGATTAGAGAAATGCAAATTGAAACAACTCTGAGGTACTACCTCACAGCTATCAGAAATGACAAATGCTGATGAGGGAATGAGGGGAAATAGGTACACTAATGATCTGCTAGGTGGAGCAGTTCAACTGGTCTAACCATTCTGGAGAACAATTTGGAACTATGCCCAAAGGTCTATAAAACTGTGCATACCTTTTGACCTAGCAAAACCACTACTAGGCCTGTATCCCAAAGAGATCAAAGAAAAGGGAAAAGGAACTATGTGCACAAACATATTTATAATAGGTCTTTTGTTGTGGCAAAGAATTAGAAATCAAGGGGCTGCTCATCAATTGGGGAATAACTGAACAAGTTGTGGCATATGATTGTGATTTACTATTGTTGTACTATGGGAAATGACACAGGACAACAGTATATCATTATAACAGTAAATATGGGAAATGGGGGTGGTTTCAGAAAAAAAAAACATGGCAAGACCTATATGAACTGATGCAAAGTGAAGTGAGAAGAACCAAAGATCATCACGCACAGTAAACAGCAATGTTGTTATGGTGATGGACTGTGAAAGACTTGGCTACTCCGATTGATACAATGACTCAAGACAATTCCAAGGGACTCAATTAAAAAAAAATCCACCTCCAAGGAGAGAATTGACGAACTCTGAGTGCAAATTGAAGTAGAATTTTCTCACTTTATTTTTCTTGCGTTTTTGAAATATGGCTAACATAGAAGTATGTTTTGCATGAATTCACATGAATAATTGATATCGTATTGCTTGTCTTATCAGGGGGTGGGGGAAGGAGTTGGAGGGAAGGAGAGAATTTAGGAACTTAAAATTTAGAAAGAATGTTAAAATAATAGACAATAAATTAAAATGTTAATAAATGGAAATGAGATATTAAGGCACTGACTTTTCAAAACTTCATTGATGACCCCAAAGAGCTTTTGTTGTGTGAGTTACATCTATTGATATTACCACATTAGAAATGAAAATATCAGTATTATTATGAAAATAGGTTTGAAATCACAAACTTCCTGAAAGTGTCTCAGGGACCCAAAAGGGTCCTTGATCTGTCCTGGCCTAGTTTATTCCATGCTGCATTATGAAGTTGAATATACTTCAAAAGAGCTATATAAGAGTAAAAAAAGTCAACAAAGGCAAACCAAAACTGTAGTTTGGTTTGAAAATAGAATTCTTCATGAGACAGCAATAGTTGACAATCTTAAAGTTCAAGGAAACAAGAAATACTGATCAAGGGAAGAATACCTTCCGGATTCATCTGCAGAATTGCTTAAAGATTCTCAAGCAATTTCTTCTGCAGTCACTTGTATTGAATGAGGCATCTTGCTATTCCTCACACTCTCAGTCTTATGCCTGGAATGCACTCCTTCCCTCACCTCTGCTTCTTAGATTCCTTATTTTTCTTTAAATCTTGAATCAATAATACTGCCTATATGAGGCCCTCCCTGATTCTCTAGCTACTAGTGCCCTTACCCCAATTACCTTAGATTTATTTTGTATATACTTATTTTGTACAAACTTAGATTTGGACACATTTTTGTCCTTGATAAAGCATAAGCCCTTTGACGCTTGCTAGCTGTGTGATTTTGGGTAAGTCACTTAACCTTGTTTGCCTCAGTTTCCTCAACTGTAAAATGAGGTATGAAAGGAAATAGCAAAACACTCCAGTATCTCTGCCAAGAAAATCCCAATGGGGTCACGAAGAGGTGAACACAACTGAAATAACTGAACAGCAACAAGAAGTCCTTTGAGGGCTGGGACTGTTTCATTTTTACCTTTTCATCTCCAACACCCAACAGAATGATTGACACAATGCTAAATAATTTCGTGTTGATACATTGATTGTCAGGTATTCTTTGCCAAATGACTCAGATAAAAGCAGCTGTTTCTGAAGTTATAAGTGTAACTTTTGTAAGCACAGAAAAAAAGTGAAAGATATTTCTAAGAATGGAAAGAACTTTGTTGTCAGCTGATATCTATTTCTGGGGTCCTTATTCTAACCGCTGGCATTGATATGGCACTTCAAAAATGGCATATATGTGTTATCTCATTAAGCCTCACAACTACAAATATTGGTATGTCTTTCATTTTGCAGATGAGGAAGCTGTGAGTCAGAGAGGTTAAGTGCTGGATCATAGTCCCAAAGGCAGTAAGTGTTAGAGGTGGCATTCAAATCCATGTCTTTCTTACTCTAATTTGAAGGGCATATTAGAATTAGAACCTAAGAGTAAATTCCACTAGTTAATGTATTTCCAAATCTCTGACTCTGTCTCTGTCTCTCTGTTTGTCTCTCTGTCTCTGTCTCTCTTCCCTTTCCCCTTTTTTCTCCCTCCTCTTTGCCTCCCCTCCTCCTCTCTGCCTCTTTTTTTCTCTCTACCTTTCTGTCTCACTTCCTCCCCCTGTCTTTCTGTGTCTCCATCTTTCTCCTTCTCTTTCAGACCTTACACTGATTCTCCCTATCTTACTTGGGCTGTACGTGTAGCTACTCACCTCCACTGCTGATCAGCACAGAAGTGTGACCTGCTCTTTCTGGCCTTGGCATTGGCCATTTAGTCCCTTCTCAGGAAGCCTGGTGGTTGTGGTTCCCAGGAGCTCACTCTATTGGTGTCAAACTTAGTGTCAACCCAACTCCAGTTTTAATCTTGCTGTAGCCCAGAACTCCCTTACTCAAGCAATCCACTAGCTTCAGTCTCCCTTAGTAGTAGGGATAACAGCTATGAACCACCAAGCCTGGTTCATGCTTCTAATTTAAGATATGAAACACAATACTTGTGTGAGGAAAGTTATCTATATTATAGCTTTATTTCCTTTAAGTGACAAAGTGATTTTTAGATATGTAAAGAATATTTTAAAATACACATTTTGCATATTTCCATTTTTTCCCTTAAGGATTCCACAAAAAGACATCTCTGGAAAATTTATATACTTTCATATAAAATCTATAAAGAAGATTGATCAGAAGAGCCTCTGATCAATTTTATTATTTACCCCAATTGACAGACAAGAGCCTCCATCTGTTATCCATAAAAACAAACCTTTAAATGACTCCCTTTCCTCCCCCTACCTTTTTTTTTTTTTGGTGAGGCACTTGGGGTTAAGTGACTTGCCCAGAGTCACATAGCTAGTGAGTGTTATGTTTCTGAGGCTGGTTTTGAACTTGAGTCCTCCTGACTCCAACGCCCGTGCTTTGTCCCCTGCCCCACCTAGCTGCCACTTAACCGCCCTACCTCTTTCTTTTCTAAGAAGTTCACTTTTATGTAACTTACTTATTGCCAGGAACTTGTGGAAGTGGGGCATGACCACATCTGAGTCATAGAGGGGTTTTCTTAACGAGCATTTAGTCAAGCTCCCTTATCTACAGATGAGGGGTCCATAGAGGTGAAATATATTGTCCTGAAATCTCACAGGGAGTTTTGGGCAGAGCCTGGTTGGTGAATATAATGAGTGCCAGACCAGCGCCTTTTCCATTTAATCACCTGAGAGGGAACGTGTTGAAAGGGAAAAATGCTGGATATGGAGCCCTAGGACCTAGTTTTGAAACTTGGCTCCGCTACTCTACTGTCTGTGTGACTCTGGGCAAGTCAGAGCTTTTCTGGGATTATTACATCGTCTATAAAATAGAAGAATGGCATTAGGTTTGTGAGGTTCTCAACTGACAATCTTACTAGCCTATATAACAAGGCAGGACAAGAGGAGAGGGGACTATTCCTGAAGACCGACCCTGTTGCACAGGGATTGTAGCCAAGGAAGGAACACAGTACCAATGGGGAACACATGGGGGACAGCCCCCATTGCTACGAATTCCATGGACAAGCTGCCCATTCTGACCCTGTATCCCAAGCTACTCAGAGCTCAAACTTGTGTAGAATTTTAGATATAGAGCTGAGGGGGCACTAAGAAGAGAGTAACCCATCACTCATGGGGCAAGGCAGGTAGTTCGGACTACCGAAGTCAAAATATTTTCTGAATTGCCTCATAAGAAATGAGGAATGAGAGAGAGCAACCCAGGAAAATTTACTGACTGTGCCCTAGCAAGTAAAGGAATGAATACCTGATATTCGGGGCAGTTGGAATTAAGCACACATGCTTAGGGGGTTGGAACCATGTCAATCAAACCAGTTTTCACTAGCTTACCAGTGGCCATGGCCTTAGATATTATTATCTGAAAAACTGTCCTCAAAGAGCTGACGATCTAATGGTAGGGGAGGGAGTACACACACACACACACACACACACACACACACACACACACACACACACAC
>NW_020954977.1:131176-140621 GCF_900497805.2 Vombatus ursinus | reverse complement strand
GACACAGACACAGACACAGACACAGGCACACCCATTACTAGAATAAAAGTCAGAATGTGATAAGTGTGTAGAAGTCAGATAGAAATGAACTGAGAATCTAAGAGGGTGAGGCCATTTCTAGGGAGAAGGTCAAAGAAATTTTAGGAGGAGGTAATACCTGATCTGAGCCCTGAAGGCAAGAATTTCAAGAGGTAGAGCTCCAGGATTGTGTCTGAGCCAGGGGTCTTAGTGGGCATTCTCAAATGCATGGAGGCTGGAGAGGAGAAGCAGAAGGGAAATGAGCAAATATTTACTAAGCACCGAATATGTCCCAGGCACAGTCCTAAGCACTTTATGATTATTGTTTAATTTGATCCTTCTAACCACCCAAGGAGGTAGGTGCTGTTATGATCCCTATTTTACAGTTCAGGAACCTGAAAAAGACAGAGGTTAAGTGACCTGCACAGGGTCACATAGCTAGAAAGTGTCTGAGACTAGGTCTGGACTCTGGCCTCTTTGACTCTAGGTCCAGCACTCTATCCACTATGTAACTTAGATGAAAATAATATGATATGGATGGACTGTGGAATGCATGAAGGAGAAGTAGATAAACAGGTCTGAAAAGCTAGTTTGGAGTGCCAATGTGGAGGGCTTTGAATACCTGGATAAGGAAGTGGTATTTTATTCTGGAGGCACTGGGGAACCATTGAATGATTTTAGCAGTGGAATGATATGATCAGACTCATGCATTAATAGGAGTAGCAAGGGGAAGGATGGATTGGAAAATAAGCCAGTGGAGAAAGGGCAATCGGTAAGGAGATCATTTTAATAGTCAGACGTAGACATGCTTGCAGAAGAAGTAGAAAGGAGGGAATGAACATAAATCTACTATGGAAAGAGATAGATAGCTGATGGGATGTGGGCTTGGCCACATATTTGGTAAACACATAATCTATGTCATTGGTTTAAAAAAGTATTGAACAGCACAGATCCAAGGATAGATTTCTGGGATACTGTATTAGAGACTCTCATCAAGGGTGGTATCCGTTACATACACACACACACACACACTTTTTTTTTAAGCTTTGAGTTCCAAATTCTATCCTTCCCTCCCCTATATTTAAAATAATTTTTATTGAAGTTTTCTTTAAATGGATCAACCTAATGTTATCCTTTTAACAGTCTTAAGAGCACAAAAGAGGATTTTAGTGCTTCTATTTTTTTCCATCTAAGAATACTGTTTCTTGTCACTATCTGATTCACTTCCTTGACATGACCTCCATGTTCCCAGCTAGGGAACACTTTCAGATTCACCTATTAAAACTATCACCACAACCACCACCACCACTACCGCTACCACCAATTCTAGGTATAAAAGTTTTTTCTCATGAATGTCCTAAAACATACCCAGTAACTTGTTAAATACCATATATCTTAATTGAGTCAGGGTGGTAAAGTGGACTGAAATTATAAACTTGGGAAAGCTATTTCAATTCTCCTAAATCTTGGCTATGGGCAGCTAGGTGGCATAGTAGATAGAGTGCCTGGCCTGGAATCAGAAAGACCTGAGTTCAAATCTAGCCTCAGACACTTACTAGCTGTGTGACCCTGGGCAAGTCACTTAACCTTGTTTGCCTCAGTTTCCTCCTCTGTAAAATGAGCTGGAGAAGGAAATGGCAAACCACTCCAATATCTTTGCCAAGAAAACCCAAAATGGGATCACGAAGAGTCTGAAAAAACAACAGCAGCAAGAGCAAAATCTCAGTTTTTCTGTAAAATGGGGGTAAAAAGACTCCTAGTTCCTGCTTCTCAGGATTGTTGTGGGCATCAAATGAGATAAGGTCTGTGAAAGTGCTTTTGAAGAATAAAATACTTTTCTTTTGCCTACAGTGATACATAAAGTATGATATAGTACTGGGAGGAAACAACTAGTACAACTCTTATTTAACATTTGAGGAAACTGAGGCCTAGAGAAGTGATGTGACTTGCCTTTGGTCAGTCAAGTAGCAAGAGGCAGAGCTGGGATTTGAACCCAGGTCCTCTAACTTCAAATCCAATGCCCGCAGCTGTTTCATATATGTGTATTGAAGATCTGAGGACCACTTTCGCCTCCTCTTCTTACCATCCATGTGACCTTCAGCATGTCATTCAAATTCTCTAGCCTTAGTTACTTCATCTGTACAAAGGGGATAATAATAAAATGTGTTTCGTATTGTTAATAAAAATCCAACGACATAACGTATGTTCTTTGAAGGCAGAGACCTTGTCCGATTTATTTTTATTCTGCCTTCAGTGTCTAACATTGATCCTGGTATACAACAGGAGCACTTTAACAAGGCTTAGTCAGTTGGTAAGAAAGGGAACGAATGGGGAAGGTCCTCTGAAAACTGTAAAGCATCTACGAACACCACCATGACTAGGAACAAGTGGCTTGAGAGCTAGAAGGCACTGTGGAGGCCAGGTAGTTCAATTCCCTCATTTTATCGATGAAGAAATCGAGGCCCGGAGAGGTTTAGTTGCCCATGGTCACACAGGTAATTAGTGCCAAAGCTGTCATTTGAACAAGGATCTTCTAATTCCAAATCTAACATTCTCTCCACTGTAGTGTCCTTCTTGTCCCCTTCCTCCCTCTTTTTCTTACCCTCCTCTACCTGTTCTTTATTCCTCTCTTCCTCATTTTCTTTCTCTTTTTCCTCTATCAGCTATTCCGGCCTCTAGTCCCTTTCCTTCTCTTTCTCCTTCCTCTTCTTCTTTTCCCTCTTCTCTTCTTCCCCCTTTTCTTTCCTTTCTTCTTCCCTCCCCTCCTCCTAAAAATTGTTCATCTAGGCTAAGTATCACAAACTCAGGCCCAGACAAGTGGCGCGAAGTACTTTCTCAGTTGAGGGGAGTAGGGCGGGAGAGGTGGGAGACAGAGACCCCTGTGTGAGGTTGAACCTAGAGAGGCCATCACATGGTGGGGGAGGGGCAAGGTGGGACAGGAGAGTAGCTCATTCCAATCACCATCTGGTAGTTTCTGATTGTAACTAATTATTATTCTTGCTAACTTGGTGCTAAGCTCAGTGTTGTCTAATTGATGAAGGACTCAAAGTGCTCTATACCATGTCATTTGAGCCTCACAAGAACCCTGTGAGGTAAGAACTGCAGATATTTTGATCCCTAATTTAGAGATGGGGAGAGTGAGGATGTTAGAAGTTAAAGAGTTGGGGCAGCTAGGTGGTGCAGTGGATAAAGCACCTGCCCTGGAGTCAGGAGGACCTGAGTTCAAATTCGGCCTCAGACACATAACACTCACTAGTTATGTGATTCTGGGCAAATCACTTAACCCTGATTGCCTAGCCAAAAAAAAAAAAAAGAAGTTGAAGAGTCACTGAACTGCTTAGTGACAGAGGTGGGATTCAAACTCAGGTCATCTGGAAGTGGGATGACAACTCCCTGAGCCCTCCTGAATCCTTGGAGACAGAGTCCATCTTCTGTGACATCCTCTGCACTGTCTTCTTCAGGGCAACCTTCACCTCTGTGTTCCTCAGACAATAGATAATGGGGTTGAGGAGTGGGGTGAGCACAGTATAGACTACTGACACCAGCTTATTATAGTCAAAAGAGTAGAGGGCCCGGGGCCGGGCATAGATGAAGAGTGAGGCTGAGTAGAAGATGACCACTACAGCCAAGTGAGAGGCACACGTGGAGAAGGCCTTCTGTTGGCCTGAGGCAGAGGGGATCTTCAGGACAGTGGAGATGATGGAGACATAGGAGAAGATGGTAACTAGGAGGGGAACAATCAGGATGAGCAATGCCAGGAGAAAGTCAATGAGCTCGGCCATGGACATGTCGGTGCAGGCCAGGTTCAGCAGTGGGGACACGTCACAGAAGAAATGATTCATGAGATTGGGTCCACAGTAGCCAAGGCGTGAGATGAAAAAGACCTTTCCTAGCGATACGGTAAAACCACTGAGCCAGGAGCTGGTGGCCAGACGGAGACAGAGACCAGGGCCCATTATGGCCGGGTAGCGGAGTGGGTTACAGATAGCTACATAGCGGTCATATGCCATGACACCCAAGAGTGCACACTCAGTGCAGGCCAGTCCTAGAAAGAAGTAGAGTTGGGCCATACAACCCATGAAGGAAATGCGCCCAAATTCAGGTGCCAGGAAGGTAAGCAGCATTTTAGGCACAGTGACAGAGATGTACCACAACTCTAGGAAGGACAGGTTACTGAGGAAGAGGTACATAGGCTTGTGAAGCGAAGGGTTGACTCTGATCAGAGTGATGATAATGATATTTTCAATGATAGTCAAAGAGTAGACCAGCAGGAACAACAGAAAGAGGAACAGATGGAGCCCCACAGAGCCAGGGAAGCCCAGGAGGATAAACTCAGTTACCTGTGTGTAGTTGTCCCATGTAAACATGGCTGCCACAGAAATGTTCAATCTAAAAAAGGACCAAAGACAGCGAAGGTTAGACAAGTGGAGTATTAGGCAAAAAAGAACAGTAATGACAGTCCCCCTGGCCCACCTGAAGCCATGGGATTGGCACCTTGTATAATCTGGCTTCAACATTCATTATCTCCTTTTCTTGGAATCAGAGAGCTGGTTTCAAGACCTACAGCACAACAAGGCTTCACACACTCTTTGCTAGTAGAATGGAAGCTTCTTGAGGGCAAGGGCTATTTTAATTTTTATTTATTCTTTCTGGCATTTAACCATGGTGCCCTGCTGGCAATAGGTGCTTATTAAATCCTTGCACAATTGAATTGAGAATGCTGTGGACAGAGAATACTAGTTGTCAACTGCCCTTACGTTTCATGCATTCTGGCCTTCGTGCCTTTCCTCAAACCTTTCCATACACTTTTAATCACCCTAATCTCCCTTCCTCCAGCCAATAATTGCAATTTTATCCCTACCCATTTGAGGCAGCTAAGTGGTACAGAGGATAGAGCACTGGATCTGTAGTCAGGAAGACCTGAGTTCAATCTGACCTCAGACAGTTACTAGATTTGTGACCCTGCAGATGGCACTTAACCCGTCTGTCTAGTTTCCTTATCCGTAAAATGAGGATAATAGTATCTACCTCCAAGGGTTGTTTTGGGGATCAAATGAGATAATATTTGTGATTTGTGCAAATCTTAAAAGCTTCACTTCTCCCTTCTACTGTGCAAAAAATTGTAACCTGTGTGCTATTGTCTGTTACAGACTTTCAGACTTTGACAGCATATATGACTTGATTTATCACAAAAACACTTAGACATTCTAGAACCATAGAATTGTAAACTTGCAAGGGACCTCATAGGACAACTAGTACAAGCTCTGACTGAGCAATGGTATCCCTCAGATCACTCTGACAAGTCTCCAATTGAAGAGCTCCAGCTCTGGACATAATCCAGTGTGTCAATCATGGTTTGTCATTACTTTGCATTAACCATCATTCTGGGTCAGTAAGATATTCAAACTTCTTTATTTTGTACTGAAACTCAAGAAGACCCATGATTTAATTGTTGAGAGAATCATAGGATCATAAACCTAGAGATGGAAGGAGACCCATGGGCCATCCTTCTAGTGAAGTGATGTGCCCAGGCACTCCTATTCCTAGAATGTTCTCTCCTTAAAGTGTGCTTTCCAGTGTACTGAGCTACCTTGGTTTCCTAACAGAGGACACTCCTTCTTCTGATTTATTTTTCCCTTTTCCATAGATCACAACTCCCTCCATGAATTAGTAGATGATCATTGTGAGTTGCTGTGCATGCCCCAACCCCAAAAACTATCCTTTGGTGGCTGGCCATCTATTGATGAACCTCTCTGGACTTGGCCAAAGTGGCCCTTGAAGAATGTATGGAGTCGGACTTGTGCTTTGCTTAGCATCTGAGCTGAACTTTAAAGACGGTGAAAACTTCAATAAATCTAGAGAGGGAGGGCAGAAATTCCAGGGTTAGTAATAATAATATTTATAGCAACAATATCAATGAAAACCTTGTCTCTGGAGTTGGAGGCTCTGGATTAAAATCCCATCATTGACACTACCTGTGTGAAATTAGACAAGTCACTTTTCCTTCTTGGGTAGGTTTCAGTTTCCTCATCTATAAACTGAGAAGTTTGGCCTAGTAGGACCCTAAGACCCCTTCGTAGCTCTAAAGCTGTAATCCTCCCATTGTATGACAGTTCACATTCCTTTATTGCTTTAAGGTTATAAATCACTTTACTCACATTCCTTGAGTTACGTATCATGGGTATCATTGTTCCTCATCTGACAGATGGGGAAACTGAGGTTCAGAGACATGAAATGATTTGCCCAGCATAACAAAGGTCGTAAATGTCAGAATTGGGGCTCAATACCAGCTCTTCAGAATCCAAGAGGGGGTAAGCCTACAGGATGGGTGGAGACCAGAGAGAAGGCTAGTTTGGCTGGAGCAGAGATGCCTTGGGAGGAGGACTTGTAACACTCTCTGTTTTTTCTGGATGACTGACAAAGCCTTGGAAAATGCAGGTCCATCTCCATGAGACATTCTTGTCTGATATTCAAGGCCCTTCACAAAATTTGACACCTCTCTTCCGTGCCAGTTATATTCATTTTTCTCCCCTCTCCTGTATAGAATGCTTTAGACAAACTGGGTTGCTTTCTAACCCCCAAATATGACTTGGTATTTCTTATCTCAGGGCTTTTGCCCATGCTATGCTATATGCTTTAAATATCATCTCTTACTCTCTTTTGTTGAATTTCCACCTGTCCTTCAAAGCCCAACTCAAATGCCACCTTCCCCAGAAAGCTTTCATTGACTGTCCCATCATCCATCAGTGATGATCACCCTTTTGGACCTCATAGATTAATTTCTTTTATGCATTGATCTTTTTATTGCCTCTTTTTGTATCCCTAGTGCTTAGCAAAATACCTGGCATACAGTAAGTAGGCACTTAATCAATGCTTATTCCTTTCCTTTCCCTTTATCATTCAACATTATGTATTATAATTGTCTATGTCTGTGTCTGACTTCTTTACTACATTGGAAGTTCTATGAGGGAACCTTATCTTATCTTGATTTTGTTTTTCCCCAGCACCTTGTACTGGGCTTAGCACCATATAGGTGCTTAATAAGTGTTTTCAAATTAAATGAATACATTTTATAATCCCTGTTCCCTTTGTTCATTACATTTGCTCAAGTCCTCTTCTTTCCCTTCCTACCTTCGTCTTCCTTTTCATATTAATAAATATTGAATGGAGGAAGAAACGGTGCTTAGTAATGAAGAAAAGATCAAGGGTAGCCCACTTAGGAACTCAGGGGAGTTTTAAGGTCATTGAATGGCTATTTCTCACATCTGTATACAGATGTGTTTTGGGAGAACTTCTATTTTTCCAAAAACTGTTACTGCTGAATGTGGGGCTGAAAGTGGGGGTCTTATATTTGGATCTAGTACATGGGCAGAAATTCCTCAGGAAGTTAACCCTCAGAAACGACTAGGATTCCTTATGCTCCAAGATCATTTTACAAAGGGAATATTAAAGGAGGTAGTGGAATGTTGAGACCTTCATATCTAGCTGACCCAGACCTACCACTGATCTCTCTTGTCATCTTCATTCCATATTACTTGAGGGTACCTCTCCCTTCCCTTCCCTTGCAACTGAGGGAAGAGTAATTAAATCAATGCTACCATTGGTAGAGAGGATGTGTCAATCAATTGTCTCTTGGTTTGATTTGCCCCCCTTATGCCTTCCCAGGCCTGAAACATTGTAAATGTTCAATAAATGCTTTATCATTCATTCATTAATCCATTCATTCCATAATGACCTAAATACTCATGGATATAGAAGAATTTAAGTCATCCTGCCTAAAGATTGGGGGATGAACTGAATATCTTGGGGCCTTTTTCGCTCCCTCCCCCAAATTTTTATTAAAACATGATTTTATTAAAGCAAAGCACTGAAAGGCATGTCAGCATTTGTGTGGTTAGATACTCTTTTGACATCTAAACACACCCAACCTGTCTATCCTCTCGGCAGAACACCTGGGTTCCATGTTTTGCTCTGAAAAACAGTCACCTCATGGTACTTTGCCACTATCCAACAATCTGAAGCCAAAGGTCACAGAGCATATTGCCAGATTCATTTGTTAAGGGGAGATGAGAAGAATAAGAGAGGTCCCTTTGTGGTTATTGTTTCTAAAATGAATTTTAGGAAATGAAATATTTCAGCTTCCATCTACCTGTAGCATTTCATTGCTTTAGGGAAGGTACAGAAACAATTGAGAAAAACATGTTGAAATGCAGAGAACTTGCTATGACAACTTTAATGCCAAGGGTCAGTGGTTTCAGTTGCAGCAAGAGGTTAGACATGAAAGAGCACCCAACCCAATGTGCTGGAAGCCTTCCTTTATGTATGTTAGCATTACAGGGGGAAAGTGTCCCATGCAACATTCAGGCTGTCCAATTGTTATTCTTTATTGTTGCTGTATGACCTCTGGAAAAGTTCACAGATCCATTGATTTATTTATGAAAGAGCCCAGGACTTGGGACCAAGAGCTGAGTTCTAATGTCTCTCGTGCTTCCTACCTATGTAACCAAGAGTAATTCACTTAATCTCCCTGAGCCTTAGTGTCCCCAGTTGGGATATGGGATGTAGGATAATAACAGCAAAGAAATGTGATAATAACAGCTATGGGCATTTCTTATAGGATTTTTTTTTGTTTTTAGGATCAAAAGAAATAATGAATGAAAAAGTACTTTATAAACCTCTAAGTGCCTACCTAAATGTTAACTGTCATGCTTATTTGTGGTATGGTCATTTAGTAGGTGGATGATCTTTTGCATCACCTAGCTTTTGGGGCCTTGGTTTCTTCTTCTCTAAAATGGGGACAATAATCTCTGCTCTGCCTTCCTTACAGGACTATTTGGAGAGCAAAATAAGATAATGGGTATGAAAATGGTCTGGGAACTAGAAAATTTTGTGGAAATGAAAGGGATAGCCACATGGAAGAAGGCATCATCTAGAGAGGTCGCAGGCTATCCTCAGGAGACAGTTAAAATCTTAGAATCACAGAATGTTAGAGCTGCAAGGTATCTCTGAGATCTGTTGGCCAAGCCAGAGAAGCACAGTCACAGTCTGAGACTGGTAAGGGACTTCAAAGAGAGACAGTGTAACTCATATCTGGACACCAGCTTACTCTACAGTGTCCTCCATCAGGAAGTCACCATCCTTTGCTTGAAGACCTCCAGGATGGGAGAGGATTTCTCATTCTGCTTTTAGACACCTACAGTTTTAATAGCTGGCAACTTACTAATCCCTTTGCAACTTAGTAATGATACTTATAATGGCTCGCATTTATATAGTACTTTAGGGTTTGCAAGTGATTTACAAATATCTCATTTCATCCTCACAGTACTTCTGAAAGGCAGGTGGTATTACTGCCCCCATTTCACAGAAGAGGAAATCTCTCTCTCTCTCTCTCTCTCTCTCTCTCTCTCTCTCTCTCTCTCTCTCTCTC
>NW_020954977.1:130850-131138 GCF_900497805.2 Vombatus ursinus | reverse complement strand
TCTCTCTATCTCTCTCTGTCTCTCTCTCTGTCTCTGTCTCTGTCTCTCTCACTTTCTGTCTGTACCAGGCAGCCAACTATGCTATGAGACAGTATATTTTGGCCTCTGCACATAAAAAATACAGAAGAAAATTCAGAATATTGGACTTTCCAAGTTTCTCTTATGATAACTGGCAGACCATTGAGAGAGACAAGGACCACAAGGTATCTTAGGAAATTTAGTCCAATGCTGCCCAATAATTGGTAATAATAATAATAATAATAATAATAATAATAATAATAATAATAA
>NW_020954977.1:127208-130819 GCF_900497805.2 Vombatus ursinus | reverse complement strand
AATTTAAGGTTTGCAAAGCATTTTACATACTTTACATATGTTATCTCATTTACTCCTCACGGCAACCTTGCAAGGTGTATTTCCCTTCATATTTCCTTTTTACAGATAAGGAAAGTGGGACCAAGAGAGGTTAAGTGACTTGCCCATAGACACACGACTAATAAATATTTGAGGCAGGATTTGGACCTGGGTCTTCCTGACTCAAGTCCAGCACTCTACCCGTGGTACCACCCTGATGCCTTGTGTTAAAAAGCTGGTGCTGTCTCTTTATGGAGGACCATGTAAAATGTGCCCTCTGCTCAGAGAAAGGAATTCAAAGGTTATTTGGTCTCTGCTTCTTTGTTTTTGGCAAGGCAGTTGGGGTTAAGTGACTTGCCTAGGGTCACACAGATAGTAAGTATCAAGTATCTGAGGCTGGATTTGAACTCAGGACCTCCTGACTCCAGAGCCAGTGCTTTATCCACTGTGCCATCTACCTGCCCCTGTCTGCTTATTTCAAGTCCTTGGTTTCCCTAGTTATGAAATGGTCAGCAATACTTGAATCATGAGGTCTGGCATGGTAAGGAGATACTAAGCCTAGCTCTGATCCTTCTTTTCTCCCTTGCCACCATTGATGGGGACCAGAGTGGTTCATCTGAAAAGCTACATTGAGACAAGTTGCTCATGCTTTCCCCACACTGGCTAACGGTTCTAGTGATTGCATAATAATATGTGTACTTTCTAGCTCTAGAAAAGAACTGAGGAAATGTTGGGAAGGGAGTTGGGAAGAAAGCTACTGAAGTAGCACACAGTAATATTATATTCTCCGAAGGCACTGTATTGCTCCTTTTCTCTCTTACCTTCCTCTTTCCATCCTGTTCCCCTTGAAGTACCATGTCCATCTCCTGAAGTTCATGCTAGGAGGGTGGCTGCAGTAAGGCCTGGGTGGTTATGTGTCTCTGTATGGCTTACCACTTAGAACAATGAGGCAAGAGGGTGAGAGGGAGTCTCCCTCTTCAATGCCCAGGGAAGGACATGGCTAGCACCAACCCAATGCCACAAACCTGGGAAAGAGACAAGAACCTCAAAGAAGAGCTTTGAGTACCATTACGAAAAAGGCTCAATCGCCATAAAGTTCCATTATACTTATTAATGACAATAACAAGAATAAAATAATAGCAAAAAAGAAATGCATTTATGTAGTGCTTCATATTTACAATGCACTTTAGAAGCAGTATCTCATTGGATTTTCATTTGATTACTCTCTTGTAGGTATTACTCTATTTTGTACACAAGGAAACTGAGGCTTGTAGGAGTGGAATTCCACTTTGTTCAAAGTCCCATAGTGATTAATGAAGTGAATAATGAAGTGATAATGAAGAGACTGACCATAAGCCCAGAGCTTTTTCTCTTTTCAATACACCATAGTTCTTTTCTTGAACAGCAATCCTCAAATTATTATGGAGACAGTCTCTCAAAATCTTTACCGTACTGCATGGAATGCCTATCCCTAAGTCAATCATTTAAACTTTGAGTCTCAGTTTCCCATCTATGAAGTGGGGACAATAATAGCTCTAGTATAGCTCACAGGATTATTGTGAAATCCAAATTAGTTAATGTATATAAATTATTTTGTCAACTTTAAAGTGCTACATAAATATTATCCATTATTATTGTTATGTAAATATTATTATTATTATTGAGATGCCAGTTAATATCACTAATATCACTATTATTGCCATCACGGCTTGCCCCCGTCTCTAATTTTCAATATAAATCAACTCTTTTTAGTGACTCATACAGGCATTGATATTAGTAATATATGACCCATAATAGCTGAATATATTACTGCTGATCAACTCCATTAATGAATTAGTGAAGCACATCGCATCAAATTAAGTATCCACTCATGTCCCCTCCCCCCCTCCCCCGATACATTAGGTTATAAACTAGAAATTATAGGGGAACAGGAATGGAGCTTTTAAAAACTCCCAAATAAGAGATGGGGTGAGGAAGACCACTCTACAAAGAAACATTCTAGAGGGACGTCTGGCTCGCATCACAAAGGAGCTCTCCTGAATGTTTGATTTTCTAGGAGTTAAGAGATAGGATTTAGGCACCGCTTAATGGAATCAAGAGGAGATATCTCTTTTCAGTCATTTGGGTGTCCTAAGAGATTCAAGGTCCCTTTCTAAGTCACTTCAAATCAAGAAGCTATCATTGGACGTCTCCCTAAAACATAGCTGTTTTCAGCATTAAGAGACAAGTTGGGCATTCTAATTACTTACATGAGTGATGCAGAAAGAGAAGCTTTGTGATCAGTACATAGTGTTGCTCTGTTTATTTCTAAGCATTTCATTGAGAGAGAGAGGGATAAAGAGGGTGAGAGAATGAGAAAAAAGAGAGAAAGATAGAGACAGAGAGATCGAACCCTCAAATTACTGGAAAAAATTACTGATACTCCTATTCATTCACTCTTCAAATTAAAAAAATGGAGAAGAAAAAGAACAAATTTGTTGAGAAAATGTATATGAAAAAGAAAACAGCTGTAGGAGGGGAGTTCTTAGTTACAAAATCCCCTCCCCTTAAGCTGGGGAGGAAAATGAGAGTTCCTTCACTTCCCTTTAGTCCTGAAGGCTAACTAGCAGAGGGCAGTCTTAGTCACTCCTATTTCTTGCCTTCCCAAAGGTGCTCAATGGGAGGAATGCAGGGATGGGTTCGGGAGGGAATGCTGGGGGAAGACTCCAGAGACCTTCACATCTCTGTCCAGGAACTTAGAATTCCTGTGTTGTCTGATGGGACAAAATGGAAGGAGACTAAGAGAACCCCAAATTACAAACACAGCCCACATGAAAAAAGCGACCTTTGAAAATAACCCCCATTGGTTGGAGGGGTTTAGGTGTGTTCTGAATACCATGTGGATGTTGGAATGTGCATCATTACCTACTGAAAATGTAGGTTTCTGGAAGGCAGGTGAAGAATATAATATAGACAGATCACATGAACAGATATCATTGAGACATGAGGGGAATGGCCTCTATACTGGAAACCTACTTGTGACTGCTATTCCCTGGCTCCTTTCCCTAATCATCAGCAAATGCTTCCCTCATACCTGTATGGCTCAAATATTATGTTCATTTTCTACTTAGGAAGTAAGGTGGCACCTCCTAAGGAAAGTCTTTCCTGATCCCTCTATTTGTTAGAGGGGCAGCTAGGTGGTGCAGTGGATAAAATGCTGGGCCTCGAATCAGGAAGAACTAAGTTCAAATCTGGCTATGGACATGAGCTGTGTGACCCTGGGCAAGTCATTTAACCTGTTTGCCTCAGTTTCCTCATCTGTAAAATGAGGTGGAGAAGAAAATGTTAAACCACTCCACTATCTTTGCCAAGAAAACCCCAAGATGGGTCATGAAGAGTCAGACATGATTGAAAACAGCTAAACAACAACAAACTTGCTAGGGTTTTTTCTCTCTCCTTAAATCATCTTGAATTTACCTGCCTGCATAACGCAACAAGCATTTATTAAGTGCTTACTGTGTGGTAGATAGACACTGGGGAAACAATAATAAATGTCATAGTTTCTGCCCCCAAGGAGCTTACATTCTACACACACACACTCACACACACACACA
>NW_020954977.1:122927-127175 GCF_900497805.2 Vombatus ursinus | reverse complement strand
TAGAATGGGCAAAAGTTTTTGTTGATGGTGGGGAGAGAAGACTCAGGAAAGGCTTTGTCTCCAGTAAAATGTAAGCTCCCTCAGGGCAGATTTTTTTTTTGTCTTTGTATCTTTTTTTGCTTGGCATAGTGCTTTGCACATAGTAGGTCTTAATAAATGCTTTCATTGAACTGAAATGTAAGAGGACAGATGGCAAACAATATCTCTCCTAGGACCAGACTTACTTAGTTGAGTTCTAGCCTTTGGGGTTACACCTTCTGACAAACCTGCCCTTTCTGATTTCTGACCTTTGTTCACCTTGTTTCCTCCTTCCTATTTTTGTCTCCTCTATCTTCTGGTTTCGCTGGACCACCATGGTCTCTGGAATGCTGCTACCCTAAACTCTTCACTTTGACCTATTCATTTGTGAGCCTTATGTTATAGTGAACCTCTTCCTAACTCATGTCCAGGTCCTGACCCTTACTGCACCAGATAGGTCCTGCTATTAGCCATTTCCCCAGAAGGATGCTTTACCTGATATTGAAACTCAAGGCAACTCATAGAGGTCAAGGTTTGGTGGGAACATGGCTAGGGGAGGCACCCTTCTGATTAGGCATAGAAAACCAACAAGCCCCCCTGAAGTAGCTCGAGATCAGATCCCTGACCACTGAACACTTTCCTCTTCTGTAGAGTCAGACGGCATCTATTCAGCCTTTTGGGTAAGTCATGGTCCAATCCCTCTTGAAGCTTACAGTCTGTCAGGATGATATAGCTCACACAAGTGGCTCAATATAAAATAACACATGATTAAAGTGTAAGAAGATACAAAGTGCTATGTGAGGTCTGCCCAAGGTGGAAAAGGTCATTACTAACCTAGGGCTTGGGAGATCCAAGAAGGTTTCCTATAGGAGGTGGCATTTGAATTGGGCTTTGGTGTGACCTAGTCTAAACAACATTGGTTTGGAGTCAGAAGAACTGGGTTAAAGTCCCGGCTTTGCCAGTAAGTACTATATGACCACAAACAAGTCACTTAACCTCATCTATTTCCTCGTCTGAGACTTAAGGAGGTTAAATTAGATAAATCTAATCTCCCTTCAACAGCAACATTCTGTGAGTCAATCTGTAGGCATGAACTGAACATCTGGAAGTGGCTGACGGGCACTCCTGCTGTAAGGAATAGCATGAGCAGTCATGGAAGTGAGGAAACACAAGACGTGTGCGGGGAGGAGTGAATCAGCTAGTTTGGCTGGATTGTAGAGTAAGTGAAGACTAGTACCAAATGGAGATAAAGTACCAAAATGGTGGATCCATAATAAAGGTCTGTTCAACTGAATTAAATTAAGGTGTTCAAACAGGATCACTTCTCTTTATACTTCAATTTCCGCAGAACAAAGTTGAGGACTGAGTTATGTCACCAAATTTAATGAATAGGGCAGAATCCTTATGTTTATCTCTTGGCCTTGAAAGTCTCAGCTATCTCCCTGCACCTGCGATGACAGCGACTAGATTTTTAAAACTCTGAAGCAGATTGGGAAACCACAACTTGTGTGGTTCCTCTGCTTGGGGCCCCTAATCCCCCATCATTCTTGCTGAGCAAGTAAAAAGACTGTTTCCCCGCCCTACCTCTTTTCTCTCAATGGCACTTTGTCCTCTCTTTAGGAGGCCTTCCAGTTATCTGAGTCTTTTTAAAAAGGGAAGTGGGCACATGGTAATAGGGCCTGTATCACTATGACCTACTTTTAGTTTTACTAAGTCCCCTGTGGGCCATGGAAGTATACTAAGAGTCCTTTCCCCAATTCCTCTCAGCCATGATGAGTAGAATCATTGAATGTTAGTGCTGGAAGGAACCTAAGAGACTAGTCAAAGTGTCATAAGCTCATAGAAGTAGGGCTAATCAGAACCATGAAAATCATCTAATCATAAAATTTGAGATTCCTGTGATATTCAGACCTGAAAGGAACCTCAGAGGACATTTAGCCCAATCTCTACCTGAATAAGAATTCTCTCCATTACACTGCTGACCAGTGGTCATTGAGCCTTTGAAGACCTCTAGTTGTGGGGGAACTGACAACCTCCTAGGGATATTCCCTAGCCAATTCCCCTTTTGGATAGCTCTGAATGTTAGTAAGTTTTCCTTATTTTAAGCCTAAGCTTGCCTGTCTGCTAATTTCACCCATTATTCCTAGTTCTATGTGGGACTAAGCATAACAATCTAATTTCTCTTCTACCAGATAGATAGCCCTTCAAATACTTGCAAATAGATATCATTTCCTTGTCTCAAGTATTCTTTTTTTCTTTCTATTCCAAGTATTTTTTTCCTCCAGGCTAAATGTCTCTATTTCCTTCAATTGAGGCCTTTGTGTCATGATCTCCAAGCACTTAACCATCCATGAACACTCACTGTCCATGTTTTACCTAAAATGTGGTTCCCAGAACTGCTCTTGATGTGATCTGGTCAGTGTAGAATATAGAAGCACTTTCTGTTCCCCTAGTTCTGGGTATTAGGCCTCTCTTAATGTAGCCCAAGAGCACAGTAACTTTTGTAGCTACCATATCATAGCATTGATTCTTACTGAATTTGTCTGTCGATAAAGTATCTTTTTTATATGAATTTTACTGGTAGAGAATCTGAGGCAAAGAGAGGAGAAGTGATTTGTCCAAAGGCAGAAGTAGTAGTAAGTAGAAGACAGACTAAAATCTGGATCTTTTAACTTCAAATTTAGTGTTCTTCCTGCTAGCCAGGATAGGCAACTAGGTGGCACAGTGGATAGAGCACTGGGCTTGGACTTAGGAAGACATTTTCATGAGTTCAAATCCAGCTTCAGACACTTATTGACCAGGTGATCCTGAGCAGATAAATAATATTGCCCTATCTTCCTTATTGGGTAGTTTTAAAAGTAAAATGAAATATTATAGGTGAATGTACTTTATAAAGCATAAGGCACTATACAAATGCAAGGGATTGTTATTATAGTTTTTATTGTTCATTCCATAAGCACATACTATCTTTTTCTTCTCATTCTTTTTTGAGAGAGTTCATAGAGAGATTTCTGGGACAAAGCACTTTCCTGTTATTATTCTTCTATGTTTAATATTCTACTAGTCACATATTATGCAGGTAAATTCAATGACTGACTTTTTTGGGGAAATGAATAAATGTATTGAGATGTCAGCTCCTCAAGGATAGCCGTTCTGTAAATTCTGGTAGCAATGACTTTGTCTTGTACCTTTGTTGTAACTTCTCAGCATAGGAGACTGAGAAGGAGTTGTCATCCAGGTAGGAGGAGAATCAGGAGGAAAGAGTACCCAGGAGAAGAGGCTGATCAACAGCATCAGTCTATAGAAAAGTCAAGAAGTCTGAGGACTGAGAAGAGACCATCAGATTTGACAATTAAGAGATCATTGGAAACTTTGGGGAGTCTACTCTTCCTTGAATGATGAAGTCAGAAGCTTAAGGTTGCAGAGGGTTTAGAAGAGACTGGTAGGAAAAGAATTGGAGGCAATGAGTGTAAAGGTCCTTTTCAAAGAATTTGAGAAAGTGATGGAATGTATTATGAACCTTAGCTAATAATGTGCACGCTGGATCAAGTAAAGGCTTTTCGGGATGAGGGAGGTGGGCATGTTTGTAGGCAGCAAGGAAGGAACCAGAAGACAATGAGATATTGAAGATCAGAAAGTGGGGTGGGCTGCGGGTAATCTGCTGAATAATGCAAGGAGATAGAATCCAGAGTATATGTAGAAGAGTTGTTCTTAGTGAGGATAAGATTCACCTCTTTATTAGAGACTGGATTAAAGTCTCCGGATTAAGAGGGGGCTTACGTGCAGCCATTAAATAAGAGAAGGGAAAGCTTGGAGCAAATGGTTTTGATTTACTTGGCAAAGTATGAAATGGGATCCTTGGTTGAAAGGGTAGGGGGCGGGAGTGCCTTGCGGCATGAAGAGAGAAGAGAAGGCTTGGAATACCTATGGTAGTAAGTTTACATGATTTCATCCAGCTTCATTCAGTGTCTGAATAGAACTAAAAGAGGTGGGTTGAAGCAGAAATCCAGAGTTGGATTTAGGTGATGTGTGAGTCTTATATGTGGGTGGTTGTGAGCAATAATTTTGGTTGTAGGAATGCCATCATTTTAAAAGTTGACTAAATTCTGGGGCAGCTAAGTGGTGCAGTGGATAGAGCATTGGTCCTGGATTCAAGAGGACCTGAGTTAAAATCCGGTCTCAGACACATAACAATCACTAGCTGTGTGACTCTGGGCAAGTCACTTAACC
>NW_020954977.1:107128-122917 GCF_900497805.2 Vombatus ursinus | reverse complement strand
GGCTTTGGATGTAGGAACTTTGACTTTGTAGTCTTCTTCTGAGTGTGTGTTTTGATCTTCCTTATCACCATGATAACTTTATATAGTGAATTTTCCCCCATTGTTTATTCATTTCCCCAGCTTAATAATTGACTTTTAAGTCTTTCTTAAGGTAGAGCTCTGCTTCCAGGTTGGAGGGTAAACTGTCTCAAGCTTCAACGATTTTGTGGAGTTGTTTTCAGAGATACTTCTAGGGACTTGTAAGGTTTCAGTTCTTCCAAGGTGGTATGATCTAAGGAGATGTTTTTATTACTCTCTTGGCCTGTGCCCTGGTCTTTGAGTGACCACAAGCCCTGGAATTGTGAGGAAGGTCCTCTTTCTACTGTGGCCACAAGCTCTGGTACGCTAATGTTCCTCCTTGCCCTGAGACTGCCACCCAGGACTGCAACCCGAATCCAAGTACGGGCAAAACAACAGAGTCCTGCCTCAATGCTAGTAAAGAGACCCTGTAATCTTCTTCTGAATTGTTCGACCCCTTTACTGTCTATGGGCTGAGCGCTCTGGAAGCCCCTGCTGTGGCTGTTGCTGGAGTGGGGCTATGCTGGTGGGGCCGGGGCTGTGCTGGTGCAGTCTGTGCTAGGCTACGTTCCACTTTCACCCTGGTGTGACGAACCTTTCCTGCTGACCTTCGAAGTTGTCTTTGGTGTCTGCAGGCTGAGAGGTCTGGAAACTGCCACTGCTGCCACTGATTCAATTGCCGTAAAGCCTGCTCCAGGTTTGCTAGGGCCCAGTTTGTGCTGGTAGCCTGTGCTGGACCATACTCCTCTCTCACCCTGATGCAACAGAACTTTCCTGCTGACCTTCCAAGTTGTCTTGGTCTGGAAACTTATTTCGGTTCATCTTTGTGTGGGTTCTGCTGCTCTAGAATTTGTTTAGAGTCATTTACAAAGGTATTTGGCGGGGTTTGGGGGAGAGCTCAGGCAAGTCTCTTGCCTTTATTCTGCCATCTTGGCTCCAATCTGTTTAAATGATTTTTCTGGAAGATCTCATGTTCTTCATCAATTATTCTTGATAATATTGTGTTGCTTGTATCTCTTAAATAGAGAACAATTTTGCATGTGATCATTAACTACTCTAACGCCATCATTAGAGTATTAACAATAACATGGTGCCTACTTTAAAATAGATTTTGCTCTTTGGTTTATTGTGTATACTGAAAGTACAGGAAAATAAAAGCCACTCAGATTGTCCAGATGATGAAGAGGGACTTTTTATATGTTCACAGCAGATGACTAAGCCGTGAATGTAGAACTGAATGAAAAATCTTTGTGCTACTCAATAAAGGAAACAAATGTTGCAATGTTTTCAGGATTATTATTCAATAATTATCAAATCAACATTGAATTGCTCTTTGCATACCAGGGACTTTTTGGTAGATTCGTTTTAGTCCTCAAACAACCTATTACTTTCTTGTATCTATAGATTTTTGAGTAATGCAAATTGTGAATACTTTCTGTAAAGTACATAAGCACCCAGTTGGTCTATTTTTCAGGGATCACTGTTGTTCTCATCTACAGTAATTATTATGTGATGCTTTCAGTTAAGGAAGATGGGATCAAGTTTTAGTGACAAGAGAAGCTGGTAAAGTGCTTTTTAAGCAATTCATGCACCATTGTGAGGCATCTGAGACAATAATTGAAGGACATTACCTCGCTCTCCTATTTTCAATATTTTTCCCAGAGAAGTTAAAGTTTTAGTCACCTCCCTTGATGTAACTTCTGTTGTTCATTATGTTGACAATCTACAAGCTTTCTGTTTCATGTTCGACCCAACTTATGATTTTGTGGTGTTAGACTTCTTTTAATCATGTGGATGGCCAGAAATTTTCTACATCCTCATTCATAGGCTCTCTTTCTTCTCTAATTTCTTTTTGCTTTTTGTGCTTCTATGATACAGTTTTTGATTGTAAATTATTTTTTTCTTCATTCTGCTTTGATTCCTCTTATTGCTTTAAACTTTTGTCTTTCATTTTAAATTATTGATGAAGAATATCAGTGATTTACAATATATCTTATTTTCTTTATTGCATTCTCTATTTTTCTTTTTCTTTTTCTAGCCTTTAATCAGTTGATATGATATTCAAGTTTTCTACTGCATGCTAGTTAGATATTAATGTCATCTCCTAATGTGTTTCCACAGGTCCTCAATAGTTTTCTCAAGTTGCTTCTCTGCTGGTAGTGTTTGACTTTCACCCCTAGAATTAATCCTGAATAGCTTGCCCATGATTAGTACCATGGCAATGGCTGCAACATATTCTGTCATATGCAAGTCCTGAAATGATTTTATACTCTCTGTCAAATATGTGTGAGAATGCCTTCATTTCATGTAGTAGTAGATAGTAGATAGTAATGTTTAAAATGTTCCTTTTTTGGTATAGTTCAAATATTCATTGGATTTGTGTCATTAAACTAAAAAAGAGGGGGCAGCTAGGTGGCACAGTGGATAGAGCACTAGCACTGAAGTCAGGAGGACCAGAGTTCAAATCTGACCTCAGACCAAACACTTGACACTAGCTATGTGACCCTGGGCAAGTCACTTAACCCCAATTGCCAAAAAAAAAAAACCAAGAAAAAAACCCCCAAAACCAACAAACAAACCCAAAAAAACAAACAAACTAAAAAAGAACTCTTTAATGTTACATTCCAAATCTGTTAATTTCATTTCTGAAACTATTTGAAACATAGGCATTATTTTTACTTTCTGTTTCACCATTATGTATTCACTTCTGGAGTTAGTATTAAGTAGAGATTTTCTATGCCTTCAGGTTCTTCATCTTTTCTCTCTTTAACTTTAAGAAACTCCTTAGTTCCTGCTCTTGTTCTATTTAATATGGATTTAGAAATGAAGTTATTTCTATGATTGTCCTACATTGATATGAAATGCGAAACTTAGAGCTGAGGTATAGCTGATAAAAATTGTATGAAGCTTTTGTCTATAACTGGGAAGAGCTGTTTCTTTTATTATAACACAATACTGGTACATAATAAAAGCATTCCATCTTCGGTACATTTCATGTATACTCCTGGTTTGCTCAACATAGTGGTCAGTGTCATATTCACCAAAATATCTCCACAAAGTCAAGTATTGGTATTTATCATTTGTTTGCATGTATCTTACCTTCTTTGGGCACTAGAACAGGAAAGAATATCACTTACTTTGCTGCTTTCCACATTAAGTTGATTATCATGATGGTTTCCAGTAGGGCCACCTTACAACCTGATGCCATTTCATCTACTTCTTAGATTCATGAGAACAGTTAAGCCAATAAAGGCAATAACCTAATAAGTGGTATTACCAGAACTCAATTGTCTTTCAAGGTTTCTTACAGGCCTTCATGACTACTACAAAGGTCTCGGAGCTCAGAGGACCTGCTATCCATTACCCTGTCTGATATTCATGTACTTTGACATTCTTCGTCCCCAAGACCTGTAACGGGTTGGACTTAGAAGAGGTTATTGTTGTTGTTGTTATTATTGTTTCATTGTAATCTTCTTTAATGAGAATCAGAAAGAATTGGCCTCAGGACAAATTGCTATCCTGCTAGCATTCTTTTTTGGGTTGTTGTTGAATGTTCCATGGCCTTTTGCACAAATGGATAAAGTACTTTTGTACCTGAATAAAATTATTAGTCTAGATCATAAACTCATCTGTTTCCATCAACAGATATGCACAATAGTCACTTTTTCTATGCTACTTTGCTGACCTAATAGTGGTTGAGTTCATGTAGATGTTTCATATTTGAGTCTTTCCTTGGATCTTAGTCATTTTTTAAAGGCTCTATCAGGAGATGAATAAATAGTGCAGTACCTTGCACATAGTAGGTGTTTAATAAATGTTCATTGACTCCCTGATTATGTATGCTCATTGACCAGCTCTTATGATTGTTTTGTAAAGTGATATCTGTTTATTTCAAAAATATTTCTGTAAGTTTTTGACCTGTTCTTCATATTCTCTAAAAATGTCTATCAATCCCCTTCCTTCTTTTGGTGAGGAAAAATTTTCATCTTATTGTAGTTGCCTTAGAAGAGTGGACTCTATGTTTTGTTAATATCGTATAAATTTTCTTTAGGATAGTTTCCATGTCTATTACAATCCATTTTACAGTCTGATAATATATGTGAAGTTGATTATTATATGAGGACTAATTATTTAAAATATATTTTCCTATTCAACTTTGATTTCAGGATGCCCAAGTCTCTCATATTCAGTAACTGCCTTTTCTTTAATGTTTTTATATTTGATATGTTTTGCCTGGAAGAAACAAAATTATTTATAGATATTGCCTTCATCCATGGATTCAATATGACCTTGCATTCTAGTCTTAAGTCTCCATCTTTCGTTGGTGTATGTCAGAGACCTTATGGTCAAGTCCAAATGACTTTTAAAGATCATTTGAAAAAAAATTCCACGAGATAAAAAACTTTTAATGTGTGTTTTTTCCCCCATATTGGAGCCATATGACTTTGTGGCTTCCATATATATTAAGTAATTAATATGATGTATTAATTTCATTTCCTCTTTACTTTGGAAGTCATACTTAGTTCTATTTAGAAAGATGATAATGGATTTAAGGCTACACAGAACCACAATGGGCTTAAACCATCTCCCTGAAAAATATCACATTTTATATTAATTATTCTTGACATTTTTGTGTTAGTGCAATAGCTTTCTCTATGGAAATCAAATACTTTATTATTCTCATTCTACTTGGACATATTTTATTTATTTACAATATATGAATAAGTCACGAGTGAGGAACTGAATCAACAGCTTTGTGATAATCAACAAAGGAAGTATAAGTATTATAGCTGCTTTTGGGTAGCTTATTCAATAATTATTGAATTCATTAGTTGTTCTTTATTCTTGGCATACCTTTTCCCCTCCTCATCCAATATATTGTTTTATTTAAATATTTATTATTTATATTGTTATTATGCATATCATAAGTAACATCATATATAATAATATTATTTAAAATAGCAACAATAATATTATAATTTTTCTCTTGTATCCTTCATAGCACCTAGGATGATACTTGGACCCAATAGACATTGAGTCAATGTCTCAAGATTGAAATTCTCTAAAATGTGCATTTTCTTGTAGAATGACAGTGTTAACGAATGAAGAAAACATGAGAACCATAGGAGGTAAAGGTAAGGTCTTAATGAATGTCACACAGGTATTCATTGGCAGAACCTGGATTTAAACACAGGTTCTTTGGTTCCAAATTTCGTATTTTCTCTAGTGATAGTATGTTCTGTAGCTAAGATGTTTGGGCAATGGATGCTTCCTTTTCCTTTTGAATGTGTTGATAGGTAGATACAACTCGTATCAACAATGTCCACTATTGGTTGGATTGTAGTTTTCTGGTTAGATATGAAAAAGAAATGATATTGACATGGTATATAGGAAATAGTTTCTGAAAAAAAGTAAAGATGAATGACCACATATCAAGGCCATTTTAGACAGGATTGATGCTTTGAATAAGTCTTGAGATAGATGAACTATAGTTCATAGAGGATCACTATATTGAGAATGGGAAAGAAACTTGGAGATCATCTAGCCTATTCCTCTCATTTTACAAATATGGAAACTAAGGTCTATTGAGAAGTGATTCCCTCACAGGTAGTAAATGTCAAAGTAAAGATATAATTAGTAGTTTTAATTGTACAATTGTGTGAATCTGTGAATAAGAGAGGGAACAAAAGATGGAGACTGAATAGAATCAAAGTAAGGGATTAGATAGTTAATTTTATTACATTATGATTAGCATGAAAAAATACTACCCTGGTTAGAGATGTGATTCAAGTTATGTGCCTTTATTTTCCCATGTGATTTTTGCCATCATTTTATAAAACATTTGCTAATAATGTTCCTTAGATAGGTATGTTTTTTTGAGAAGGATCTGTGGAGAGAACCTATAAGAATGGAATATGTGTGTAACTGTTTAGCCCCCAGTCAGTGGGTTATCAGTGTGTAGAGGAAACCCACAATAACAGGGCCTCTTTACTCATATATGGTGCTATTTGGGGCTGATGATCCCATTGGCTGTTTGGCTGCACTAATGACAGATGAAACCGTCTGATAATTTCTGTAAAGGGAATTGGGGTTTCCAATGGCCTCTACTGTGAAGCCGTTGTTAGTATTTGTATCTGTGCATTTGTTTCCCAGAATGTAATTTTCACTCATCACCCCCAGTGAAGTCTGTTAGAATCTGACAAAGTAAACAGAGTAGGTCAGGTGGGCCATGAAAGTGGTTCTCCATATGCTGGGACTTGGGCCTTTCCTCCTTGCTCTCTGGAGAGTTTCTGTTGGTAAGTGTCTTCTTTATGGAGCATGTTGTTTATACCTCTTGAATCCCTTTTTTGTGTATTTTTATGTTTTATAGCTATTTGTGTATGGAGTCTATCCCCTTACAAGTTGGGAGACTTGTTAGAGTAGGGATTCAGTCTTATTTATTGCATATCATTCTCAGACCCCCACCTCCCCACCTAATATTATCTGGTGGTAAATGCTTAATTCATATTTGTTGAATTGAATGGAATTCACTGGTTCCAGTTCTATTTCCAGCATTCTTGTTGAGATCCAAAGGATACCTTGCAGAAATCTAAAAAGCAGTCTCTGAACACATTCTGCATTTTCTTTCTTCTGAGTCTTTGATCTTGAAGTCTCTTCCCATGAAATTGATACTAAAGTTCTGCTGATCTTGTTTTGCATTGCTTTGTATGTATTTTTCCATATTTCCTTGTATTCTTCTTGTCACTCCTAAAATATTTCCTTACTTTAATATACTACTACTTACTCAACTCCTTGCCTACTCTTGGACATAAAATCTATTTCTTGTCTTTCACCATCAAAAATAAACTCTGAGTATATATAAATATATACATTTTTTTATGATATCTTTAGAATAAAATCCCACATTGGTTTCTATGATCGTAAGCTGTTACAGCTGAAATGGAACCTTATACATCATCTAGTATAACTGTACTTTATAGATAAAGAAAACAAGGCCCAGAGGAGTTAAAAGACTTGTCCAAGGTCTTGCAGGTAGTGATGGAGGTAGGATTTGAACTCAGGTCTTTGACTGCAAGAGTATTTATTTTATTATATATCTTTGTGATTCTAATTGCACACTGCCAGATTGTGCTTTAAAGAGTAAATATTAGTCTATAGTCCCACCAACAATATTATACATAATCTGTATTCCCATAGCTCCACCTACATTGGATTTTATTTTTGTTTTTAAATTTGTTCTTTTGGCTAAATTAGTGAAATATAATATCTTAATCAAGTCTTATTCCAGTGTCTCATGGTGGCTTGGAGGTGAACCTATGTTCTTGAAGATTATGATAGTGGATTTCATTTTGGCAGACCCTACCAAACTACAAAGACCTTCAGTGTGGGCTTGATGGTGGACAATATGTACATTAATTATCTGAGGATCAGAATAGCTAAGTTCTAAGAAGGTCATTACCAGTTTGCCTACAGAGTTATACATTTTTTTTCCATAACAGCAACTTATGAAGATTACCTCAGTATTGAAAAGCTGTGTTCTTTTTCAGTGAAAGGAAGACCTGATCCAACAAAATCCTTGATACTTTAAGTACTGATATATAAGGGGCATCTTAGGATTACCTTATTTTTTCTGATTATTAGAGAATTTAAACATTTTAAAAACTATTTATTACCAATTTGTACTTTATTTAAATAATTACATATTTATACCCCTTGACTATTTTTTCCCTTTCGAGGGTATGGGAATGGGAGAGAGATGCCAGGCCTTTAAATATTTTGCCAGATGCTTAATGCCAGACCATTAAATATTTTTCCCCAATATGTTTTTTCTCCTTATTTCAAATATTTTCTTTTTGTCATGGAAAATTCCATGTCTTTCCAAAAATGGAATTTAGTCGTTTTGTCATCAAGAATTTCTTCTTTTGGTCCATGATAAACATTTTTTCCATAACAAAATCAAATATATCATTCTCTTTTTTTCTTTATGTGTTATTGTTTTGTATTAGATCACTGGTTGAGTTTTAATTTGTTGTAACCTAAGTGTGAAATATAGATTTAAACCCACATTTTACTATAGAGCTATCCAATTTTCCCCTAATTTCAGTCCCCGTTGTGTTGTAGTCATGAATTTATCAAACTCTGGACTCCCATACGTTAAAGTCAATTGGCATACTTTCATTGTGCTAGTTCTCTATTTTTTTTACCCTATATAATAAAAATTTAAAAATTTACTGCTTTATGATAACATTTGGATATCTGGTCAAGAGAGTACTCCTTCAAAAATATTCTTCAGAGTCCTTGATATTCTTTCCTTTCTAATTTTCCTTTTGAATTTAGTGATGATTTTGTTCAATTGAATGAAATAGCCTATCAGTATTTTTATTGGTATTCCATTAAATTTATCAACTAACTTGGTGAGTGTTAACATATTCCCCCTATGTTTGCTTGACCTAACTATTCCCTCCATTTGTTAAGTTCTTTTTTTGGTTTTTGCCACAATTGTTTGGGAATTGTTTTTGTAGAAGTCTTGCATATCTCTTGATTAGCTAGCACCCAAATATTAAATTTTGTTGTTTTTGCAAAAAGAAAAGCTCCAGAGATCTTTCATGGATTTTTGATGGAAAATCAGAGGACTTTACATTCATAAAATTGCTTATATATGAATTAGTTTTTTCCTGAGTGCCTTGAGTTTTCTGGTTATAGAATCATGTTATTTTAAAGTGAGTGTATTTTATCTCGGCTGTCCATGTTTATTGCTTTAATTTCCTCTGATTCCTATGCCGATTCCACTTTGACCATTTCTTCTAATATGGGTGGTAGTACTGGATAGCCCTACTTTAAACTTGAATTTAGTAAAATGCTTCTAATATTTCTCACTTTTAAGTAATTTTAGCTCATAATTTTAAATGTATAATTCTTATCATATTAAGGAGAACTCTTTCTTTTCCTATTTTTTTTAAACATAAATGAGCACATATTTTATCAAGGACTTTTGTTGTATCTAATAATATTTTCATGTGCACTGTTTTTCTTCTGCTTGATTTTTTTATATCATTCCTTTTTCTGATTTTAAACAAATGCTTCCCTAGTACTTACACAGTGCTTGGGATGTAATGAATACTTAATAAATGCTTTTTTTTTGGCTGACTGACTCTTACATTACTCTTTGTCATAATTAGTATTTTGAGGGGATTGGAGTACAATTTTATGTTATTTATAAGCACTTTATTTAGTATCTTTGCATGGTTCAAATGCAAGATATTTCTACCTACATGACCTTTGGCAGCTCATTTTTTTTTCATTGCTTAGTAAAATGTCTAACACATAGTAAGGGGTTGTTATTCAGTCATTTCCAGTAATGTTCAATTCTTCACAACCCCATTTGGGGTTTAATTGGAGTGGTTTGCCATTTCCTTCTCCAGTTCATTTCACAGATGAGAAAACTGAGGTAAACAGGGTTAAATGACTTGCCCAGAGTCATACAGCTTGTAAATGTTTGAGGCTAGATTTGAACTGAGGTCTTTCTGGTTCCAGGCTGGGCACTCTATCCACTGTACCACCTACCTGCTCCAAACAAGGGTTTACCAAGTGCTTATTGAGTGATTGATTAAAACAAATAGAATCTATTTGTGGATTTATCTGATCCTGGTGCATTTTTATAGGATTGATCTTAAATAGCCTGGTATTTATCCTTCTGAGACTAGTCTATTTATGTTTTCCACTTTTTGGTTTTATAACTTTTTAAACTAACCTATAAATGATCAATCGTTTCTTTTAGATTCTAAAATTTATTAGTGGAAAATAGGTAGAAATCTTTGATAACTTTTAAAAAATGACTTTTGCCCTTGTGATCATAACTTTCTCATTCCCAAACTTGGTAATATGGATTTTATTTAATTTTAACTAGCTTTTCTTACTAGATCTTGCTTTTATTTACCACTTCAATTGTTTTCTTAATTTAAATCATATTAGTCTCAGGTATTATCTGAGGTAGAAGCAGGCAAGTGACACAATGAATAGAATGCTGAATTTGGCATTAAGCTCTTATTAATTGTGTGACTCTGGGCAAGTCATTTAACATTCTTCCTGTCTTAGTTGCTTTATTTGTAAAATGGGAATGACAATAGCCTTAGCACCCAAGGCTATAGTGAGATTATACTTGGAAGGTACTTTGCAAATCTTAAAGTGATATATGAATGTTAGCTATTATGATTATTATTTTCATCTTTTTCTCTTTTTCTGTTGTTGCTTTATTCCTTTCTTAAGTTTTTACAATGAAAAATCAAGTTATTGATTTTAAAAGACCATATAGGATTCTCTGCTGTAAAATTACCTCTAAGTATTGCCTTGATTTCATCCTACAGATTTGGAAATGTAGCTCATCTATTTTCATTGTCTTTGATTTAATCTCCTATATTTATAATTTATTTTTTCACCCAGGCATTATTTAATTAATTGTTCTTTTAGGATTTTTTTACTGGTTTTTTTCTTTTACTCATGATATTATTTACTACCAACTTTATTGATTATTATTTATAAAACTAGAATACAAAATCCATTTTTTCTATATTTACCTATGTCTTCTTCATGACCAAGGACATGATCATTTCTGCGCACATTTCATTTATCCTTGAAAAGTGTATATTTGTTTTTTTACATTAAATTCTCTCCATGTATCTATCAGATCTATGTTTAAAAATACTCTTTCAAGCTCTGTAATTTCACTAATCTTTTGTTGGGTTTATCTTATTTTTGTAATAATGTGTTAGTTTCCCACTAATATTGTTTTTGATGTATTTAGTTTTGTAAGTTCTTGAGCTTTTCACTGGTTAATATCACTACAGAATTATTAGTTGCATATTTTAATACTCCAAAGGATCTCTGTTCTTATCTCTATGCACATTCCCTCCATTTGTGAGTACTATGGGCATCCCCTTTCCATTTGTGATGAAGATCATGACAACCTATCATATGAAACTCTCATCTATGCCATAGATGATATTTCCAATCCAATGTTCAATGTCTTGAAATCTCTTGACATCAAAAGGATGCTAAAAGAATACATGAACTATTCTCTTTTCCCGACTATATGATTGCCTCATTTTCTTTTTTATGGCACATTTCTTTAATGATATCCTTTATACCACTATTTTGCATAATTTTTGCAGTATTTTGCAGGAATTAGAGGGCCTGGCTTAACATCCTTGGTTTGCCACTTGCTACCTCTGTGCACCGGGGCAATTTAGAATCTTTGTGAGTCTCAATTTATAAAATAAGGGGGCTAAACTAGATGACCTTTTAAGGGGCTTTCCAGTTCTAAATCTATGATCCCATGATTATTCTATAATTTCCATTGCTCTCAGAGTGAGACTAAACTTTAATGATCAGGAGGCAATACTATTCCATGACTTGTGCCATCTAATGTTATCCAAAAATTTGGTGTCAAAGTGATAGGTCAAATTAGTGGTTTAATTCATTTGTTATTAATAATCAAGAGGTCATCAAAGAAGGTTATTTCTTTTCTTAAATCTTTCAAGGGACATTATTTAGCTAGATACTTGGGTTCATTAAAATAATTGTGTAATTTTCCAAACTTGATTTCCTTTTCTGATGTGAAAGACTCAGGTGATTATTTATTTTGAGTGTGTATCTAAAATATACATACTAACACATAATGTAGTTTTTTATCCAACTACATATCACTGTCTTGATAATTCTTCATCCACTTAGTTTTTCTTGTGTGGATGATAGAATTAAACTTTTGAATGATTATGATTTTATGTGAGTTGGGTGCTGAATGTAATTCTCAAACAAGAATTTCTGAAAGTCCCTGTCATCTATATGGAATTCCTCTTTGACTCAGGCTCTGTATTAGATCTTTTCTGTGACAGTGGCTAATGTCTATGGCAAGCATAGATATTCCTATTTATTTATTATTAATAATCACAAGGTCATCAAACAAGATTATTTCTATATATCTTTCAAGAGACCTTGTATATTTATCTAACTTTCAGGAACATTGTTGATTAATTGCTTAATTCCATTCAGTAATTAGGGGAAAAGGTAAGGTTGTGGGGAGGCACCAGGAAAGGCCTCTGTGCAAGGCTCTGAAAATATAAATAGAAAAAGTGAGGATAGTTCCTGCAGTTCCCACATACAAGTTCATAGACTCCAGATTAAGAACACCTGCGGGCTAACAAAATACTAACTAAACTGCTCTCTTCCAACAAGATTTCTTCCATGAATATGTCAAATTTATGTATTATTCTTTGAAAAATATAAAAGCAGAAATAATTTTCTTTGGTGACCCTCAGATAATTCATAGCAAGTGAGGCATAAAACAGGGTAATATATGCTCACTTATATTGTGAGTCTTGCACTCAAGGGTTTCACATGATACTTAGAGGAAAAAACATAAAAGAGAGTTCAGTTGGCAACTGTAGGACAGATGACAAGGCCCACAGCTTCCTAGGTCAGATGACCATGATGGAGTACTGCAGGGTGGAGAGGCAAGTTACATGGAAAGGTTTGGATGACCTTAGGAGGCAGTGGCAGGGTAGATGGCAAAGTCTGATGTTCCTCCACCCAATTGGAAGGAATAGAGCTATTGACTCCAATCTCATCCAAGTTCTGGGACCAGTCAAGTAGCCCTATAGAAAGCAACAAGTGAGAGTGCCTCCAATAGGGATGAGTCTTCCCACTGTCTGGCCAACCCAGATAGGTTCTGTGATGACCAGGAGCCAGGACATGGGTAAGGGGAGAAAACAAGGGTACTCCTGGGGTGGCCAGTATTCCTGCAGCCTGGACCATCCTGAACTTGTCACAGAAAGTCTTGGGGTTAAGGCAGGGTGAGTCCCTGCCCCTAAGAAACTAAGATTCTCTTGAGTGGAAGATCATTTACACAGAGAAGCAAATGCAATATATATATATATAGCATATAATTTATATATAATTTATTATATATAAATATAATATAATATAAATGTATATAATTTATTTTGTATATATGAAATATGTGTGTTTGTATACCTATATATACCTATACATACATATATACATATACATATACATAAAGAGAAAGAGTCTGGCATAGTGGATAAAGAGCTAGCCTTGGAACCAGGATGGATGTAGATTCAAATCTTGCCTTTGATACTATTGCCTGTTTGACCCTGGGCAAATCACTTAACTTTTCATTGCCCCAGGTATCTCTTTAAGATTATAAGTTTTAGAAAAGGTGTTGACTTGCTTTTGTAGAAAATGTTTCCTCATTATTGTTCAATCATTTCAGTCTGTGTCTGATTCTTTATGACCCCATTTGGGGTTTTTGTGGCAAAGATATGGGAGCAGTTTGCCATTTCCTTCTCTAACTAATTTGACAGATGAGGAAACTGAGGCAAAGAGAGTCAGGTGACTGGCCCAGGGTCACACAGCTAGTAAGTACCTGAGGCCAGATTTGAACTCAGGAAGATGAATCTTCCTAACTTTCGTCTTGGCATTCTATAGGATGCATCACCTAGCTGCTGTTTCCTCATTAGACATTCTTCATTATCAATGAGTTCTGATCTCATCCATCTCAAATCCAGGTGACAGTTGATCTGGGTCTTAATGGGAGTCAGACATTCCAGAAGAGATAAGGAACAAGAACTTTCCTGGCATGGGGAATAGATTGTTCAAAGGCATGGAGATGGGAGAGAGAGCACTATGTCTCTTGAACTAAAGTAGTCTAGTTTGGCTAGATGTCTATGAGATGGAATGGTTTAGAGCCATATTGGGAAGGGTATTAAGTGCCAGAGATATTTCTATTTTTTTATTTTATCCTAGAAAAAAATAACACATAATAGACTGGATGATGACTCGTTGGGGATGTTGTCAGAGAATTCTTATTCATGTATTTTAGAAGACATAGCATCTGAAGTCTACTCTAACTCTGAGATTCTGTGATTTCATGAAGGGGAGGGAGGGAAAGGATAGGAGGAAAACATAAGAGGAGGACAGGAATATATTGAGTTATGGACAGAGGAGATGAAGTCAAATGAGAGGAAGACCAAGTCACAGAAATAGGAGATGGGGTCAGACAGACAAGAGATTACATTATAGTAGAAGGTGGAGGAGGCAATAGGGTCATAGGAGAAAAGGCTAGGGAGACCAAGGGGACTGGGCAGCAGAGGTTCTTGTGACTAGGTCATAGTTCTAGCTACCCTTTCCTCTTGCTGTTGCATGGGTGTTATCAGCTCTAGGAGGCAGCATGCTAAATTTGACAGAATAATAGGGGGAGTACTCGTGTAATTGTCTGGCTCTTTTCTAAAAGGATGATCTCAGAATCCGGGAGCCTGAGGCTTAATCCTTTTCACCACTTTACCCCGCCCTCATCTGTAGGAATATAACTTGGTCCCCTTCAGTCTCTTCACTGATCTGGCCTAGACCTGGAGCTTGGATTTCACTAAAGGCTGAATGGAACTAAGACAGCTCTTGGTCTCACCATATGCATGGAAACCCTTTTTCATTGGTACTCTGAGTTAGATCTGCTCCTTGACAGTGGTGAGGTTTTACAACTATGGTGAACATATATTGCCTTGTGTTATGCTTCATTTACTATTGCTAATCAGAGTATCACCAAAGAAAATTGCTTCTGCTTTTACATCTTTTAAAGAATATTGCATGAATTTGACATATTCATGGAAGAGATGTTGTTGGAAGAGAGCAGTTTGGTTGGTATTTTGTTTGCCTTCAGGTGTTCTTAACCTGGGGTCTGTGAACTTGTTTTTAAAAATATTTATTTTATGTCTTTAAAAACATTATTCTGAGAAGATGTTCATAGGCTTCTCCAGACTTCCATTAAGCAAATAAAAATAATAAAGCCCTTAGCATAGAAAATCATAGTTATATGTTATATATTATACATACATATATATATACACACACACATACATATAAGATACTTTTAAGTTAATCCGTCCCACCTACTACTTTCTCTATCTTGCCATTGAGCAAATTAAAAAAAAATGCCCTTAATACAGAACTGCAAAACAAATTCTCACATTAACCACATCTGAAAATGTTTATCTCTTTCTGCATTTAGAGCTCCTCGTCTTTCTATCTAGAGGTGAGTGGCATTTTAAGCATCATTTTTTTGGACTCTTGCTTTATTATTGCTTTGCTATGGACTTTAAAAGTTGTTTTTCTCTATAATGTTACCATATAAATTGTTCTCCCAAGGGTGCTCACTTTGCTCTGCCTCTTTTCACAGAGGTTTTCCCAGTTTCTTCTGAAATTTATAACCTTCTGGAATTATTTCCAAATGCTTTCCAGAATGGCTGAATCAATTCACAGTTCCATCAGTAGTATACTAGTGTGCTTGTTTTCCTACAGATCCTTCAGTATTTGTCATTCTACTCTCTTGTTATCTTTGCCAGTCTAATGGGTCTGTGGTAGAACCTCACAGGTGGTTTATTTGAATTTCTCCAATTAGTCATGATTTAGAACATTATTTGGTATGGTTGTTGATAGCTTGTATCTTTTCACTTGAAAATTGACTATTCTTGATATTACCACATTGATTCTTTTTTTTAAGGTTTAACCTGCTTTATTAACATTTTCTCCATCATTTTCTTAAATCTAGACCATCAACAAAACAACAAATCAAGCTCTTGAGTTATAGTATCAGATTTCTTAGATGTAAATGTGCACACTGAAAATTTAACTATGAGCACACCCCTGCCCGTTCCTTTTTTT
>NW_020954977.1:98023-106986 GCF_900497805.2 Vombatus ursinus | reverse complement strand
AACCACCAGAAAGAGGAAACAAAACACAACAGAAGAAAAATAATAGCAAATAGTATGCTTCGATCTGCATTCAAACTCCATAGTTCTTTCTTTGGATGTGGATAGCATTTTCTGTCATGAGGTCTTTAGAGATGTCTTAGATCCTTCCATTGCTGAGAAGGGCTAAGTCTATCAATATTAGTCATCGCACAACATGGCTGTTACTATGTACAAAGTTCTCCCGGTTCTGCTCACTCCACTCAGCATCAGAGCATAGAAGTCTTTCCAGGTTTTTCTGAAGTCAGCCTGTTCATCATTTCTCATAGCACAATAGTATTCCATTACATTCATATTCCACAACTTGTTCAGTCATTCCCCAATTGATGGGCATCCTTTCAATTTCCAACTCTTGGCCACCACAAAAAGAGCTGCTGTAAATATTTTTGTACTTGTGGGTCATGTTAGCTCTTGATGACCACCACATCCCTTTCTAAATGATTGTGAAATATGCCCTTAGTAATGACTAGAACTTTGCTGGAAATTGAAGTCAAGTTCTTTGGTCTATCTTCTAAAGATTTCACCTTGTTCTCTTTTTTGAAATGTAAAACGGCATATGTCTATCTCCAGTACTGTGGATTCTTCATGATTTTTCAAAGATCGTTGATATTTGCTCAGTAATCACCTCTGCCAAAAACTGTAGAAAAAGTCATTAGTAAAATTTAACTCTTTGTCTCTAATAATATTACTCAAAAACATCCCAGAATGACAAGCAGTTGATCGGGTTTATAACATAGAAACTCTAAATATTTGAGATATTCTGCACAAAATAAAAGAAACAAAATATGACCCAATGATTATCATGGGGCAGAAGCCAATGACCTGGCATGCAGTATCCTGTGAAATAATTTTTGACCCAAAATAATATTTCTCCATATTAGTCATTTCCTCCTTAATATATTTTCTGGATCTTTCTCAGTATCTTTAAATTCTAGCTTCAGTTCTTTACACAATTAAAACAAATCTACATGCTTCTATTTTTTCAACATTTTTGATCACGATTAATAATTGGTCAAATTCTTTAAGTGCCTCTCTCATCCATTTAAGGGTGTCTCTGGATGTCTTACATCATCCTTTCTCCTTCTGTATTGTTACTGATGCTTTAGCTGTCTCACACCACAGTATTTTTATTTTATTGTATTAGTGCTCTTTCATTTTGCTTATTTTCCTTCTTTGTGATTTTTAGTGATCATTTTTGGTTTCAATTCAGTTTTCTTCTATTTGTCTTTAAAAAAAAAGATTAGGAGGTGACCAACTCCTGTAGCCTCTAAACCTAACTCTGTGCCTGCTAACAATTCATTTTACAGATATGGTAAGTGATGGGGTTCTGACTTTTGCACAGCCTTTTGCTCAGCAACAGTAGATGCTCCAGCAACAAGATAGGAGGCGTGAGCCCCTCTTCTAGGTAATAGCTTACTAAGCTTGCGGTTCAACGTATGCAATGATTAGATCTTGTGCAAACAGCTTTTATGATTCCTGAAATTGTTTTTCTTGCTAAAAGACCCTTGCCTCCAACAGTATGTGAAACCCACATCCACGCTCATGTTCCTAACGCTATCCCCCGCCAGGAAATTGTACAAGAATTTGCACGATCTGCACCATCAGCTCCTGGCAAACTCCTCAAATCCATTTATAAATATGCCTCTTTTAGCTCTGCATGCTGCAGGTCCTGTAACGACTAAGCCCGCCCTGCTGTGCGGAATAAATCTTGCTCTGACAAAGAGACAAACTTACTCTCTGAAATTCTTTTCCGAGCGACCCCGAATCCAACCAACATACCCGTCCCTCCTCGTCAGTAACTAAGGTTTAGAGAAGTTGTGACTTCTAGGTTATACAGTTAATAAGTGACAGAATCCTGGTCTCCTGACTCTAAGCTCAATTCTCTTTCCTTTTTTCATCTCTGTCTCTCCCCGCCACCCCCTTAACACACACTCTTGACCACTTGAAGAGCAGGTTCTGGTCTGAGGACATGGCCCTATTTTAACAGAAGTATTATCATTTGGTAATATGAAAGGGGAGATTCCAGAAAAGATGATTTTACTTCAGATTTTTCATGCTATGGATATTCTATTTTAATTAATGTCTCTTTATTTCCAAAAGGAGAAGCTGTGATGGAATTGAAACTGGCATTCAGGCCAAACCCCTGTGATGGAGTAGTGCTGGTTAAGCACCAAGGGTCATGGGGTTTTGTGTGTAATGAAGTCTGGACTCTGGCGGAGGCCTCTGTGATCTGTCGGCAGCTGGGCTGTGGGTCTGCAGTCGGCGCTCCCAAGTATGTTCCTTTGCCTGGAGAGAGTCTCCAGCCACGGCTTCATGGTGTTTCCTGTAAAGGCAATGAATCAACTCTCTGGGATTGTGATCTTGAGGAATGGAGTCAGAAAAATTGCTCCTATGAATGGGTTGTTGTAGTTCTTTGTTCAAGTAAGTCAGCATATTATTCACTTTTGTAAGAAAAAAACCTCTTTGGGTAAAAAAAATCAATCTAGTTGTTCTTGGGTTATCTATCTGTCTATTTATCTATGTATCTATCTATCTATGTATCTATCTATCATCTATCACTAAGCCATTTTTACCACTTCCTTGCAGCACATGGGAAAATCCAGTGGGGACTGTCCTAAAGAAAAAGAAACTGAAAGCCCTTAGATCCACTTGCTCATCAATTGGACTCAATCATCCCTTCCCTTGATCCCAGTGAATGCAGAGCAGAGTAGGAGTAAGAATGGGGATGAAAAGAGTAGGCTCAGAAACCCTAATGTTGAACAAGCAGAGGTCATGTGAGGTAGAACTTGTACTAAACAAATATTTGTTGAATAAATTAAGAAAATAATGAACAAATAAATGAGTCAAAGTAACTCCATTTTAATTGAAATTCACCATGAAGCCTTTCACTCTCCACATTCCCCCCCCCCCCACAAAAGCAGAAACCACAGTAATAAATCAATTTGCACAGTGTTGTTTGGGGTTTGCCAGCACCACCTACTGCCTAAAAGTGACCCATCATTGAACCACTCAACTAGGTTTTCTTCAGAGTTTGTAAACAATATTCCAATGGTAACTTCTTGATGGATGCTGAAGATGTTAGCACTAGAGGTTCTGTGACAATCGGGTTCCCAATATTTGGTTGACCAAAGCAGATAAATGCAGAGCCCCAAAATACTCATATGAGAACATGGTTTTAGACTAGGCAGTTGCTCTGTGCTGTCTGCTCTCTCTTACCTGGATTGGTGCTTTTACAGATGGAACCTTTCGGGAAATCAGACTGCTGAAGGGGAACAGTCCCTGTGCTGGGCTTCCAGAGATAAGAAATGAGAAGGGCTTAGATAGATTGTGTGGCCTCCACATGGAAGAGGCAACTGTATTTTGCCAGGAGCTACAATGTGGCCCAGCTGTTCAAGCTTCCAGAAAAGGTTTGGGTGAAACCCAGAAATACATGACTTGTAATGGGACAGAGTCAACAATTCGAAATTGTAGGTTGAACAATAAGTTCCGGAGTGGCTGCCAACTCCAGCTGGATGATGAAGTGATCTGTGCGGGTAAGTTCAACCAATTATTCTCAGTGATTGTTTTCCCTCTCCCCCCATTATGAAATATGGTTCTAGCAGTGTGTGCCATTTAAGAACAGAATAAAAAAAGGCAAGGAATAATAGAATAGCCTTTCATATTAAGATTACATGCTCATGTTAAGAAATCTGGTTGTTCGTCCTTCGTTCTTGAAGAAGACCAATGACATCATGAGAGTTGTGTATGGATTGGATTTAAGTGAAGCAGCCTCACTCTCTCCTCCAGAGTCATCAAATCCAGTGACAAGACAAAAGTGAAGATGACTGCCCTGTTAGGAAATCTGTGAACCTAATCAACAGAAGCATGATGACATATTGGGGTGAGAATCAATGGAGGGAAGATAGGAAAGTGACATTGTGCACTGCAGACCATCCGGACAGAAAGTAGAAATAGATGGGGACTTTAGGAAACAGGTCACTTACTTGGTACACAGAGGCATGAGATACACACATGTACATATATGTATAAATACACATATACATATATATGTGTATATGTATATATATATTAAGGAAAGACCACTTTTTTTCAATATCTGTCCAAACTTACAGTTTTTTACAGTTATTTAGTTCTTCAAAAGATGGAGACAATGACAAAGGAAATGGCTATTACAGATCTGATTCTGATCAACAAAGGCAAATTAACTATGTTCAGCGATTTCAAGTTGCCCAGATCAGATGAACTTGATCCTACTCTACTTTTGTGCAGTTCTAATTGTTAGGAACTTTCTCTTTACATCCAGCTGTGATCTATTCTCTGCATCTTCTACTCCTTGCCCCTCATTCTGCTGCCTGGGACCAAGGAGAAGGCAAATCTTTTCTCCCCACTGCTTTTCAAATATGGAAGATGACTAATATCTCCCACAGGGCTGGGGTCCCTATTTCCTTCAAGTAGTCCCCACATTTTCACACCATAGAAGTTTCTGGTTCGCTCACCATTTTTGTCACCTTTCTCCAAATTGTTCCAATTTGTTAAATGATACATTTGGAAGAAGGCTCAGCAAAGATTAAAGTAATTCTGTCTTCCTCCCATTTTCCTGAGGCACTTAGCGTGTCACCTTTCCCCCTCTTTCATTCTGTTTTCCCGTTATACTTTGAGTAGAAGCTTTATTGTCCTTTTAGAGTATATAATGCTGAATGACAGCACAGTGCCTTGTACTTGTCAGGTACTTAATAGATACTTGTTGAATTGAATCAAAGAGGGAGGAAAATAAGCATTTCTATAGTAGCTCCTATGTGCCAGGCACCATGCTAAGGGTTTTTTTTTGTTTAAACAAATATCTCATTTGCTCCTCACAATAACTCTGCCAGGTAGTAGCTGTTATCCTCATTTTACAATTGAGGAAACTAAAGCAAATGAAGGTTAAGTGACTTGCCTAAGGTCACACAGCCAATTGGTATATATGAAACCAGGTTCGAACTGGTCTTCCTGACTCCAGATCCAGCACTCCTATTCACTTCACCACCTAGCTTCCCAGACATGACTCCTAGACAATGCATTGCTGGGAAAGGGAAACACCACTTAGAAATAACTACGAGGCAGGTGGGTTTCTTTATTAATGGGGCTGCTTCTCTGCCCAGAACACACAGAAGTTCGGCTCGTTGGAGGTGAACATCACTGTGCGGGGCGCCTGGAGGTGAGACGAGGCCTGACGTGGGGTACGGTCTGTGACTCAGACCTTGACCTCCAAACAGCCCATGTGGTCTGCCGGGAATTAAAGTGTGGAGCAGCTGCTTCTATCCCAGGAGGAGCACATTTTGGAGAAGGCTCTGGCCAGACATGGAGGGAAGTCTTCCAGTGTGTAGGGAATGAATCCCTGCTTTTTCATTGTCCTCGAAAGTTGCAGCAGAAGGAGTTGTGTGTACACAGTCAGGATGCTGGGATCAGGTGCTCAGGTGAGGTGGCAGGAAAAACCTGCTTCATATCTGTTTATACTGTGTCTTCATGCACTGACTGGCCTTTGTACTTGTATTGTTCTAGGGTTGTATCTGCATTTTGTCACCTCCACAAACTTCTTTTGCATGTCGCTTAGCTGGGGCTGGGCAGCACAGTGAACAGTGTGTAGCATTCAGTGTCCGAAAGATTCCAGTTCAAATCCTGCCTCGGGACACTTACTACCTATGCAACTGTGGGGAAGTCATTTACTTGTCATAGCCCCAGTTCCCTCATTTGTAAAATGAAGATGAAAATAGCACATACCTTCCAGGATTATTGTAGGATCAAATGAGATAACAGATGGGAAAGTGCCTTGCAAACCTTCAAATACTATATAAATGCTAACTATAAAAATTAAATTATGTAAGCATTATATAAATGTTATTGTTAGTTTTCAAACATGGGTTCTGTGCAAGGCTCTGTACTAGGTACTGAGGATTGGCAAGGGTAATGCTGTCTCCTGCCGTCTCAACTGTGGCAATTAAAAAAGGTTTGAGAGACATAGTTTCCAGGTAATTTCATCATTTTTATTAATAAGACCAGCATGTTTATTAATAAAAGGATGGTCATTTGGCTCTCTTAGACCAAAGACCCCTCATGGGGGTAGGCTCACAGTTTATATGCCCTTCAAAGAATACCTGTCCCTGAAGGGTACCAATCAGCCTCTGGTTAACACAATGGGAGGTGGGTTATATTAAAAATGAGGGTCTTGGGTGTTAACCTGAAAGCTGGTTAAAGAGACAACAAGCTAGATGATAAGTAAATCCATATTGTTTATTCCCTTAAATTAATGACATGTACAAGGAGCCAGAGCTTTAACTCTGACGGAATCAAACAATTTTAGGAGAACATTTAAACCCTGACTCAGGATGTCTGTGTTACTCAAAAAAATATAGCCTCCATATTTTTTTTTAACATATAGCATGGGAAAGGAAATTTCTTAGTTGAATAGGTTGTAAATACAATAAAATAGGTGAATGTCAGAGTGTCAATTGAAATTATAGATCCAGGATATCTGTATTTCCCTTATATAACATATGTCCATAGGATTCCAAGATAAGAAAAGTCCCACTATTTAAGAGAGTGTCTGGTCCCAGGTATCCTGTCCTTAGTGATCACAAACAGGAAGAATGCTGGTCAGCTTCATCTGGTCCTGTAGTTGCCGACAAAGGAAGGGGCATTTTTAGTTCACTCAGAGAGAAAAGATTAATTCAGGTTTTTGACCCTTATTGGGGCTCAATTGATCTTAAATGATTATTATTTTCTCCTTTTGGTCAAAGATAAACTGAAGGCTTCACCTGTAGACCAAGGAAGGTGTAGGACAAACCTTCCTCCTCTTCCTCAGGGTGTGGAAAGAGATGTCTACTTGGAGCAGGGTCTTCAGATGATGTCGGAGAACACATCCAGAAGTTGGCAGCTGTGGGAGTAGTCAGTAGAACTGATAGGGGCTCTTAGAAGACGTATGAGTAGATAACTGAAATAAAACAGCGTAACATAGGTCCTTATTTAAATACACATAGAGATGGTTCAGGGCTAAATTCAAACAATACAACAGTTTTCTCATAATTCACAAAATTGCATTAAGTCCAGGTACAGATTAAACTACTTAGAGAACTCACAATGGACTAGTTTTGAGAAGGGAGATTTACTTGTCACCAAGATAACCAAGAAAACCTTAAATATGAACCATAAAAATCAATGCAATCATTATTACCAATGTTAATTAACATTAAGTTCCTTGTATACCAGTAATCTATTCCCCAATGTCTATTTTAACAGCACCTTTTGAATCCCAGATGTCTCATGTACAATAGGTTTTATTCTTAGGCAGTTCAAAAAGGGAGTTCTGCTTCTCTGGTTTAGATCTCAAAGTTCCCAGATTATTCTTACTTATTATAAATTAGTACAATTGCTTATATTTGTTCTCCATTTTTGAAACTTCAGTTTATATATTGTTTGCTGCTTCTGTTCTTACCTAAATCCTTTACCTGGTATAAGAATCTTTTGAAATGTTAAGGTCCAACCATAAAATGAGCTCTCCCGCCTTTTAAAATTATCAGACAGATATCTTAATAAAGGAAAAATAACTTCACTTACTTTTACCACTATCCTGTACAATTTTTTGTGTAAAAATCCAAATTTGAGATCTTATTACCAAAACATGCTTAAAGCTTGGATTTTCATGATAGATACCTTTTGGAAGCCAATCATATACATCTGTATATAATTCTTAAAGGAATCAGTCTAATCCTGTTGCTTTTCTCAAAATTTGCTATTCTTTTTAATTAGACAGCTATCATATTACATCTTTGTCTTATTACTTTGCCTAATCATTTCCTCCTTAGGAGGATGTTACCCCTATATTATTATTATTTGGCCACGAATGTAAGTTAAAATTGTAAGCTATTCATACTTGCATACTATTATGGTAACTCAGAGATGTTCCAGTTTCCATCTATTATTTAATAAATTTAGTATTGTACTTACAGAATTTCTTGATTACAGAAATTTGCTATAAAAGAAAAAGAGGGACAATGTCATATATCATAACAGAAGGAAAGAATTCCCTTAGCTCCGTTTGATTCCAGGCACGAATCATATCTGATAGCCAATCATGTAGTCATTTGATGTTAGAAGCAGGGCTCAAGATTAATCAGGTGGGGAATTTTCCTTTTCAGAAAGGAAATAGCACAATTGGGAAATAGAGTCAGGAAGATTCTACCTATGCTGTATCCAAGGTCCTCCTCAAAATTCTTCCCAGGCACAGACATCCACCTTTATCAGTTCTCAGCCTATAGCACATGCCATTCTACTATTGGCTTCATGACAATTCAGATAATTGTCCCTGTAATCAAAGCTCAAAACAATAGTAAATTGCTGTCACATAAAGTCACATATTCTAGATAGTAAGAATTTATCTCACACTGGTAACAGTAAGAGATTGATCACAGAAAAATACTACTGCTCTCGTAATTCCTTTAAACAATGGGAACATCTTAAGGTGAACCTTGAGCAGTTTGCATAAATTTCTGTGCATGTTCTAATTCCAGATTAAAAGTAATATTAGATTTCTCATTAAATTTACACAAAAGAACTCATAAGTTACTACTCTTCACTAACATGACTGTCTGTACTGGAATCCTATTTTTTAAAACAAAACAAAGAGGTTCCTGACTAACCTTACAAGTTGATGGATTCATGTCCTTGTTCACAAGCTTGTTTATTCTTCTCTAATTGTACTCACTCTGGAAGAATGAGATACTTCAGGATTTGAATCTTATACATATAAATTCAAACACTAATTTAACTCTTGGTGAGGCCGTGGAATGACTACAGATTCAGATCAAAACAGCAAGATCTCTTCTGTTTTACAAGTCATTACAATAACTTAGCTATAAATTATCTTGCAAATGAAAATTTAGTAGGCTTTC
>NW_020954977.1:97829-97912 GCF_900497805.2 Vombatus ursinus | reverse complement strand
CCTTAAAGTAAAAATAAACCTTTAAAATTGGAATTCATTAAAACTAAGTTGGTGTAAGATGTCCTTAAGTAACATAAATAAAC
>NW_020954977.1:91701-97796 GCF_900497805.2 Vombatus ursinus | reverse complement strand
TCCCAAAGTATTATAACAAACTAAATTCCTAGTTATTACAGAATTTCTAGATATCACAAAGTTCCTTAGTCAAAAGGTGTTTGCAATGGAAAAGAAATTCAGTTTTTATAATGCATGAAGAATATAACCGATTAAATTAGCCTTATCACAATAACAAATATTATCAAGCATTTAAAAAATATTTACTCAGTATCTTTCAGGCTTGAAAATCACAGCCCTATATTTGCCTCCAGGATTCTCATTTACTCAGGAATTCCACAACACAGGAAACTTTTGCACAGAACTGATAAGAATTTTAGGTGAAACTTCCTCTTACATATAGATAAAACTTGGAAGTTTATTCTAACCCATTTATTCTCCTTTATTTTTTTTTTGGAGGGGGGTACTATTCTTGATCTAACATCTCTAGATCATAGGAGAAATTGCTTTTTCAACAACATAGCTGATACAATTTGTTTAACAGATTACACCACATAAGAAAATTCAGAAATATAATTGTGCCGTAAGCAATTATCATGTATTTAAAACTTGAAACAGAACTAATTAATTACTGTCAGGTGACCTTAATTAGCAGGATGAGCAAATCAGATTTGGATTCATAATCACTAATGGTAACATTTTAATTTCTAAGGCCCAATACTCTTAGCACTTTAAAGGAAAAGATTATTATCCATAAATTCACACATTTTTTATATGGGAGAATACCTAATTAATTCCAAAACAGTGCATATCAATAAGTTGTTCACAATAAAATATGTTTGTACCACAGGACACACAATATAAACAGGTATTACTTGCACAACAGTAATAAATTTTGAAAGAACCCATTATCAATTTGGATGAATGCACTTCCAAATCACTTTGCACAGAGAATGTTATCATTAGTATGTTGAAGCTATAACTTTAAACCACCATATATTTTTATAATAGTCAAGATTTCAAATGAAAAATCTGCTATTATAGTAAATAGCAGTATTATTATTACTTATATTATTATTTGCTTATAACCAAATATACCTCATTAAATATTAACAGTTTTCAAATTATCTCATTTTTATTACATCCTTTCAAAAGACCAATCCATATGCACTATTTCTAAATCACAATGATCTTTCAAATTTTAAAACTAAGAGAGTTTTAGAAATACAATACAATTTAAAAATATAGTAATAACACAAACAATAAATTTCAGATGGCATAAATTGCATTTCTAGATTATCACATGTAGAAATTATTGATCTTATTACTTTTGGCATTTAAAAACCACTTCAAAGTTATCAGGTATGGGACAACTACATTAAATTAGAGAAATAATAATAATGTTGTCTAACATATGCCACTATGTTAAGCACTTTACAATCATTATATCATTTTGATCCCATAACAACAACCATTATTATTTTTCCCTTTACAAATCAGGAAATAGAGCAAACAGAGATAAAATAACTTGCCATAAATTAGAAAGTTAACACATTTCTGCAACTGGAACAGAGAAGTATGGGGCTTACCAAGAGCAGAAGTTGGCTTTTCACTTCATAATGCTATTGCCAGACCTTACAAGGGTTTGGAATGATACCAGGGCATTCCCAGTGGTGATAATTCTTGGTGGCAGGGCTTAGGGAATCCTATCGTAGTTTCAACCTGTCCACATCTTTCCCCCCACAGTTGCAGAATTTACTGAAACTGGTGCCATTTGCAGCTGCTGGGGCTGGGTGGGCAGAATGTATTGAACCTGGGTGTTACTCCCAGGCCTTGCCTAGAGGGGTGGGCTGCAAGGTGCCCAGGGGCACAGGGCTGTTAGGACCACTGCTAGTTTGTGATAGCTGCCTTTCCCCTCCTTTTGCCAGATGGGGAAGGCTGATTTAAGTTTTCCCTACAATTCGTCAGAATTCTCTTCTCTTTCACAATCCCCATATTGAGATACTTATCTCTGGGGAGGTAGTGGGGAATGAGGAATCAGGATCGGGAGGAGGTGTTTTATCAGAGGGTGAGCTCCTAGAATTACCCCCAGTCTCAGGAGTTTTTTCCAACAATATCAAAATGATCAATTTCCAAACTTCTTAATGATTAATCTCAACATCTCCAGAATCTGCTAAGATGTCTTTAGCTGTTTCTAACTTTTTATTGTAGGTCTAGGCTGGCCAGGCCTGAAACCACAAGGAAAGGAGTATTACAGGTTTGTTGTTTCCTAGCTGCAGCCCTTAGAAGTCTCTGGCTGCATTTAAAATCTTATAAGGTACAGCACACATGATACAGATACAGAGACATACACTGACAGACAAATTGACAGAACAAATACAATACAAACATAGTGTGCACTCAATGATAGAGAGGGAGTTAGAGGCTTGTTAGAAAATGTCCAATACGAATTGACTATTTATTATTATTCTGAGGGAGGTGGGTTGGGGAATTTTGCAAGGATCCAAGACCTGATAGGGCAATTGGATTTTGTGAGCCTTCCTCAAAGGTTGGACATTTAAAGGGGCAAGTCCCAATGAAGTTAAGTTCGGGGATCTGAGTCCCCGTCAGGACCATAGCCTTTAAGGGAAAGGGAAGGGGATTATTCAGAGCCTGAGAAAGAGTGCTGAAGTGACTTTGCGAGCCTTAAGGGAAGAGGCTTCTGCTTTTCCTTTTCCCTCAGCCATCTCAGCAACCCAACAATGAATACATTCCCACTCCTGGCTAGATGTTTTGTTGACGTGTAAGCTTAACTTGGTTTTAAGATAAAGTAACTTTGACCAGTCAAAAGAACCCCTATTGTGGCCAACATAATTTGGGGTTCTCTTTAGTTAACTGACATCAGCGCTGGCAAATATTTGTAATCACCAGATTGGCAATGGCTTGACATACAAGAGGGGGTGGTCTTGTTAGCTGGATTTCTAGTTTTAGTTTCTGACTGAACCATAGCTAATTTCTCCAGATTGATATCTACCAGAGGGGACCTAAATGATACAGTAACCTGAGTTTCTAAACTTCGATTTGATCCCCAACCCCATAGCTAGCTTAGAGGGAATTTTTTCAGACTTCAACCAAACTAGTGGGAGGTCCATGGAAGCTAGGAATAGGACAACTTACCCGACCCCGTCAAAGTTAAAGCTCCAGGAAAACTGGATCCTGAGGCTCCCAAACCACTAGCGTTGCTGGGGTGGGGTGTTGTTTCCACCTACTCCTTCAGTTCCATCTCAGTCATGGCACCATTACTGTCAACCTGAAAGTTGGTTAAAGAGACAAGAAGCTAGGTGATAAGTAAACCCGCATTGTTTATTCCCTTAAGTTAGCGACATGTAGCCAGAGCTTTAACTCTGATTGAATCAAGCAATTTTAGGAGGATGTTTAAACCCTTGACTCAGGATGTCTGTGTTACTCAAAAAATATAGCTTCCATATGTTTTTTTTTTTTTTTAACATGTAGCATGGGAAAGGAAGTTTCTTAGTTGAATAGGTTGTAAATACAATAAAATAGGAGGATGTCAAAGTGTCAATTGAAACTATAGATCCAGGATATCTGTGTTTGCCCTACATAACATATGCCCATAGGATGCTAAGATAAGAAAAGTCCCACTATTTAAGAGAGTGTCTGGTCCCAGGTATCCTGTACTTAGTGATCACAAACAAGAAGAATGATGGTCAGTTTCATCTGGTCCTGTAGTTGCCGACACAGGAAGGGGCATTTTTAGTTCACTCAGAGAGAAAAAAAATTAATTCAGGTTTTTGACCCTTATTGGGGCTCAATTGATCCTAAATGATTATTATGGGGTATGTGACTTGGGTCACCCAAGTCTTGGTCAAAGAGACATCAATTTCCCTATCACCACTCTTGACAAAAGGGAGAATCAACACTTCCCCAGACCTTCTGAGCAAACACAGTGATCAAGAATACACCCATTAGCCCAAAACTTAGAATTTCTTTTACTGACTGATTAGATCTTGGCCTGGGTAGATCTTTTAAGAAAAATTTCCCACACGGTTGGTTTCTGGACAAGGAAGTAGAAAAGGGGAAAAACCTTGGTCCTGATTCAATAATTAGTTATTAAATACAAAAGATAAATATTCATTTCTCACGCCCCCATAGTATAGACTACAGAAGCTAACAAGAGGCAGCAAATGAGAAGCAGCCTTGGAGGCAGGAAAACCTGGTTTCAAGTTTTGTCTTTGATGCTTAATAGTAGAACGATCATGGGTTAATCACTTAATCCTTTAGTGTCCTGGGAAATGCTGACTATATATAAGGTACAGCCATGGTGAAGATGTACCCTCTGAAGGAAGCTGAGCTGGTCCTGATGAGATTGGGATCTGAACCTGTAAAAGGAAAGAACCACGTCTTTGGAATCTGGACCCCAAAAAGGAAAATCACCTGGATTTTCCCACATAGCTTAGATCCCTGATGTTTGCCTGATGCATCTCCCATCCCAGTAATCAGTTCAACTGTCCTTTCATTGCAGGGAAGGGGGAGTGGAGGGGGGCCCCACCTAGCCCAACCCTCAGTTTTCTGTTAACTTCAACCTAGCTCAACCCTTCATTCTCTGTTACCTCCAGACCACCTCAGGCTACTTCCCACTCCTTAATCCCATCCAAATCTTCCCACAATCTTTTTCCTTATAAAAACATCAATCTTATCCCTATCAAATGAGCAGACTCACTAGCAATCTCTCTTACCCCAACAGGTGTTTTAATAAACTCTCTACTTGGACTGAAAGGAGGCTTGAGTGGTCAAATTCTTTTGAGGCAAACCTGCACCCTTTGCCCTTTAGGAATGCCATTTTGGGGTTCCTAAAACCCCTAAACTATAACAGTCCCACTGATGGAATCTTAGGTCCAAACTCCCCCAATATAATGCAATGCCTTCTGTGGAGTGGGCATCCACTAAATAGAAACTAATTAAGTATGCTTTGCACATTTTAGAAGGTTAAAAAATATTCATTGGGAATAATTGTTGAGTGAATGAAATGGCTTTCCAAGTAAGTTCAGAGAATCAATCGCTTGATCAATCAAAAAAGCATTTATTAGGTTGTTTCCCATCTAGGTGTTATATTAGATGCTTGGGATACAAAGAAAGGTTAAAATATTTCCTAGCCTTCCAGGATTCATATTCTGTTGGGGGAGATGTGTAAATCAAGTGTAATTACATCCTTTTCTTGTGAGTACTGGTCTGAGCAAAGTGTATGTATGCCCATTTCCAAGTATTGTTAAGAAAACCAACTTTGTTATTCCTGATAATTCTAGGCAAGAACATTAGGAGTGATAATAATGATAGCTAGCAATTATAAAGAGGTTTGCAAAAGGTTTCCTGTCTCCACCTGCAATTGGTGCAAGGATTAAAGAATAGAAACAAAGTCAGACTCTTGCTTTTTAAATTTACAAAAAATATTCTTTTTTTTTCACATTAGTGATGTTGTAAGTAAGAATTAGAACTAATAGGAGGAACCACCAGAAAGAGGAAACAAAACACAACAAAAGAAAAAAAAATAGCAAATAGTATGCTTCAATCAGCATTCAAACTCCATAGTTCTTTGGATGTGGATAGCATTTTCCACCACGAGGCTTTTGGAGATGTCTTAGATCCCTGTATTTCTGAGAAGGATTAAGTCTATCAATATTAGTCATCACATAATGTGGCTGTTACTGTGTACAACTTTCTTCTGGTTCTGCTCACTTCACTCAGCATCAGAGCATACAAGTCTTTCCTGGTTTTTCTGAAGTCAGCTTGTTCATCATTTCTTATAGCACAATAGTATTCCATTACATTCATATATCACATTCACAGTTATGATTACTATCTGTGCCTTTCTCTCCATCCTTCCCCTCCTTTATGCTTCTCTTTCTCCTTTCTCCTTTTCCCTCCTTACTAACGTTTTTCTTTTGACCACCGCCTCCCTCAGTCCCACCTCCCTTCTATTATCCCCCTCCCTTTCCTTCCCCTTTACCCTTACTACTTCTTCCCTCCTTTCTATCCTCCCTCCCTTTTCTTTCCCTTTTCCCCTCCTACTGCCTATAGGGCATGTTAGATTTCTGTTAGTAACTGATTATATTATTTTCTTCTTGAGCCAAATCTGATGAGAGTAAGGTTCAGACAATACTCATCTCCCTCCCTTCTTT
>NW_020954977.1:83388-91691 GCF_900497805.2 Vombatus ursinus | reverse complement strand
CTTATTAATAATATGTTGTTTCTTTCTGTCCCATTTACCTTTTTATGTCTCTCTTGAGTCTAATATTTGAAGATCAAATTTTCTGTTGAGCTCTGGTTTTTTTATCAGGAAGGTATGAAAGTCCCCTATTTCATTAAATATCCATCTCCTCACCTGAAAGATTATGCTCATTTTCACTGGGTAGTTGATCCTTGGTTGTAATCCAAGCTTCTTTGTCTTAGGGAATATCATATTCCATGCCTTATGGTCTTTTAATGTAGAAGCTGCAAGGTCCTGACTGTGGTTCCATGATATTTAAATTGTTTCTTTCTGACTGCTTGCAGTATTTTCTCTTTGATCCGGTAATTTTGGAATTTGGCTACTATATTCCTTGGTGTTTTCAATTTGGGATGTCTTTCAGGACGTGATCAGTTCTAGGACCTCAGGGCAGTTTTCTTTTATGATTTCCTGAAAGATACTGTCCAGGCTCTTTTTTCATCATGATTTTCAGTACTGCAATTTTCCAATACTGGCAGTTGGAGGCTGTAGGGTTCTGGCAGCGCACCTGGTGTTGGACTGGAATCAGCAACACTGAAACTCTAGGAGTAGGATTGGGTAGTGTGGTTCCTAGAGATTTCTTGCTCACCCGGGCCTTTCTTTCCTTTTGCTTTCTTCACCTCTTTTCAGATGGATGTTGTAGGGTGTTTATCCACCTGGCCCCCCTTGGAGCTCTGCTTCCCTTAGTTTTGCTGAGGCACTGGGAGAGCCAGTTGCTGTAAAATGCTCAGGCACCTGGTGGTTTTCTGAGCTGATTTCCACCTGCTCCCCCGCCCTCACTGAGGCACTTGGGGGTCCAGGTGTTGGTATTTGCCTGCTCCACCACCTGGGCTTCAGGATCTCCTCCTGGTATGCTGAGGTGGGCTCTCCACTAGCTTGCTGGGATGTCTCCTGTTCTGTACTGCTCTCCTTTCCCCAGGGTAAGAGGGGTCTTTCCCGTTAATCCCTCAAGCTACCTGGGCTACTGGACTGCTGCACCCCATCTTTCTGCTGGTTCAGCTGTTCCAGGGTTTTTCTTGGGGTGATATTTTCTGGGCTTTTAGAGGTTAATAAGGGAGGGTAAGAGTGACTCACCTCTTATTCCGCCATCTTGGCTCCCGGAAGTGGAAGTCTCCAAAAATATTCTTTATATATGTATTTAAAGTGGGACAGAAATCTGTTGATGTTTTCTTCTCCCTTCTCTGCCTTCTTTTAGCTAACATGACATAGAGTTTTGGTTTTTTCTAAACCCTTTATAAATATAGCTATTCCTTTCCACACTGAGGTTTCTGTATATTTCAGGTTGGCATAAGAAATTACCCCCATTGTGCTGGTGACTGTACTTCCATCACTCCTGCCTCCTACCACTAGGGGTGTAGGTCTGCACTTCTTCCTCCTCCTCCTCCAGAGCACTTTTAACTTTTGTATTTATTTTGTATTTTAAATTTCTTTTTCATACACTATTTTTCACTTAACATTGATCTCTATATAGCCTATAACCAAATACTTGATCCAAATTTTACAAGAAGGTATCATAAATACTCCATAAAAGAAAAAGAAAAAAAAATTAGATTTCTTCTCTGGTATGAAGAGATGGCCAAAAATTTCTATGTGGATTTTCCAGATTGGGGGTGGGGGGGGGTGCTGCCTCTACCTCCACCCCCACGATGCAATGTGGAAGGGATAGCTGTATCTCATTTTGCCCTCACAACTACCCACAGAGGTAGGTGCTATTATTATTCCCATCTTACAAATGAGGAAACTGAAGGTGATAGAATTAAATGATTTGCTCAATGTCACGTAGTGAGTAAGCACCTAAAGCAGGATTTGAATTCAAATCTTCCTGACCCCAGGTCTATTGTTCTATGCACTTTGCCACATGTGTTAGTGTGTAAATTAAAATATGCCTAGGGCTAAGTACTATATTTTTAAACTCCTTTGTTAATCCTGCCTACAATCAGACTGCCCAGAACAACAAAGGTCCAATCCTTTTGTTTTGACAACTTTACTACTGACATTCATCAGGCACTTCCCTAGAGCTCACTTGATATTTAGGTTAGGGTTAATAAGTTCCTTTTATTTCTCATGCCCAGATACCTAATGTCAAGGCTATGCATATCTTTTAGCTTCACTTGCTACAAACCTGGAGAGAGCTAGTCCCTTTATTCCCGCATTTCTGTTGCTACCCCAAGCTCGCTGTCTGTCTTACACTTTCTTCATCTTTTATAACATTTTGGCCTTTTCTTTTCCCTTATTTTCCCTTTCCCACACTTCCCATGCTAGGAAAGATGAATGGGTAGAATCGGCAGTGATCCAATTCCTATATCTGTTGGAGATACAGGCTGTTGAATTATATTTTGTTCTTCTAGGGCCACGGGAATGCCTGCATAGATTTTCCCTGTCTCTGAACCTACAAAAAGTTTTCTCACCTCTCTTTTCCTATATTGGCTTCTACAAGTTGGTTTACATCAAACATACAAACTGATACAGGTGTGCCGACGTTTAAAACCTGGATAAATATAAATTTAGACTTACAACATCAATAAGTTAGGGTTTGATTATTTGCTTTACTAAATGTTCTGTGCTTTATGAAAGCATTTGCCATAAGATTCCTCTGAATAGAATGATTCTCATAATGCATTTAAAATATGCTTCAGTTTTCCAAAATCCATTCTATGCATATCTTTGCAGTGACATGCCTATTGCATAGATTAAGGTATACCTGTGTTTTGGAAATATAGCAATGAACAATCTCATTTTGAAACATGCTTAGTTCTGTTTGCCCCAATCCAGAAATCATTCTCTGATGCTTAGGGGAGGGCATAATTCCTGTAAGCCTGTAGTGCCCCAACTAGAGTAGATGATTAATAAGAGCAATTTGTCCAGTGGCATTGCATCAGATTGTATGTTATACTTCCTATCTATTATGAACCCCACTTTATTACCAAGTCTGTTCTAAGAAAGAGACAAATGAGATTAGGGTGCATGTGTCTATGGTTTAATTTCTCTCAAACTGGCTTGACATGCACTGCATGGGAGTTCAGCCCAAAACTGGGCCCTCCCCAGGGGAGCCAGTTCAGAACTGGCTCAATTTGGGATTTGGGGGTACAAGGTTATATACCTTTGGAAGAGTAGGTGTTCCCAAGGGTGTCAATCAACCGTGATTGGTCTACATATTAGGAGGTGGGTTATATTAAAATGAGGTGTTGGATGTGTGACTTAGGTCCCTTAGCCTACAGGGGCCAATATCACCCACTGTCGAAGGAAATACCAGCCCCAGCTTGGAAATCTATCTCCATCTGAATCTGAGTAGGATGAAATCAATTCAGGCCTGGGTTGGAGTTTGATCAAGATAAGAAGATTCAATGCAATCTCATTATCTGTAATGTATTTCTGAAGAACTTTGGACAGAAGGCTGGCAGTGGGGTGGGGTGGGGTAGGAGCTCTGAGTCTCCAAAACACAGATTACCTGGAGAAATCATTTTTCACAATCCCTCATCTGATTCTAAAGAGAGGTGTAACCTTCTCAATGAATCACTAACTGATATGGTCAATACTTCATCAAGGGGTTTTGGGGACTTATAACAATATAGGAGAGGGGAGAGAGAAATTGATTGTCACATTGATAAATCAAGGAGGCAGTCCTCTTAGTAAGTAAATAGCAAAAGGAAAAAGTAAACAATAAATTGTCCATTTAAGGGGCTCAGAAGTCTCATCTCATACAGCTGTCTGCAGGGGCACATCATCTGATGAAGTTTTCTGGTCTAAGTTCTGTTCAAGCAGTGTCCGGCAGACTGTCTTCTTGCAGAGATCCTCTTTCTTGTGTCCACTCTCCTACAAGATTGATCTTAACACAATTTTAAATTACTTTGCCAATAACCGGATCAAATAATGAAAGTTAACTCAACTGTTGTGTCTCTATTATTATAAAATCAAAAGTGGAACCTTGACCAATTGTCATGTTTAAGAAGCTCAAATTCGAAAAAAAAGTAACAAAAAAATAGAACCCAGTTTTTATACTTTGCATTAATTCTAGTTTTTATATTTTGCCTTTATATTTTGCATTAATTCATTATTCATTCCCCTATCAGGAGGATGAGATTCCACTAAGGAATTAATAACAGACTCCAATACATTTATAAATACATTGAGTAATCAATTTTAAAACGGTACATATCAAGTAATAAAACACATCCAACTTCCGGTCATGTACAAATAAATAACCCTTAATTAAAGTGGATGCTTCTTTTAAGGCATTTACAAGATATACCACAAGTCATTCTTTTAATATTAACTAATTGTAACAAACTGAATCAGGTGTGATATTAACCAAGTGACAGAATAATATCCTGGTTTCATAAGTCCTTGACCTAATTATTCCCATACCATTATGAGGAATTGAAGGAACCTAACTTATACAAAAATATATACTAGTAACAGATGTCAAGGTTAAATACTTAATACTAAAATTCTAGGCCAAAAAGCTTAATCTTATACTTGCATCATACTATAGTAACCTCAGATGTTCCTGCATCAATCTATTATTTAATAGATTTAATATTGTGCTTACAAAACTTTTTGATTTTAGAAATTTGCCATAAAAGAACAGGAACATAACTTAACTAAGGAACAGTGTTTCCCTAACTTCATGGTAATTCCAAGAAAAAGTGATGCAGATGGCCAGCTGCATTGAGCCAGGCTTAAAGTCTGCCAGGTGGGATATTCATATTGGGGAAATTGAGTCAGGAGAATCCTCTCTCAGCTCTTGCAGAAATTGTTTTCTCAACTTTCCCATGAAAACACCCTCTGCAGTTCACAGAGACCCCCATAGGGTTGTTGGCACCATGGATCAGTGACTCAATAGCATTCTTTGATAACCACACCTGGAATCAGACTCAGAATAAGTCAGTTCATGGTCCCATAAGGTCTTGAATAGCAAGTTCCAATAATCAGTTTCAGATATGTGACTATAATCTCACATTTGTTAGGGAACATCTTTAAAGTGAGACTTAAGTAGTTTGCATGCATTCCTATACATGTTCTAGTTCCTGATTAAATAATAACATAAAATACGTCAGGAATTGAATCTTATGCATATGATAAGTTTAAACACTAACATAATTGTCATCATTGTCAAATTATTGCTGCAACAAATTAGCTTGCAAATGGAGATATAGTAGGCCTTATAAAAATCACACAAAAGATTTTGCAAAACATTTCTTCATAAAAGTATTTCCCTTTCTTAAAAACAGCTTACAATTTATCCCGTTCTATAACTAACTAAATTAATTACAAGGACATTCTATAAGGTCCTTTCTTTACATAATTACCAAGTTTCTTTTCACAAAAATACTTTTGTAAATACTTGATTTGAACAATAACTCCAAATAACTTAGTTAACAATCTTAATTTTCATAAATGAGAACTAAATAATTTTAGCTGAAACTTCCTTTTAAATATAGACAAAACTTGGAAGTTTATGATTTCTTAAATTATAGTACTTCAAAATGGTCAGAGAATGACCTAATAGCTCCCTAAACCATTCATTTTTCTTTTTCTCTGACAGTACAATTCTTAATCTAACAACATCTAGATTATAAGAGAAATTGCTTTTCTAACAACATAGGTGATAAAATTATTTGCCAAATTGCACAATTTAGAAATGTAATAATGCCCTATGCTTTGTAATGTATTTAAAATTTAAAACAACCCATTTTCAATTTAGGTAAATGCATTTCTAAATCTCCTGTTAGAATCTGGGGGAAGTTAATGCCTAGCAATTTGCAAATCAAGAGAGCTGTATTTCTCCCACACCCTTCACAAACAGTTTTTTATAATGTTAATGCTTAAAAGACAGAAAAAACCCTTATTTTTGCAGTTTTAAACACATTTCCATGATATCAGATAAATTGGCAGAAGGGGGTGCAAAGACAGTTTTCTAGGTTGAATTTAAAGATAAAGTACAAACTTTAGCTTTGGGATCTGATTAAACCTGAATTCAAACCCTCATCTTTCCCTCCCTAACCCTTGCTATTTGGGCTGTCTGCTCTAGATCCTTATCAGTAAAATGACTGCTTCCTGCACCTTCCGCTAACTTCTGACAGAGTCTCTCCCTACTTTTTGATTCCATTACTCATTATCTAACTTTATTCTGGTATCCCAACTTGACCGGTGTTGGGACTCCCCCCCCCCCCAAAAAATCTTAATCTCCCATTGAAAGCCTAAGGTGGGAGTTCTTTCCCAATGTTCTCTCTCTAATTAAAGACCTTAGAAGTTCCTTAGAAGTTTTTTTTTCCTGGATGAATTTTAAATCCTTCACCACAAACAAGAAACAATTTACAAACACACAAAGAGAAAGAAACAGCTTGACAAGGCAAAGTGCACATGAATCTAATTTTATTCTGAGTTATCCTTTAGTTCCACATCCTTCTAAAAGCAATCAGTTTAGATTACAATACAATTTACTGCTCAAAATTCAGAGTTGTCACATGCCAATTTACTCTGATTGACTTCTAGCCAATTACAAAGGATATCCTTCCAAGAAGACCTGTCTGGATCTCTTCCCCTAGAGCCACTTGGAGAAAAAAGAAAATGGACTGCAACCTAAAATGAGAAGTCATAGATAAAGAGCAGGGATTTTTGGGGATAAGACTTACCCACACTTCAGGGCTGGAACTTCAGGAGAAAGTCCTGTGGATACCCAGTCCCAACTCTGTTGGGGTAAAAAAAGTTTACCCCAAAAATCTTAATCCAAATCCAAGTCATGACAACATTAATGTGAACCCCAATTTATTACCAAGTCTGTTCTAAGAAAGAGACAAACAAGATTAGGATATGTGTGTCCACAGTTTAATTTCTCTCAAGCTGGCTTGACATTCATTGCATGGGAGCTCAGTCCAAAACTGGAACCCCCACTAAGGGGGCCCGTTCAGAACTGGCTCAATTTGGGATTTGGGAGTACAGGGTCATATACCTTTGGAAGAGTAGGTGTTACCAAGGGGTGCCAATCAACCATGATTGGTCTACATACTTAGGAGGTGGGTTATATTAAAATGAGGTGTTGGGTACATGACTTATGTCACTTAGTGCACAGGGGCCAATATCATCCACCATCAAAAGAAACATCACCCTCAGTCTTGTAAATCTGTCTCCATCTAAACCTGAGTAGGATAAAATCAATTCACTCATGGGTTGAAGTTTGACCAAGATAAGAAGATTCAATGCAATCTCATTATTTGTAATGTGTTTCTGAAGAACTTTGGACAGAAGGCTGGTGGGGGGAGGTGGAACTCTGAGTCTCCAAGAGACTGGAGATATCATTTTTCACAATATTTAATGTCTACTGCCTTTGGATTATAAACCCAGAGGACAGCAAATATGTCTATGCCATTTTGCTTAGTGTGTATCTGGCATGTTTTCTGTGGTTAGTAGGTATTGATACTTCACCATATCAGAAATGCAATCCTTTGCTGAAGTTCAATCAGCTGTCGGCATCTCTTGTCACTTGTGACTAGGATCCCCTCATGAGAATCCCCATTTTTTGTTTTCCCAGAATACAGGCTGGTGAATGGCAGCAACAGATGTTCAGGAAGAGTGGAATTCCAGACACCTGGGTCCTGGGCTCCTCTCTGTGCCACTCACTGGGATTTGCAAGATGCCAATGTCCTCTGCCATCAGCTCGATTGTGGCCATGCCATAGCAGCCCCAGGAGGAGGCTACTTTGGGGAAGGAGATGGTTGGATTTTGCCTGATGAATTTCATTGCATAGGGACAGAGTCCCACTTATGGAACTGCCCAGTGAGCACACTGGGGGCATCCAAGTGTGCCCTGGGGAATGTGGCTGGGGCCATCTGCTCAGGTGAGTGCCAACACAGAGACAGAGACAGAGACAGAGACAGACAGATGGGATTGTTGATAGGGGAAATTGACAAGGCTTATTAGGGGTGAGATCAGCAAACTGGCTTCTATAGGTAAGTGAAGGGATAGTGATGTGTGGTCCAAAGAACACTGGATTTGAAGTCAGAAAACGAGGTCTGAATTTTGACTTTATTACCTGTGTGACCATGGGCAAATCTTCCCTAATCAAAGAGATTAAGAGTTGGAAGGTGATTCCTCAATTGATAAATGGTCAGAGGACATGAATAGGCAGTTTTCAGATGAAGGAACTAAAGTTATCTATAATTATATGAAAAAATGCTTTAAATCACTATTGAGTAGAGAAACGCGAATCAAAACAACTCTTAGGTACTACATCACACCTATCAGATTGGCTAATATGACAAAACAGG
>NW_020954977.1:83065-83288 GCF_900497805.2 Vombatus ursinus | reverse complement strand
CTGTATCCCAAAGAGATCATAAAAACAGGAAAAGGACTCATATGTACAAAAATATATATAGTAACTCTCTTTGTGGTGGCCAAGAATTGGAAATTGAGGGGATGCCCATCAATTGGGGAATAGCTAAATAAGTTTTGGTACATGAATGTAATGGAATAATATTGTACTATAAGAAATGATGATCAGGCGGACTTCAGAAAACCCTGGAAGGTCTTATATGAAT
>NW_020954977.1:69716-83021 GCF_900497805.2 Vombatus ursinus | reverse complement strand
TGATGCTGAGTGAAGTGAGTAGAACCAGGAGAACATTGTACACAGTAACAGCCACGTTGTGTGATGACTAATATTGACAGACTTAGCTCTTCTCAGCAATGGAAGGATCTAAGACAACTCCGAAAGACTCATGATGGAAGATGCTGTCCACATCCAGAGAAAGAACTTTGGAGTCTGAATGCAGATTGAAGCATACTATTTGCAATCTCTCTTACTCTCTCTGTCTCTCTCTCTCATTTGTTCTGATTCTTCTTTGCAACATGACTAATTTGAAAATATGTATAATAACAATGTATATGATTGCATGCCATCTTGGGGAAGAGGGAGGTGGAGAAAACTTAAAACTCAAAAGCTTATGGAAGTAAATTTTGAAAACTAAAAATAGGTAAACTAATTTAAAAAGTAAAAAAAAAGTTGGCGTGAAAAATACATTAAAAAAGAAAAGCAAAAAAAAAAAAAGTTGGAAGTACCATCTCAGTGGCCATCTCATCTAAAACATACTAGACAAACATTATAGCTTAGCTACAATAAACCTCTGTTTGTATATTTCTAGTGGGAGATGGGAGGAAGGACATACTACCTCACAGGATAGCCCCATGCCTTTAGGGATAGTTCTAATTATTAGGAAGCTTTTTCTTCTCTTTTAAATTTGTACCCATAATTCCTTCACCACTGCTCCTAATTCCGCCCTCTGGTACCTCAAAGAGGGGGAGACAACTTGTAAAAAAACTAGGTACCAACAAGAAACATATGTGTTAATAGGAGGTAATATACACATATACATACATGCATATTATATATACATACACATACATAAACATATGCAAATATATTTATATATACTATATATTTCCCTATTAGAATATGACCCTCTTGCTGGCAGAGACTGTTTTCCCCCCTTTTTATATCCTCAGCACTTAGCACAGTGCCTGGCTAATAAATAATAAATAAATAATAAATATAGTCAGCCCTTAAGAAATGCTTGTTAACTGAAAAAGAGGAATCCAGAGCCTTTTCCCATAAGACAGCCTTTAAATAATTGAAAATTATTGCCATGTCTCCCTTGAGCCTTCCTTTCTGCAGGCTAACCATCTTTCTTTAACTTCTTCAACTGAGCCTTATATGGTATGGATTCTAGTATCTTTGCCATCCTGTTCATCCTTCTCTTTAGGCTCATCAACTTATTGATGTTCTTTCTAAAAGGTGTCACCCAGAACTGAACACTCCAGACATAGGGGATAATGGCTGAGTACAGTGGGATTATGATTTCCTTATTCCTGGAGGCTTCTCTGAATGCAGCCCAAGGTTATGGCTTAAAAAATTTGGCTGTCTAATTATATTGTTGAGTTATTTTGAGTTTTTGATTTACTTAGACTCTTACGTTTTTTCCCCCAATTTTTTAAAACATTTTTATTTAAAGTTTTGAATGATAAATTCTATCCCTCCCTCTCTCTCTCCTTCCTTCCCCTCCCCTCCCCACTCCCTGAGATAGTAAGGAATCAGATATAAGCAATACATGTGCAATTGTGTAAAACATTTCCATATTAGTCATTTTGTGTGAGAAAACTCAAAGAAAAAAATGAAATAAAGTGAAAAATGGCATGCTTCAGTCTCTATTCAATTAACATCAGTTCTTTCTCTGGAGGTGGATAGTATGCTTCATCATTAGTCATTGGGGATCATTGTATTGCTGAGAATAGCTAAGTCATTCACAATTCTTCATCAAACAATATTGCTGATACTGTATACAACATTCTCCTGGTTCTGTTCACTTCCCTATGCATCAGTTCATGTCAGTCTTTCCAGGATTTTCTGAAATCACCCTGCTTGTCATTTCTTATAGTACAATAATATTCCATTACAATCATATACCACAGCTTGGTTAGCCATTCCCCAAGTGATGGGCATCCTTTTGATTTCCAATTCTTAGCCACCATAAAAAGAGCTGCTATAATATTTTTGCACAAATAGGTCCTTCCCCCTTTTTTTGGATCTCTTTGGGATATTGACCTAGCAGCATTATTGCTGGGTCAAAAGGGTATGCAATTTTATAGCCCTTTAGGCGTAGTTCCAAATTGCTCTCCAGAATGGTTGGATCATTTCACAACTCTACCAATAGTGCATCAGTGTCCCAGTTTTCCCACAACCCCTCCGGTATCCAACATTTTACTTTTTACTTTTTTCTTGTTATCATATTAGCCATTTTGATAAGTATGAGGTGGTACCTCAGAGTTGTTTTAATTTATATACCTCTGATCAATAGTGATTTAGATCCTTTATTCATATGACTATAGATAACTTCAATTTCTTCATCTGAAAACTGCCTGTTCGTATCCTTTAACCATTTATCAATTGGGGAATAACTTGTATTTTTATGAATTTGAGTTAACTCTCTATATATTTGAGAAATGAGGCCTTTATCAGGGACACTTGTTGCAAATTTCCCCTCACCCAGTTTTCTGCTTTCCTTATAATTTTGGTTGCATTGGTTTTGTTTGTGCAAAAACTTATTAATTTTATGTCATCAAAGTGATCCATTTTACATTTTGTAATGCTCTCTATGTCTTCTTTGATTCTAAATTTTTCCCTTATCCATCAATCTGACAGATAAACTTTTCCATGCTTTCTTAATTTACTTATAGTTTCACCCTTTATATGTAAATCATGTACCCATTTTGACCTTATCTTGGTATATGGTATGAAATGTTATCTATACCTAGTTTCTGTCACACTGTTTTCTAGTTTTCCAGCAGTTTTTGTCAACTTCTGTGCAATAATTCCTCCTCACTTTTGTATTTGTGGGATCAAATTTTTGAACCCAGGTGTAATTCTTTACATGTATCAGAAGGATCCAAAAACAAGTTCAGAAGGAGACACAAATAAGACAATTTTGTTATTGTACCATTAAATTTAATATATATTTAAAAAACCCCTAAAACTATGTAACAGAATTCTAGTTTAATAGACAATACTCTTGTTCTTTGTATGTTAAAATATTTGAGCTTATGTAGATTATTAAATTCATGATGAAATTAGAAATAGAAATACCTTACACATATTAAATTTCATCTCATTGGATTTGGTCCAATATTCTGGCCTCTCAAGGTCCTCACTCTCTCTTACATTTTGCTAACTTCTCCTTCCAGTTTTGTGTTATGTATAAAGTTAATAACCATGCCATCTATGCTTTTATTCAAGATATTGTTAAAAAATGTTATACAGCTCAGAGTCAAGCACTATTAGGAATCTGGTTCGTACCATCTAGGATTCTATAAAATATTTTCTTTTCTCCTCTTTTTATTTAATAATAGTATTACACTACATTTGTACCCCACAATTTGTTCAGCTATTTCTAAATTGTCTGGGTCAATCTAAGTTATTCCTTTAGATTCTTGTTATTTGTTTTTTCTCCCCTTATTAGAATGTTGGAATCATGTCATTATATGCTCTTTCCAATTACTCTGATATATTTACTTTTTTAGATTTTTCTCAACTCTTGTGTTTATATTTCAAAGTTGCTACTCAGCTCTGGTCTTTGTATCAGAAGTATTTGTAAATCCTCTATTCCATTAAAGATCCATCACTTCCTCCTTGTATCATTATATTTAACTTTTGAGGGTAAGTTATTCTTGATTGTAAGTCTATCTCTTTTGTAATATTGTATTTCATGTCTTCCTCTCATTTATAGCTGCCAGATCTTGTATAATCCTGACCATAGTTCTTTGGTACATGAATCATTTCTTTCTGGATACTTATAGTGTGTGTGTGTGTGTGTGTGTGTGTGTGTTTATGTATGTGTGTTTTGGTAGAAGCTCTGGATTTTGGCTATGACATTCCTGGGATCTTTCCTTTGGGAGTTTCTTTCAGCAGATGATTAATGCATTCTTTTCATCATTAAAACCACTGATTCTAACAGATCTGGGCAGTTTTTATGTATGATTTCTTGAAATATAGTCCAGCCTTTAAAAAAATTCATTGAGAAATTGAGAAAGTCCAGTGATTCTTAAATGATCTCTCCTTGACTTCCTTTTCCATGTCAGTTGTTGTGATGTCATATATTTTATAGCTTCTTCTATTTTTCAATATTTTGTTTTTTTTTTGCTGTCTAATGAAGTCATTGATTTCTGTTTGGTCTATTTTAGTTTTTATTTGAGTAAAGTTTACCTCTTTTTCTATTATGTTATTTATTCTCCCTTTATTTAATTTTTTTATTTCTTAATTCTTTTCTTCTAGGTATCATACTGTCCTTGTGAAAAATATTATTTCTTTTGAGTTTCTGCTTGTAGTTACTTTATTCTTTTTGAAGATCTCTAGATTTGGTACTGGTTTGTATTTTCTTTGATTTATTTGTCTCTCCAGCTTTCCTTCTTGAACTGGGGCTTTGTGCCAAGGCTCAGGCTCTGTCTGTTGCTGTGTTTTGCATGGGGTGATGAGTCCTGATAGTCTTTCCCTGGGTTCATGTATTGAACTCTATCTCCTGGGATTAAGTCCTTCTAGATTTTTGAGTTTCAGAACACTAGATCTTCAGTACTTTCTGTGGCATCTCAGGACAGAATATTGGTGACCTCACAGTCCTTGAGGCCTTGGGTGTCCAGGTCTGTGGCCTGTAGTAAAGTGCTGGTTTTTTGCCTAATGCTTGTCCCTGAGACTTCTACAGTCCCTACCCTGGGGCTGACAACCATGGGACTTTCTCAGGAGGAGCCCTCCACTCTTGCTTCTGGACAGAGAACCTTGGAGGCTGCATAGGTCCCCGGTCAATCTCTGGTTGGATTTGTAGGTTATACTGTGCTGGCATTGATTTTTTGATAGCCTTTTTTCCTATTTTCTATGGGCTTCTGGCTGATCTCTTATACGGTTATGGAGTGGGAAATATCACTCTAGTTTTTCACTGAATTTCTTGATTATTATTTGGTATGATGTGAATTTCAGGCTTTTGCTGGAGTAGGGATGTGGGAGGGGGTGGTCTGCTTCTTGCTCAAGTGATATCTTGACTGGATGTCACTCTCTGCCTCCATCCTCACCCCTCACCCCAGTGCTCTTTCTACCACCTTGGCTATATTTGGTTATCATAATCCTTGTCTAACAAAGTTCATTGACACTGAGGTCAAGACTCCCTGGATGGCCTGTGACTATATGAGTATCACAAAAAGGAGAAATTATCCAAAGGAGCTTATTCTTCAATGTGATCTTTGTCTCTTCTATTTTGTCTCCAATTAATTTTGTTCTCATTTATTACCTTCTCTACTCAAAACCTCTCATGATCCTTGGCAGACTCAGTATCTTCAGTCAAAACCAGTTAATTTGCTTCTTATTCCCTGGGGTGTGTCTCCATTCCACTCAAACCCAGATAACAGATGGAAACTCTTTTAAATGTTTGCTTCTTTTTTCCCCCTCTCCCTGAACTTAGATTTTCTCCGTTTGAAGGATGGACAGAGCCGATGTGATGGAAAAGTGGAGATTTTTCTGCATGGAGTTTGGGGCCCAGTTCTGGATGGTGCTTGGGACCTTAATGGTGCCCAGGTGTTGTGTAGACAGCTCCAATGTGGAAAGGCAGAGAGAGTCTATACCTCTCTTACCTCAGGCCCAGGGGTGGGCTCTGTGGGTTTGAGCAGTATGAAGTGCATGGGCAATGAGACCCAGCTGGGCCAGTGTAACATGTCCACGTCTGCCTTGGCTCCAGTGGGGATCACTCAGGAAGTTGGTGTCATCTGCTCAGGTGAGTATCTGCCAAGTCTTTCAGAATCCTTCCTGGCCTCTCATTTTCATGTTTAATGATGAACCTTGTCCCTCAGGGAGCAAAAGGATCCGCCTGGTGAATGGCACTGGCCGCTGTGCTGGGCGAGTGGAGATCTACCACAATGGCACCTGGGGCACAGTATGTGATGATGCCTGGGACCTCTCTGATGCCAGTGTGGTCTGCAGACAGCTGGGCTGTGGTGTGGCCCTCAGTGCCATGGGATCTGCTCACTATGGGGCAGGGGCTGGGCCCATCTGGCTGGATGAGCTAAGTTGCTCTGGCAATGAGTCTGAGCTCTGGCAGTGCCCATTCCAAGGCTGGGGCCAGCATGACTGCAGACATAAGGAAGATGCTGGCATTCTCTGCTCAGGTCAGTCCTTTGGCTCTGACTAGAGTCGCTTCATCTTCAACTATTCCATTCCTTCTTTGACTACTCCTTTCGAGGATTGTAAAATCTCCCTTCTCTCAATATCGCAAGAAGAGGGCACTGGAGCAGTTTGTCATTTCCTTCTCCAGATCATTTTATAGGTGAGGAAACTGAGGCAAGCAAGGTTAAGTGACTTGCCCAAGGTCACACATCTAGTAAGTGTCTGAGGCCAGATTTGAATTCATGAAGGGAATCTTACTGATGCCAGGTCTGGCATTCTATCCACTGGGCCACCTAGCTTCAGTGCGGTTTAGCATTTAATTACTGGGGAGTCAGGAGACTTGGGTTCTGGTCCTAGCATTATCATTAATGAGTTGTGGAATCTTGTTTTTAAAACTTCTGTTTTTAAAAAAAGAGGATGGATTCCGTAGTTGATAAAGTTCTTTCTGCCTTCATAAATATGTGAAACTATGAATTTATAATGATGAAACCAGTGCAGGATTGATTTATGTTTTTCTCCTAGACTTTACAGCCATGAGGCTGGCCAGTGAGGCCCACAACTGTGCTGGGTGGCTGGAAGTTTTCTACAATGGAACATGGGGAGCCGTGTGTAGTAACTCCCTGAAAGAACTCTCCTTGGCAGTTATATGCAAGCAGTTGAAATGTGGACAACAGGGTTGGCTGGAGAATAAACAGATGGCTTACAGAGGCTCAGAAGTTAGCTGGCTGGACAAAATTGAATGCCGCAGCCTATATACTAAATCTTTGTGGCAGTGCCCATCGACCTCCTGGCATCCACACTCATGTTCCCGAGGAGATGAGGCCTGGATCACGTGTGATGGTCTGATTTCTTATCCCTTTGATTTCTAATGCTGGTGGCTTAGTTACCATTCAGTTTCTGACTTCCTTTTTATACCTGTAAAGTTGCTGAAACTGACCTGTCATAGGTCATAGAAGAGTAGTAGAAAGGGACCTGAGATCTGATTCCAGAACAGTAATCCCTTTCCCCAAATCCCTGATAAATGGTCATCCAGCCTGTGCTTGAAGGCCTCTGGTAATAGTAAATTCCCTATATGCCATTGTAGCTCATTCCAATGTTGGGTAATCCTAACTGTTGGAAAGTTTTCTTATATTATTGAGAGAAACCCTGCTTCTCAGAAACTTTTACCCATTCTCCTGGTGTTGCCTTCTGATGTTAAACAACATAAAGCTAATCCCTCTGCCACGATCTAGCCTTGAAATGTTTGTGAAGTCACCTGCCATTTCTTTCTCAACCTATTGATCTTCACATGGAATACTTTTCAGTCCCTTCGCTATACTGATTACCTCTCACAAGATAGGCTCCAGCTTCTTAATGCCCTTCCTACAATGTGGAACCCAGAACACAATACCTCAAATATGGTTTGACCATGGCACATACAGTGAGGATGTTTACCTTTTAGTATGTCAAAGAGGATGTGTCTCTGAGACTGTGATTCTCAGAATGTAGCTTAAGATTGCATTACCTTTTTGTGCTCCATGGTCTCGGATGCTAATCCCCTTTTGAGATTTTAGTTTAGAAATCCTATTCTTTACTATAGCAGGAATGACTCATTCTCACAACGCTGTAATATCATTTCTTCTGATATTTCCCAATACTTTATCTTTATAGAATGGACAGAGAAAACCTCAGAGGGTCCAGGTAAGAGGCTTAATTGTTCAGCAGACCAGGACTGCACAGGTATTTGTTTGGTCACTTTTTACTACATGTCACTAAGGAAAGGCCTGGTCTGTCTGCCTCTGTCAGTAACTCCTAGTGGCTGCATTTTCAGGGACAAACAGGCTGCGTGTCAGGGATGGAGGGGACAGCTGCTCTGGGCGAGTGGAGGTCTGGCATGGCGGCTCCTGGGGAACAGTGTGCGATGATTCCTGGGACCTGGTAGATGCTGAAGTGGTGTGTCGGCAGCTGGGCTGTGGCTCAGCTGTATCAGCTTTGGGAGAGGCTGCCTTTGGACCAGGGACAGGGGCTGTTTGGCTGGATGAGGTGCAGTGCAAGGGGACTGAACTATCTCTATGGGACTGCCCTGCAGAGCCCTGGGGACGCAGTGACTGTGGTCACAAGGAAGATGCAGCTGTGAATTGCTCTGGTGAGTAATGGGCCCCGAGCGGAGTGTGGGTTGTATAGAAGAAGACTGTCCCAGTGTGGCTGTGGGCATCATCAACCATGTTCAGGACTATGAACTCTAAGGCAAAAAGGACAAGCAAGGAATACCTTGACGTGTGTCATTAATGACAGTTTGGATGATGTAGGAGAATATAGCAGCTTTCCATATGATTCCATATGACTTTCTTTTTTGCCTTTGATTTAATTTCTCTATCTCTCTTCAGGTAGGAAAGAGAAGACAGCATTACTGCCTGGAAGAGGTGAGCCTTCTCCCCTTTATAGCTCCAAATTTCCTGTTTGTTCTTTCCTTAAAGCAGATGTTGGCACATGAGCCAGAAGATCTAGATTCCACTTCCTATTCCAACATCTGTACCTCAGTTTCCTCGTCTCGACAATGAAGATGAGAATACTTGCTCATCTTCTTAGGGTTGTTGCTGTTGGTGGTAGTGGTGGTGGGGGTGGTGTGTGTGTGTGTGGGGGGAAGAAGAATGTTTTGAAAATTATAAATGACTTTAAAATGTGAGTGTAATATAAATTTAAGCCAGTGTTGCTAAGAGAACTTTTGTTTTGAATTGGTGACCCAGCAGGACAAGAACACCCTGGGAACATCTGGAGGAAGCAAGCCTTTCAACCTTGACTTCCTCATAGAGAGTGGGAAAACAGTTGAGGATGTATAGGCCTGTGGGGGTGAGGAGGAGGAACATACTTGACTCATGGATTTTTTTGGAATCTCTGCTTCTGTTAAGGTTCCCTGTCCCCAGCCCAGGAAGGGGATAATCTACTGAGGATCATCTGTTTTGTCCTTGGGACACTTCTCTGCTTTGTTTTAATATTGCTGGGGGCTCAGATGTGGAACAAGAAAGGAACCTGCCACGGTAAGGGGTTAGAGGACGTAGCCAGTATTAGAGAGTATCAATTAGTTAAAAAAGGCTTCTCATGGAGAAACATCTGGAATATTTGGGATATTGCTCTCCTTTGTTCTATATGAGAATAGCTTTCTGCTGTATCGGGACTACTGCTTGGAGCCTTTGATCGACGGTGTGAAGCATTTAAAAATGACCTCATTGGCCCTCTGTAGCCTATGACTATTTCTCTTGTGAATAGTTGTGATTGCCTTAGAAGTCTGTGAAGGTATATTTTCTATTTCTAGCACTATGACAGGTATTTGGGAAATACACTTACTCTTTTGTTCCCCAATTAAGCCTTCTTTGCCTTGACAATATTTGCTTTAAAGTCAGGTCAGAAGGATCACTTATAATTTTGGTATATGTGGATATCAATAGTGTCTTGCTAAGTGCCATGGACATAGTATGTTTTTAACGCCCTCTTTGGACTCTTCTTGGATGAGTACTCATTTAGGCCTTAGTTTATTGCGCGTCCATTGGGCTGGTTGAGCGTGACCCTCCCTTGCTTTGATAAGATCCTTTTTGTCCTCTATGTTCCATAGGTCTTGGCAGTTTAATGCCATTTTTAGTGTGGTGCAATGTTCAGTTCAATTCTATAAGCACTTAGTGTGTACCTAATACAGGCCAATAACTGTTCTAGGTGCTGTGGTAGGCTGATGGAACAAAGACTTAAGTGAAGACAGTCTCTGTTTTCAAAAAGCTTATATTCTACTGGGGAGATACTTTATGCACATCATGGATCAGCAGAATTGTAGCTACATTGAATAGTCAGCATCAGTCAGTCAACAGGCATTTATTATTATTTTCAATAGTTAGCACTTATATGTAGTATTTTTAGACTTGCAAAGTACTTTAAATTTTATTTAATTTGATAATGACAATAATAATAATAATAATGATAATAATAATAATAACTAACAATTATATAACACTTATTACATGCTAGGCACTGTGCTAAGCACTTTACAACTATTACCTCATTTGATCTTCACAATAACCCTTGGGAGTAGGGACTATTATTTTTCCAATTCTGCAGATAAGGAGATGGACAGAGGGTAAGTGACTTGCCCAGAGTCACACAGATAGTGAGTATCTGAGGCCAGATTTGAACTCAGGTCTTCCTGACTCCAGGAAGAAATTTGGGGCATAAACATAGGTAAAGTGGAGCAAAGTTATCTCTATTTACAACTAATATTATGACTTACTTAGAGAATTTCAGACGTTCATTAATAATAAAAAAATAATAGCTTCACCAAAGTACTAAGATAAAAAACAAATTTACAAAATCAGGTACCTTTCTAAATATTACTGACAAATCCAAGATGAATAGAGGGAAGAAAGAATTACTTAAGTACAACTCTGAATTTTTCTTTACAGTAATATAGCAAGACTTTAATTATTGGAAAATACATAGGGTTCATTGTTGGGCCGTTTCAATGTAGTAATAATTACTTTTATATATGTATAGATGTATTATATATACACACACACATATAATCAGTCAAATTATTGAATGTTGAAAGGTTGCTTTGTAGAGCTAGACAAAATTAAATGATATTCATTGGAAGAATAGAAGGCCAAAATTTTTAAGGGAAATGAGATAATCATTACCTGATGCATTGTGAGCATCAGTTTCCACATGTTTAAAATGAAAGAGTTTAATTCAGCGATATAGGCTCCTTCCAGCTCAATAGCCCATAATCTTTTGATAACTTGTCAGCTGTTTCAAATATTAGACGAAAACATAGTGTATTCCCACATGATAATAACTGGACTGTCATCTGGTGGTAGTGAAAATCCTTCATGACAAGACTACTATGAACTAAGTAACTGCTTAACTTAATTTGTATTTTGTTAATTTCTATAACATTTATATACATTTGAGAGATGTATATAATTATCTATAATATACCATGGATTGAGCAACAGGTTAAATTAATTTATATCTTGTTAACCTCTGTAATATGTATACATTTGAAAAAGAATACATATAAATGAAAAACATCCAGGTATTGAAAGCATTTACTTATTTATTACATTCAATCTTGATGTATACTTAGCTGGAGTTAAATAAAGATCAAAAAAATAATACTTTGTGTGCTTCTGGGTTCCAAGCCCCCTTGAAATAACTCCCAGGAGTCAGCGGCTCATAGATTGAGAGACACTGATTGAAAATATTTTCAACAACATACTTTTTCAGTGCGGTCCCTCTGCAGAATCTATACCTCATAGTCTTTATTCTGCATGTAAATCATTGATCTCACTCTCCCCAATCTAAGGCAGGGTTAGCATGTCTGACATAATCTGTAGATGCTGTGGAATACACATTCCTCGCGTTCTGGGTGGTTTCATTAAATAGAACCTTCTTTTAGGGTGCTGTCCCCTTTATTAGGTGTAGTTCCCAGAGAGCACTGGTAGGGGAAACATGAGAGCCAGACACAGCCAAAAGCTTTGTCAGTCAATTTTGAGACTCATGCTCAGCTGAGTCTGCTGACTTTAAGCAATCGAAGGTGCTCATGGTAGTTCCCTGTTCTTTCTTGCTGCCCAAATACAGACGGAGATGAGCAGACCAGAAGTCTCCACTCTCTGAGGTAGCAAAGACAAGACATGCCTCCTCAAGGCAATCCCAGCTTGATAGATCTCAAAGGAAGACACAAAAACTCATATAGCAGGTCAAGAAGGGAAGACTTTTAACACAACACATGTGGAGAATACCTTGGATCACAAGATCTTGTTAAATTACACATCTCATCATGCAACAATTAATATTTGGCAAACAGAGGTTGAGAGAAATGTGTAGAGATCACATCACCTGTATCAGAGGAATCTAATGATGGCTTTACTTTTTGTTCTTATTGTTCAGTTGTTTCCCACTCTTCATGAATCCATTTGGGGTTTTCTCAGCAAAGATACTGGAATGGTTTGCCATTTCCTTCTCCAGCTCATTTTACAGATGAGGAAACGGAGGCAAACAGGGTTAAGTGACTTACCCAAGGTCATACATCTAGTAAGTGTCTGAGGCCAAATTTGAACTCAGGAAAAGGAGTCTTTCTGACTCCAGGCTTGGCACTCTAACTACTGCACTACCTAGCTCAATGGCTACTGACAAGTTCCTTCAGCTTTGTTTATGTAAATGTTTACTTTTGTTTGTTTACATCTCTGTACTCATTGTCTTTCTGTTTTTGGAAGGTACCTCCCATAGATTGTGAATGCATAGCAATGTGACTTTGGCTAAGTGCAGATGGCCTTATTTATTTCCTGTCTGCTATCTTCCTCATGGCAGTAAAGAATTCAAGTCACTAGCCCCCTGTGTCTGTGTTGTGAACACCATTAATATGAAGAATCAGTTCTCTAATTTCAGTTACATGAGATGACTCAGTTTCACTAGCTAGGGTCTTATGTTATAAATAGAAAATGACATTATTATAAAGCTTCATCATGAGTTCTATATCCAGACAATTCTACCAAGTATCTGATAAATTATCAGAATTTTAGTTCTTTCAATATCTAAATCTTAAGGAAAGTAATGGCCAGGGGCAAACAATCTCTAAGTAAATATATGCTCCAAGGTGTTTGTAGGCTGGATACAATTACTCACCAAATATATTTGGGAGTGTATTTATACTGTGTGTAGTATTTAGCATGGTCCTAGGTAGCATTGTGGATTACGTGCTGAGGCTGGAGTCAGGAAGACATGAGTTTAAAAATGGCCTCAGACAATTACTACCTGTGTGACCCATGGCAAGCCACTTTAACCTATTTGCTTCAGTTTCCTCAACTGTAAAATAAGGATAACAACATCACCCACCTTGAACCAGGCCACATTTTTTCAGAAGAGGAAATAGTTCATCTCCCAGGATTTTTTCTTAGTCAACCCATCTTGTCACTTAGTGATCATGCATTTTTTTTTTACATGTTCACAGTGTATTGTTTTGCTTTGCTTTCTAAAATGCATCATGCTTATTAGCTTGGAATCTGTCCTTTTCAAAATAGACATTTGTCCATTTCCTGTCAATTTGGCATCTCCTGCACTTTTCTAGATTTTTCAAAGATTATTTAAAGTGGTTCTGCAGATATAATTCCCCATATTTGTAGTTATTTGTGTTGTATCCTGTGCTGGTCAGAAAATATAAAATGTATTGTTTTCAGTTCT
>NW_020954977.1:61951-69687 GCF_900497805.2 Vombatus ursinus | reverse complement strand
GGGCACCGTATTTTAGGAAATAGCACACTCTGATGGACTAAAATGAATCTGGAAAGAGCGTAATCAGGATGGAAAGAAAAGGGGCTGGAAACTATGCCCTGTGAGGGATGATTGAAAGAACTGGGTTGTTTACCCTGGAGAAGAGAGGAATTATGAGAAACATAACTGTCTTCAACTATTTGAAGGATGATACTATGAAAGCAGGATTAGATCTATTCTTTTTGGTTCAGGAGAGAAGTAGGACCAGTCAGTAAAATTGAAGGAAAGTGGATTTCAGTTTAACTACATTGGAAAACTTTCTACCAGTGGAATCAGTCAACAGCAAAATGAATCACCTCCCGGAGGAATGAATTCTATGTTACTACAAGTGAACAAGTAATACTGATTCTATAGTGTCAATTATGTGCCATGTTAAGAGACTATGTTAAGCAATTTACAAATATTATTTATGTGATTCTCATAATAGCCCCTGGAGGCAGGTGTTATTATTATCCCCATTTTACAATTAAGGAAACTGAGGCAAACAGGGATTAAGTGACTTGCCCAAGTTTTCACAGCTAGCAAGCGTCTGATGCTGGACATAAAATCAGTTCTTCCGGACTCCAAGCCCAGTGCTTTATCCACTGTGCCACATAGCTACCTTGTAATCAAATGAAAGTTGGGTGGCCATCTCTCAGGAACATTGGAGAACGTATTCCTGTATTTGCTGGAATTATTAATCTGAGGTTGATGAGCTCTTTCTTTTATATTCTGATAGCTTGATTTCAGTATATTTGGTCCCGATCTATAATCCTATGCATCTAAAAACATTTTTCTGAGAAAGGAGTCCATAGGCTTCTTTAAACTACCAACAGATTCCATGATGCACAAAAAGTTAACAACAGGGGTGGGGAACCTGTGGCCCTGAGGCCACATGTGGCTTTCTAGGTCCTCAGCTATGGCCCTTTGACTGAATCCAAACTTCACAGAACAAATCCCCTGAATAAAAGGATTTCTTCTGTGAAGTTTGGATTCAGTCAAAGGGCCACACTTGAGGACCTATTGGGCCACATGTGGCCTCGAGGCCTCAGGTTCCTCACTCCTGGTTGAGAATCTTTCTTCTTTGGGTGCTAGATCGTACAGGTGAACGTGTGGTCCCTTCTAATATTTATGTTTCTAGATATACTAAAACTTTTTTTTTTAACCTTCTTGTAGATGAATGTAGTCCACCTCATTAGGTGTACGAAGTTTCATGTAGAGTAGGGTCATAGTATATCATGAGACATTCTTGACTCATTCTTGTATTTGAATAGCAGGGATAGGCTTAATCTGAAGAAAAATAATTTATATTGATGTGAGAAATAACTTTTTGTTTCACAAGTCAATGAACCCAGAACAGAGTAGGTATGGAAATTATTTTTAAATAAAACTAACATACGGTGAAGATTAATCAGTTCCATTTTCACTCATGTCTTCCCTTTCCAGTTTCCAGGACAAGTCAGAATCATTTCACTGAAGGCATCTATGAGGACCTTGAAGTGGGGGACAAATATGAAGAGGTAGAAGAGGAAGATATCAGTCTGTCAGGAGAAGAATATGATGATATTGAAGAAAGTGAGAAATATCTGACTGAGAAAGAAGATGATGGAGACGAGGAAGAGGAGAAAGCTGTCACTTCCTCAGGTCTTCATATTTCAGCTCTTATTCCCATTTTCCTTTCTTGCATATATAAGGAAGTTCTGATACCTGCTTAGATCCATAGAGAGTGGGGAAACCATAGACTCACTCTTTTAACAGTCAAAACTCCCACTGCCATTTATTTTGAGGATGCTCTATCACTACAAACCTTTTAGTAAAGGATGAATTTGGAGGGTTTTTAAAAAAAATGATAATATACCTGTTCATATTTCCAGCCTTTTCTCATTATTACATGAAAGCCACCTTTTTTTCACCTCGGATGAGATTGTCTTCCACTCATTTCACCTTTTAAGTTGATAGCTTTTGTCCTTAGGTTTTCTATCATTGTGCCTTTCTGTCCTAGATTGCCCTAGGAAAGGAAACCCGGACAATCTGGTCCCAGAAAGTCTATATCATACACATCTCTTTAAAATGAGGCAACCTGGGGTCTTACTCAGCAGGCTTTCTTACTTCATATCAGTCAGCATTGACTACAACACTCCAGCAACAGTGTTGAAAGAACGTAAAGGTGGCATTGATCTTGTGCTGGAGTATTCCCACGTGGGAGAGTGGAATTCATTGCTAATGACTGAGGAAATAGGACCACCCCAAACTATGTCTCCTTCATCAAACAAAATATTTAATTGGGGATGCTACAAAGAATCAAGTTTCATTGAACCCCACCAACATATTCTTTGATGCCAAATGTCTGATTGGTCACAGATTGGATGATGCAGTTTTATGGTCAGACATGAAACAATGGCTTTTCATGGTGGTGAATTATGCAGGCAGGCCCAAGTTCCCAGTGTAGTACAAAGAAGAGATAAAAATTTCTCTCCAGAAGAAGTATCTTCTATGGCCTTGACAAAAATAAAAGAAATGGCTAAAGCTTCCCTTAGGAAGACTACTACAATTGCTATCATCACAATACCTGCCTACTTTAGTGATTCCCAACACCAGGTCACCAAATATGCTGGAACAATCACTGTTGTCAAAGTGTTCCAAATCATCAGTGAGCCAATTGCTGCTGCTGCTTCTTATGACTTGGACAAAAATGTTGGCGTTGAGAGAAATGTGCTGATCTTTGACTTTGGAGATGGCACCTTAGATGTATTCATTCCAAATCATTGAAGATGGGGTATCTTTGAAGTCAAGACCATGGGTGAGGACACTCACTTGGGTGGGGAGCACTTTGACAACTTCATAGTCAATCATTTCATTGCTGAGTGTAAGCAAAAGCACAATAAGGCTATCAGTGAGAAAAAAGAGAGCTGTCCACTGACTGAGCACCACTTGTGAACATGTAAATCATATCCTGTTTTCTAGTACCCAGGCCTATATTGAGATACTCCCTTTATGAACGGATATAATGCTATACTTCCATCACCATGCTTACTTTGAAGAACTGAATGCTGACCTCTTCCATGGTACGTTGGATCCAGGAAAAAGGCCCCGAGGATGCCAAACTTGATAAATCATAGATTCATGACCCAGGGTGGGAGGTCCCACTCATATCCCCAAGACTGAGAAACTTCTACAAAATTTCTTGAATGACAAGGAACTCAACAATAATATCAATCCTGATAGGACTGTTGTCCACAGTGCAGTTGTCCAGGCTGCAATCTTGTTTGGGGCTTAATCTGAGAAAGTTTAGGATTTGCTGTTTTTGGATGTTTTCTTTTGGTTTTGAAACTGGTGGTGGAGTAATGACAGTTGTGATCAAATGCAATACCACTATCCCTACCAAGCAGACACAAACATTACCACCTACTCAGACAGCAAGCCTAGTGTGCTTATTCAGGTTTATGAAGGTGAGAGAGGCAGTGATAAAGGATGACAACATGCTTGGCGAGTTTGAACTAATAGGAATTCTCCTTACCTCAAGGGGGTAATTGTCAAATGCAAAAGGCATCCTTAATGTGTCTTCCAATGATAAGCTCACAGACAAAAAGAATAAGATCACCATCATGAATGACATTGGAGGAAGGAAGACATTGAGTATGGTTCAAGAAGCTGAGAGACACAAGACTGAAGATGAGAAGCAGAGAAACAAGGTGCTTTCCTAGAATTCACTTGAATCTTGTGCTTTCCACATGAAGGCTACATTAAAAGATGAGAAACTTCAAGGCAGAACTAATGATGAAGACAAACAGATGATCCTTGACAAATGTAATGAAATAATCAACTTGCTGGATAAGGACCAGACTGCTGAGAAGGAAGAATTTGACCATCAGCAGTAGAAATTGGAGAACGGTCAGCAACCTCATTATTACTAAGCTGTCCCAGAGTTCAAGGGACATGCTTAGTGTGTTCCCAAGTTGTGGGGCAGCCTCGTCAAGATGTATTTCTTCTGGCCTCACCTTTGAAGAGGTCAACTGACTACATCAGAAGAAACAGCATTCCACACAGCTTTCCAAAAAGTTGTTTTGCGTCCTGCACCCAAGCTTGTGTCCCCTTCCTATAGCCCACTCTCTTTTGATGATCTCATCAGTAATCTCTGACACTGGCAGTCAGAGGGAGGAACAGGAATGGGTTAGCAAAGACTTGAAAAGGATATAGATGAAGGGAAATTGAGCAAAGTGAAAAGAGAAGGGTGGGGGAAAGGATATAGGTGTCACAGAAATGGAATGGGGAAATGGAGAAATCAAATTATAGAAGGGAAGGAAAGAAAAATGGGTGGAGAGAATAAGAAGAATAAAAGAACTAAAAACTAAGAGAAAAGAAAAGAGGGAAATGGGAAAAGGAAGGGAAGAGAATGAAGAACAAAAGCATTAACGTATGCAATTTCTGGAAATCATGAGATCATGGAGAAAAATAACTTGGAGCAGAGGGATTGACTAGAAAGAGAAAAAAGGAAATATGTACAATATACATGCTAGCATATATATACATATATATGTGTGTGTGTGTATACATAGTTTATGTGTAATATATGTATATATTTGTAAAACACCAATTGTGATCAGCAGTAATTTTTCTAGTCTAGGAATATTTTTTTTTTTAGACAATTGGGGTTAAGTGACTTGCCCAGGGTCACACAGCTAGTAAGTGTCAAATGTTTGGTCTGAGGCTAGATTTGAACTCAGGTCCTCCTGACTTCAGGGCTAGTGCTCTATCCACTGTGCCACCTACCTGCCTCCTAGTCTAGGAATATTAAAAAAAAAATCATAAGATCATCTTTAGTTTGTTATACTTGGAGATGAAAGGCCTAAAAAATGTGGGATATTCACACTCAGGTTTCTCCCACTGCAAATCTAGCCTTCTTTCCACTGTACCATAGCTCCTGAAAATCTTTTCAAAGCAAATTCTTTTCTTGTTCTAGAATAGTTTTATTTTTTCACTAGTGTGGTACCAGTATTTGTTTAGAACCAAGGGAAGTTATTGACTACCTGGAAGAATAGAGGCAGTTTCCTCTTCTTAGTTATTCTTATTGTGAAGAGTATCATAGGGTAATCAATCTCTCGTTAAAATTTCAGGCTTGGTGCCTCATCTTGTGGACATCAATGAGCTTCCTGTGGAAGAAAGTGACCTATCTTTGCCTTCTGGATATGATGATGTTGAACTGGATATTTTAGGGATGTCATTGTAACAAGAGAATTTTAAATAAAACATCTCATGAAACTAGAAATATATTCTCATCCTCCCTTGAATCTGACACTTCGGAGAACATTGACATTGTTTATATTTCTAATTTCACCAAAAACGTCTTTACTGGCCCTAGTTTTTCTTTCCTTTCATAACTGGTCCTTGGATTTTTTATCAAATGATGCCTGGATTGTCTAAGTAGTTATTGCCATCATGGAGACTGAAAAGGATTAGCAATCGGCCTGACTTTGCTCTTGGAGACATTTTAACTCCTAAAACAGTGCCCCACACATCCAATCCTCTCATTTCACTGATGAAAAAAGTTGAAACCCAGATAAATTAAGAAATATGTCAAAGGTCACACTGCTAGTGATTGTCTGGGGTAGAGTTTGAACCTAGTTATTTCTGAATTCAAGTCTCGTGTTCCATTCAGCACTCCATGTTTCTTGATGGTGACTGAGATGGATAATATCTTAACCAAATATAGTAAATACACCATACAATGCCCTGGGTATCCAGTAGAATGTAAAATTATTGAGTCAGAGACTATTTCATTTTTGTCTTTGTATTCTCAGACCCTTTCAGTGTCTTGCATATAGCAGCTTCTTAATAAATAGTTATTAAAATGATTGATTTCTCTTATCTTTAGTGGGGTATAAATATTTCAATAAGAAAGTTTGGCTTCAATTAAAAGGATAATGGGATAGGTGAGAACACCTGAAACCCACATGGAAATAAAATCTTGTTCACAAGTCAATTAAAAAAAATTAATAGTGTTTTGCTTTTTTCCAATAACACATAAAGATAGTTTTCAACATTCATCTTTGTAAGATTTTGAGCTCCAAATTTTATTTCCTTCCCTCTCCTTTCCCCAAGACAGCAATCTGATATAGGTTATACATCTATAATCATGTTAAACATATTTCCACATTAGTCATGTGGTGAAAGAAGAATCAGAACTAAAGGGGGAAAACCATGAAAAAGAAAAAAAAAACAAAAAACAAAAACAGGTGAAAATAGTATGCTTCGATCTGCATTTGGACTCCATAGTTCTTTCTCTGGATGTTGATAGCATTTTCCATCATGAGTCTCTTGGAATCATCTTGGATCATTGCATTGCTGAGAAGAACAAAGTCTATTATAGTTGATCATCGCACAATGTTACTGTTACTGTGTACAATGTTCTGGTTCTGCTCACTTCACTCAACATCAGTCCCTGTAAGTCTTTCTAGGTTTGTCTGAAATCCTGCTCATCATTTCTTATAGAACAATAGTATTCCATTGTATTCATATACCACAACTCTTTTAGCCATTCCCCAATTGATGGACATCCCCTTGATTTCCAATTCTTTGACACCACAAAAAGAGCTGCTATAAATATTTTTATACATGTAGGTCCTTTCCCCTTTTTATGATCTCTTTGGGGCACAGATGAAGCAGTATGTTAGTAGATCAAAGGGTATGCACCATTTTATGGTCCTTTGGCACAGTTCCAAATTGCTCTGCAGCATGTTTGGATCAGTTCACAATTTCACCAACAATGCATTAGTGTTTCAATTTTACCACATCTTCTCCAACATTTATAATTTTCCTGTTTTGTCATGTTAGCCAATCTGAAAGGTGTAATGTGGTATCTAAGAGTTGTTTTGATTTGTTTTTCTCTAATAAAGTGATTTAGAACATTTTTTTTCACGTGACTATAGGTAGCTTTAATTTCTTCATTTGGAAACTGCTTGTTCATATTCTTTGACCACTTATCAACTGGGGAATGACTTGCATTCTCACAAATTTGACTCAGTTCTCTATATATTTTAGAAGTGAGACCTTTATTAGAGACACTAGGTGTGAAAATTATTTTCCAGCTTTCTGCTTCCCTTCTAGTCGTGGTTGCATTGACTTTGTGCAAAACCCTTTTAAATATTATATATTATAAATATTATATGTGTATATATAATATAACATATATTCAAAATTATCCATATTGCATTTCATAATGTTCTCTATCTACTATTTGGTCACAAATTCATCCCTTTTCTATAGCTCTGACAGATAAACTATTCCTTGCTCTCCTAATTTGCTTATGGTATCACCCTTCATGTCTAAATCACATATTCATTTTGGCCTTATCTTGGTATAGAGTGTAAGATGTTGGTCTATGTTTAGTTTCTGCTCTAGTTTTCCCAGCAGTTTTTGTCAAATAGTGATTTCTTATCCCTGAATTTAGAGTCTTTGAGTTTATCAAACAGTAGATTACTATAATCATTGACTACTGTGTCTTGTGTCCCTAACTTATTCCACTGATCCACCACTCTATTTACTAGCCAGTACCAAATAGTTTTGATGATTGCTGCTTTATAATACAATTTAAGACCTTATATGGCTAGGCTACCTTCCCTTGTATTTCTTTTCATTAATTCCCTTTATATTCTTGACCTTTCGTTCTTCCAGATGAATTTTGTTATTATTTTTTCTAGCTCTATAAAATAAGTTTTGGC
>NW_020954977.1:61228-61844 GCF_900497805.2 Vombatus ursinus | reverse complement strand
GATTGGTATGGCACTGAATAAGTAAATTAATTTAGGTCAAATTGTCATTTTTATTATATTATCTCAGTCTACCTATGAGCAACTGATATTTTCCAATTATTTAGATCTGACTTTATTTGTGTGAAAAGTGTTTTGTAATTATGTTCATATAGTTCCCGGGTTTCTCTTGGCAGGTAGACTCCCAAATGTTTTATATTGTTCCTGCTTTCCTTCTAATCTTGGTTGCATTGGTTTTGTTTTCACAAGCCAATTTTAAAGATATTCTAGGAGGCTAATGGAATGTGTTTCTGAAATTACACAGATGAACTATTTCTCCTCGTAGTGTCTTACTGGGGTGAAGTACATCAAATCTGAACATCACTCTTGTTCTCCCTTACTCTCTATTCTTCTGAATAAACTCAAAGACTGACTAGATCTAGTGGAATCAAATGAATTTAGACCCATTAAGTGAAAAAAGAAGCATTGCCTCTCAAACTCCGGCAGAATAGTTCCAATATTAATGGAGTAAGGGGAAAAATGTGTGCTGCCTTAGACAGTCAAATAATCACTCAAAAAACATTTACTGTGTGTTTTATATGTATATATATATATATATATATATATATATATATATATA
>NW_020954977.1:56042-61209 GCF_900497805.2 Vombatus ursinus | reverse complement strand
AGAGAGAGAGAGAGAGAGAGAGAGAGAGAGAGAGAGGGAGAGGGAGATTAGTGGCTTTTTTGCAAGATGCTATAGGCACCTCTTGGCAAAGATGAGAGGAATTAGATGGGAAATTACATGTAATGTTGAATTTGGTTGGCTTGTACTGCTGACCACTTCCCTTCCCCCCTCTTTTATTACTTGTTTTAAAGTTTTCTGAAAGGAGAGTAGAGGAAGGATCACTAGAAAAAGTGGGTGGTAAAAAAACAAAAGATTCAATAATGTTAAAAAATAAAATATAATATACCTGGTTCATTCTACTTACCTTGTGGCTCTTGCAAAGATCAAATAAGATATCTGTGAAAGCACTTCATAAAGTGGGAGGTACATGTTATTATTTCTGTCACATACTCCAGAATTTTTAATATGCACTCTTATACACAATAAGCATTGAAAGACTGTCATGAAGCTCAGAAATTTCCTGACTTTTACGGCTAATTGAGAGCGCTCACACATTCTAGGCAAAGATACTTTTCAAAAAATCTTGCTTTGACTAATATCTGATATTATCATTTTTATTTCTGAATATAGCTGTACTCCCTTACCCAAGGAGCCATCCCTTATAATAAAGATTAAATTTAAAGAGGAGAAAAAAGCCAGTCAACAGACTCACCCAATATATCCACCATTGCTTATAGTTTAGACAGTTTTTCATAGCCATATACTCTCTGTAAAGAAGGAGAAGGAATTCTATTTCCTCATCCCTTCTCTGACACCAATCTTGGTCACTCATGGCATTAAAAAAATTCTCTTTGCCCTGTTATAGTCATTGTATACGTTGTTTTCCTATTTGACTTATTTACTCTTTACTACGTCATACATGTTTTCCCCATGACAAATTTCCCCCTTTTTCTCCAAATTCTTCACATTCATCATTTCTTATTACTTAGTAATATTATGTCGGGGGAGCTGGATGGTGCAGTGAATAGAGTGCTAGGCTTGGAGTCAGGAAGACCTGAGTTTAAATCCAGCCTTAGAAACTTCCTAACTGCCCGACCTTGGGCAAGTCCCTTACTCACTTTTGCCACTGAAGAAGGCAAAGTCCAACCACTCTGGTATCTTTGCTAAGAAAACCCCTGGGTTAGGAGTCCACGGGATCATGAAGAGTTGGATGTAACCGAGATGACCGAACAATGACAATATTACATTACATTCAATTACTGCCCTATAATTTGTTTAGCTAATCTCCTAGATGATGGGCATCTCTGTTTCCAGTTCTTTTATACTACAAAAATCACTGCTACGATTATTTTGGTGTTTATGGGGATTTCTTTTTTTGTCACAAGCTGCTTAAGGTATATGCTTAGCAGTGGCACTTCTGTGTCAAAAATATGGACATTTTAGTCACTTTTTAAAAAAATAGCAAAACTCCAAATTGCTTTCTAGAATATTTGGACTGATTCACAACTCCACCAACCACGTATTAGTCAAATATTGATACTTATGGATAAATTGATAAAAATCTCAAGGTACCATTGTCTTGAGGGCCTGTATCTACCTGATTTTTTTAAAAAAAGATGATGTGTCCTTATCATACCCTAGCTGGAAGTACAGTGGTTACTCATGGGTTGATCCCACCCTGATTAGCAAGTGAGACTTACTGTTTTTGACTTGGGCTGTCTCACCCCTTTTTAGGCATCCTGGTGGACCCCTGACCACCATTTTAATGCTGAACTTCGTGTAGATACCGAACTAGTTTAGCCCACTGAACCTCAGAACTGCCCAGCTTAAGAAATCCATCAGTCTCAGCCTCTCTAGTTACTATGACTACAGTTGTATTCCACTATACCTGGTTCAATATTTACATGGTACCAAGCATCTAGATGGAAATATGAAAACATTAATTATATCATAGAATCTCAGAGATAGAAGGCGACTTATCTATCTGGTTCAGTGCATAAGGAAATACTGAATCCACTCTAAAGTTCTCTGATAGGTGGTCAGCATCTCTTTGAAGACCTACATTGATAAGGAGTTCACTACCTCTCAAAGGCTTAGTCCACTTGACTTCTAGACAAATCCATTTGTAAGTAGATTTTTTTTTTGCTTCTGTAGATCTCAAAGCTATTTGTGACTTCCACTTATGCAATTAGTTCTGCTATTCTCTTAGATGTTCCCAATAATCTAGTGCTGTGAAGATAAAACATTTGGGTGCTAAAGTGCCTCCTTTTTCCTACATATTTTTTGATAAGGAAGTACAACCCGTATGTCTGTTGGCAGCTTTTATGTTTTCTGTTGAGATATGAATGAGGAAATTCTATGGGCATGGTCAACAGGAAAAATGGTCCTGAAATAAAGTAAACATGGATAACTCCTTTGTTTAGAGTATTGCAGGGGATTCCTGTTTTGTTAAAGTGTTAGAATAGTTGACTATTTGGGTCATAAAGGATCATAAGACATAGTGTTAGAATGGACTATAGAGATCATTGAATGAGACTTACTCATTAAAAAATAAAGAAACACATACCCAGAGAGGTGAAGGTCACAGAGGCAGTAAGTATCAGAGCCAGGATAAAATTTACTAGTTCTTTCTAACCAATATGATTCTATGACTTTATTAGTAAGTGGTGGGGGAACTAAGGTAGCAACCTCATGAAAGCTTAAGAAAAAAGAATCAAGAAGGAGGGATTGGTGAGTTGTTTATTTATGTCATGACTGGTGGCACTTACAAATTACTACCATAATTAGAAACTGTCTCAAAGGAGAATAAATTCCATGGTCCCTGTTCTGTGGAGTTGTATACTTTTATTTTCTTGGGGAATTGTTGCTATTGTACATTGCTGGTAATGTACATAGAAAGGCATGTTTGTGGAGAAGCAGGCTTAGAGAGGAGAACTTATAAGAATGGAACCTATGTGTAACTGTTTAGACTCCAGGCAGCGGGTATTAGTGTCTGGAGGAAACCCACAATAACAGAACCTCCTTGCTCATATATGATGCTCTTTGGGGCTGTCAACCCCATTGACTGTACCAATGGCAGATGAAGCTTCTGATAATTTCTGAAAAGGGATATAGGGTTTCCATTGGTCCCCAATTTGGTGTCATTGGTGTCTTCATTTACATATTTGTTTCACAGAATGTTATTTTTACCCATTACTTCAAGAAAAACCAACTTGACTCTGAAGGTGCAGTAAGAGATGGTGAAACAGGCCATGAAAGTGGTTTTTTGTATTCTGGGAGCTGGGTTTCTTCTCCTTGCTCTCTGGATGGTCCCTGTTGGTAAGTATCTTATTCTTAATGCACTTCGTATTTCTCCAATGCCTAGCTCATAAATTATTTCCTAACATAGTTATTTGCATATTTTTTGTATCTGTCCACTAGACCATAAGCTATATGAAGGCAAGGGCCATTATCTTTATATCTATTCCAGATCCTTACAACTTTTTTCAACATTCAGTAAGTAATTAGTTCATGTGTGTTGAATTGAATATGTTCCTTCCAGATCATCTCGGTGTACCTGTTGAGATCCCATGACCCTTCATACATTTATACTACAACCAAAGGAAACATTTCCTGAGTCTTAACTTTTCCCCATATCTGTGTTTTTCCTTATGAAGTTCCATACACCTAGAACGCATCCCCTCCAGATATTTGTCTAATTACACGTCCTTTCAACTCAAATGTTACCTATCCATAAAGTCTTCCATGATTCTTCTTCCCATGATTCAAGATGCAAGTGATCTTTTTTTTTCGACTCCAAAGCACTTTATTCACCCCCTCTTACTGTCCATTCATTTAATATTACATTATAACTCTTTGTACCCATCTTCTCCTTCCTTACCTGAAGGAACTCATGAGTAGGGATACATCTTACTCATCTTTTTCTCTATGGTGCCTATAGCACATACTAATCCTTTAATAATTTGTTAAGTGGGTTAATGAAAATACTAATAGCGATGAGTTCCTGAGAAAAATCTCATGTTTTTGATGCTGTTCTGACTCTTACTACTACCACTGCTGCTAGTAACTTAGAGGTTTGCAAAGAATTTAAAAATATTATTTCATTTAATCCTTACAACACCCCTGAGGAGTAGGTGCTATTTCTAATCCTCATTTTACTTATGACGAAACTGAGACAGAGGTTAAGAGACTTGACCAGGGTCATATAAGAAGTGTCTTGAGACAGATATGACCTTATGTCTTCTTGACTTCAAATTCAATACTGTGCTGCCTAGTTGTTTCCCAAGAGAGTTCGTTATTGAGAATGTTTCTGAACACAGGTTCTGCACTTGTTCCTGAACTTTTTCTTCTTCTTTTTTTTTTAGGCAATTGGGGTTAAGTGACTTGCCCAGGTTCACACAACTAGTGAGTGTCAAGTGTTTGATCTGAGGCTGAATTTGAACTCAGGTCCTCCTGACTTTAGGGCTGGTGCTTTATCCATTGTGCCACCTACCTGCCCCCTGTTCCTGAACTTTTTGACCAAGTATTTTGACTGCTGTACTTTTTTTTATCAAATATTTTCATCTACTTCTGTACTTAAAAGGACCTTTGATCTCAACAAAGTGCATATTCCATCAATATCAATCACAAGTCATTCATATGGTTTTGTGCTATGTATATATTCAACCTTAAATTCTTCATGGTGGATATGCCCAATGTTTTAGCTGCCATTCTCTAGGATTTTTCACATTTTATGGGTACTAGGTCAGCCTTCAGGCAGTCCATCTCTGAAACTCTTGCTCTTACAATATAATTAATCCACATCCTTTTCTGATTGTAAATTGCCTTTAGATAGCTCAGATGACAGAGATTTAATGCTAACATTATCCTTTATTGGATGGTTCAGTGATCACTATATAGTTACTTAAATCAAAGCACTAACTGGTGAGTTGGCTGTTTCAAATCTCAGTAATTTTTGTAGGTTTCATGATCCTCACAATCTTTATGCTTTTCATGGCTCTATTCCCTTGATACACAATATACTATGCCAAAAGGAGCCAGGAGTGGGGTCAGAACTGTGCAAGGCCCTAGGTGATATTTTTCTGTTTCTATCCATCAATCTAGTGCAATTAATCCAATGGCTTAAGAGAGGTTAGCTAGACAGTTAGCTAGAAAAGGCTGGCTATGTTTTCCTTTTCTCTTGGGCATGCGGCTAGACCAAAAGAGGCACAGGAGTGGAAGAAGACTT
>NW_020954977.1:52042-56016 GCF_900497805.2 Vombatus ursinus | reverse complement strand
TATATATATATATATATATATATATATATATATATATACACACACACACACACATGTATATGTACACATATATGTCCATATATAGTATTCACTTTGCCTCTAGTTCTGTTTTGTTTGCATCCCATACATTTTGCTATGTAGTATCTAAATTATTATTATCATTGATTTGATATATTGTTATAATTTTCTCTTTCGCCCAGGTTTGATTTAATAAATTGGCTTTTTAGTTTCTACAATGACATGCAGCTTTTATTCATAGCACCATTTTTTACAGATAATTGATTGAATTCTGATTCATAAATGTAACATACAAAAGCTTTCCCCCTATATTTGGCTTTATATTCTAGTTGACCTAGTATATGTTCATTTTTATACATTTATCGAGTGCTCGAAAAAATGCATAAATTGCTTTCCCCATTGTATTGTTGCTGTGTTGCTATTAGATTTCATTTGTTTAATTCTGTATTCATCTAGACAATTGCTTTCTTATCTTTCTGTTATTTTATATCCAGATAGCAGATTTTTAAAATGTTCAACTGGTATTGTCATTATTTTTTTTCTATTTTCCTTGTGATAGCAGAGGTTCCCAAACTTATTTGGCCTACCACCCCCTTTAACAAAAATTACTCAGTGCCCCCTTGAAAATCTACTTTCTTTAACCCCTTAAGTTTTTTAAAAATTTGTGTCATTTAAAAAAAAATGCTACCCCCTTGGATTGTTCCAGTGGCCCCCAGGGGGCAGTATCACCCACTTTAGGAACCTATGCACTAATGTGTAGTTTTCCTCAGATTTAGTTGGATCACTCTAAACAAAATTCCTGTGTTTTAGACTATTAACTAGATAGGTTTTTTTTTTTTTAATTTCTCTCAGCTATAAGGAAAACTAAGTGCCGCAGAATTTATGCTTTTGAGCTGTGGTGCTGGAGAAAACTTTTGAGAATCCCTTGGACAGCAAGGAAGTTAAATTGGTCAATCCTCAAAGAAATTAATTCAGGCTATTCACTAGAAGGTCAAATACTGACACTGAAGCTTAAATACTTTGGCCACATAATGAAGAAGAAGGGACTCATTGGAAAAGAACCTGATGTTGGGAAAGACTGAAGGAAAAAGGAAAGGAGATGGCCGAGGCTGAGATGGTTAGATACTGTCACGGAAACAATGAACGTGAACCCGGACAGACTTTGAGAGATAGTAGAGGATAGAAGGGCCTGGCATGCTGTGGTCTATACGGTCATGAAGAGTCAGACATGGCTGAACTACCGAACAACCACAAAACATTCTTTAAATTTGGACTTCCCCTTTATCAAACATAGTTGCTTTGCTTCGGTATTACCTTTATACTCCCCGTATGATGCTCCTTTTTTCTTTTTCATTTGTTTATCTGAAAGTAGTTAGCCAATACAGTATGTGAAAGTTTTCACATTTAATTAGCAACTGGCATATCTTGATTAGAGAGGTGGAAGTATTTAAAATAATTTTTACTTGATTGTTTTAAAAAATATTCGAAGTGAATATATGTCTTTTTAAACTCTTGTGCCCGCAAGCTTTGCAAAGGCATGCTAGGTGGCATGATAAATAGAGCCCTAGACTTGAAGCCTGTAAATATCTGAGTTCAAATCCAGCCTCAGACAATTTCTAGTTGTGTAAATATGGGAGAGTCAGTTACTGCCTCCTGCCTCAGTTTCCTCAACTGTAAAATGGAGACAATATCACTTATCACTTAGAATTTTTGCAAATATAAAATAAATGAATATTTAATAAACTGCTTTGAAAACAGTAAAACTTTATGTAAATGTTAGATGTTTATTGCAACAAAAAATCAGGGTCTAAGCTGTGTACCGATTTCTACCTTCATTCCCAGAGTTCCTATCACTGAGACTGGTCAGTGATATCCACCAATGTGCTGGGAGGCTGGAGGTTTTTCACAATGGTACATGGGGAAGTGTCTGTGACACAACTCTGAGTGACACGTCCCTGGCCATCATATGCAAACACGTGGAATGCGGAGACTGAGGACGGCAGGTGTGGAAACAAGCCGCCGCCGCCAACTTCCAAATGTCTTGGCTGGGTCACATTCAGTGTCGGAAGCAGCTCGATGTCTCTCTCTGGCATCGCCCATCTGGACTTTGGCAGCAGCGTCCCTGGATCACTTGTGAAGGCGATTGCTCTGCACAAGAGGCTCTGAGCTGGGGTAGCCAGAATAGGGGAGGGGGAGAAGAGGGATGAAATACTCCTCCGAGGCTTGTTCTTTGTAGGAAGTTCAGAGGAAATACTCAAGAGGCCGGCAAACACACACAACCGCTCAGCTTCCCACAGTTGCACAGGTATCGATAGTCCCAAGCTTTGCCCTTTCTCTCTGCTGCCTCCTATTCTCTCAGTAACAGCCGGTGGATGCGTTTTCAGAGGACAGGCTGCGGGTCAAGGGTGGGAAGGACGGCTGCTCTCGGCGAGTGGAGGTCTGGCATGGCGGCTCCTGGGGAACAGTGTGTGATGATGCGTGGCACCTGGCAGATGCTGGGGTGGTGTGCCGGCAGCTGGGCTGTGGCTCAGCTATATCTGCTCCAGGAGAAGCTGCCTTTGCACCAGGGTTGGGGACTGTTTGGTTGGATGAGGTGCAGTGCAAGGGGAGCGAATTGTCTCTATGGGGCTGTCCTGCAGAACGTTGGGGGCGCAGTGACTGTGGCCACAAGGATGCGGCTGTGGAGTGCTCGGGTGAGTGAGGGGTCCCTGAGCAGGATGTGGGATTGGCTGGGGGCGACTGCCAACAGCAGCATACGCACTATCTCTTCTGAGATGGTCAAGGACCGTAACTGCCTGATCACCCTGGCACCTTCTCGTTTTTCGCTGTAGGTGAGAGACAATTTACTGCATCACCACCTGAAACAGGTAAACCTCTGCCCTTCTCTCTCCTCATGGGCTTCATTCACTGTGTCATCTGCAAAGAGAATTCCCCTGTGACACAGAATATCTGCTAAAGCAAAAGTCAACTCACTGGTGGTACCCTGGGCAATGTGGGTACAAATAAATCCTGTGTTCTCTGCAGATATAAGTGGAAGATTCAGACTTTTCTTAACCAGCCGTCAGTCAGACCCCTCAGTCTAGAGTATTTTGGGGTCTGGATAACAAGTTGGTGAGGATGATCCTCATTGGGGTGACCAATTGTCTTTTAAGGTTCTTACTACTCCAGCCTGTCTCCCCCAACTGCCTCAGAGAGATTCATGGTGCCTGTAATTGTCTCCATCGTCCAGGGAACTCTTGTCTGTCTGCTCCTCATATTCATGGCAATTAGGCTGGGATGCAAGAAGAGTCAGTGCAAAGGTAAGTGACCAAGGACATAGAGTATACAGTAGTCATTGCACTATTTAAATGAGGAATGAGATCTGTGGGTAAAAGAAAGGGAAAAGTAAACAAAATGTCTAACTGAAAACTTTCCTGTGGTCGTTGCAACAATTGATTTGGAAGAAATAGCCCAGGCAGGAGCCTACTTTCTAAACAATACTGTGATTTACTTTCATTCATAATTGATTCATGATTTAGGAGGTTGTACCCAATTAATTTCTACTATCACTAGCACTTCTGGGGATTATTATACCCTGCCAGGGATGAGGAACCTGTGGCTTTGAGGCCACATGTGGCCCTCTAGGTCCTCAAGTGTGGCCCTTTAACTGAATACAAACTTCACAGAATGTTCTGGATTCAGTGAAAGGGCCTCACTTGAGGACCTGGAGGGCCACATGTGGCCTTGGGGCTGCAGGTTCCCCACCCTTGCCCTGGTCCCTTCTTACTCTTTGTTGATGTGATGCCTGTTCATCATTAAGAAATGTGCTATTCTTATAGCACAATAGTATTCCATTACATTCATATATCACACACAGCTTGTTCAGTCATTCCCCAATTGATGGGCATCCCCTCAATTTCCAATATTTTGCCACCATGAAAAGAGCTGCTATAAATATTTTCGCACATGTGGGTCCT
>NW_020954977.1:47139-52007 GCF_900497805.2 Vombatus ursinus | reverse complement strand
TTCCCCTTTTTTATGATCTCTTTGGGATGCAGACCTAGTAGTGGTATTGCTGGATCAAAGGATATGTACAGTTTGGTTGCCCTTTGGACATAGTTCTAAATTACTCTCCAGAATGGTCGGATCAGTTCAAAACTCCACCAACAGTGCATCAGTGTCCCAATTTTTGCACATCCTCTCTAACATGTATCATTTTCCTTTTTCTGTCATATTAGCCAATCTGATAGGTGTGAAGTGGTACATCAGAGTTGTTTTAATTTGCATTGCTCTAATCAAAAGTGATTTAGAGCACTTCTTCATATGCCTATCTATAGCTTTGATTTCTTTATCTGAAAACTGCCTGTTCATATCCTTTGGTCATTTATCAATTGGAGAATGGTTTGTATTCTTATAAATTTGATTCAGATTTCTATATATTTGAGAAATGAGGCCTTTATCAGAGACACTTGATGTAAAGATTGTTTCTCAGTTTTTGGCTTTCCTTCTAATCTTGGTTGCATTGGTTTTATTTGTGTGAAAACTTTTCAATTTAATATAATCAAATGATCTATTTTATATTTTATAATGCTCTCTTTATCTTGTTTTGTCATGAACCTGTAACTCACTTAACTTCTCCTTTAATAATTTGAATTCTATGCCACTTGGTGCATATATGTTTAGTATTGATATTACTTCATTGTCTATGCTACGTCTTAGCAAGATACAGTTTTCTTCCTTATCTCTTTTACTTAGGTCTGTATTTGCTTTTGCTTTGTCTGAGATCAGGCTTGCTACCCCCTCCTTTTTTTTTAAACTTTAGCTGAAGCATAATAGATTCTACTTTGGCCCCTTACCTTTACTCTGTGTGTGTCTCTCTGCTTCAAGTGTGTTTCTTGTAAACGACATATTGTAGCATTCTGGTTTTTGATCCATTCTGCTATCTGCTTCCATTTTATGGGAGAGTTCATCCCATTCACATTCATAGTTATGATTACTGTGTATTTCCCTCCATCCTATTTTTCCTCCTGTTTGTCCTCTCTCTCCTTTCACCTTTTCCCTCTCTGACAGTGTTTTGCTTCTGTCTACCGACTCCCCAGCTCTGTCATCTCCCCCCTTTATACTTAATCTCCTCCCCTCCTACTTTCCTGTTGGGTAAGATAGATTTCTATATTCAACTGATTGTGTATGTTAATGCCTCTTTGAGCCAACACTGATGAGAGTAAGGTTCAAATGATTCCAATCACTTACCCTCCCATCTTTCCCTCCACTGTAATAGTTTTTTCAAGCCTCTTCATGTGAAATAATTTATCCCATTCTACCTCTCCCTTCCTTCTGCACCCAGTGTACTCCACTTTCTCATCCCTTAATTATTTTTGTATGTAATTCCCTCAAATCCATCTTATACTCATACCCTCTGTCTATGTATATACCTTCTGGCTGTAATATTATTGGTACAATTTTAAAGAATTACATGTGTCATCTTCCCATGTAAACAGTTCAGTTCCATTGAGTCCTTTCTATTTTCTTTTCCCTTTTTCCTTTTTTAGACTTCTCTTGGGGCTTAATTTGGAGATAAAAAAAAAATTGTTCAATTCTGGTCTTCTTATGAAAGCTTGAAATACTTCTATTTCATTGAATGACTATTTTCCTCTTGAAGTATCATGCTTAATTTCACCAGGTGGGTGATTCTTGGTTGTCATCCTAGCTCCTTTGCCTTCTGGAATATCATGTTCCATGACCTCTGATCTTTTGCTGTGGCAGCTGCTAAGTCCTGTGTAATCCTGATTGTGGCTCCCTGATATTTGAATTGTTTCTTTCTGGCTACTTGCAGTCTTTTTTCCTTGACCTGATAGTTCTGTAATTTGGCTATAATGTTACTTGGAGTTTTTATTTTGAGGTCTCTTTCCTGAGGTGACTGGTAGATTCTTTTGATGCTTATTCTGCCCTCTGGTTCAAGGATATTAGGGCAGTTTTCCTTGATAATTTCTTAAAAGATGCTGTCCAGGTCCTCCTTTTGATTATGACTTTCAGGTAGTCCAGTGATTCTGACGTTGTCTCTCCTGGATCTATTTTCCAGGTCAGTTGTTTTTCCAGTGAGGTATTTTAAATTTTCTTCTGTTTTTTTTTTTTATTCTTCTGAATTTGTTTGATGGATTCTTGTTGTCTCATAGAGTCATTCACTTCCACTTGCCCAATTCTAATTTTTAAGGACTTATTTTCCTCAGTCAGCTTTTGTACCTCTTTTTCCATTTGACCAATTGTACTTTTTAAGCAGTTGGTTTTTTTTCCAAGCTGTTGACTCTTTTTCCCCCATAATTCTTTTACATCACTTTCATCACTTTTCTCAATTTTTCTTCTACCTCTCTTATATGATATTTAAGTTCCTTTTTGAGCTCTTCCATGAATTCTTTCTGGGCTTGAGACTACTTTCCATTTTACTACTGTGGTCTTTAGACTGCTATATTTAAGCAATGCAATAAAGTTTTTTTCACAATCCCCATATGATTGAATACATTTTCTCACAAGACAGAAATTGGACTAGGCCCATAATTGAATATAAATGGAGCTGACCAAGCTCTAGAACTGAATCACAAGATGGAGTCAGTGTGGTTCACTTAACTCCCACAGCTCCCACAATAGGTAGAAGAAAGATGGTGGTTGAGGTTTTGTTTTTGAGACTGAGATATAGGCTTTACTTGTAGCACAGTTTACCTATTTGGCTGGACTATAGAAACCTTAGTGAGAAATCATATGAAATAAATCTGGAAATGTCATATAACACAGATTGCAAAAGGGCTTTGAATATGAGTAATCTTTAAAAATAGATTCTTATAAGTAAGGAATTGTTTCTCATTTCAGCCTCCACAAAGAAACAGAAAACTGCCTGTGAAGTTGTCTATAATGTCATTGGTGACAATTCACCAGATGATAATTAAGAGGAAATTGAGGAGACTGAGCTGAAGATTGCTGATAGTGCCCAGGAGGCAATGTATGACGATGCTGCTGAAATCAAGGAAGCAGATAAAGGAGAAGAGGGGTTGACCTCTTGCTCAGGTTTGTATAGTAATAATAACAGTGTCCTTCATTTGCAGCACACAAGGTATTTTTCTAAGCAGGGAGTTAGGAAGAATTGTCTTTGTGAATTCAAATCTGGCCTCAGACACACCAGCTGTGTGACCCTCGGCAGTCACCTAACCCTGTTTGCCTCAGTTTCCTTATCTGCAAAAGGAGAAAGAAATGACAAACTACTCTAGTATTTTTGCCAAGAAAAGTGACTGAAAATTGTCACATCCAACCAAAATCTGTGTACCATTAACTTCCACCCAGCGATCCTAGTTCTGAAGCTCATTGCAGATTGTCTGTGAAGAAAGTGTTCAAATGCACTGATTATATCCCCCTAAGATTTCTCATGGAGTCAGGTAGACTAGAGTTTAAGTCCTGCCATAGACAGTAGCTATGTTACTATGGGCAAAACACTTAATGTCTCTCAGACTCTATTTTCTCATCTGTAAAATGGGGATAATAATAGCATGTGCCTCGCAGGGTGGTTGTGAGCATCCAGTGAGATAACTAGCGCTAAGTGCCTCACAAACTTTTGAGTGCCATATAAATGCTACTGTAGGCTTTTAAATATACCTATTTCCCTGACTAATTTTGAACTGCATGATTTTGAATATAATTCAATGTCTTTATTACATTTTTTTGGAGGGCATAGATGAAGAGGTCCTAACTTCCTATTCATTTTAACAAAAGATTCCATTCTTTACAAGGCCAGAATCAGTCTCTGGGATAGAAAATGACATCCAGTCTTTGGCAGCCTCAGAACCTGGTTATGATGATGTGGACACTCCCTGATACTGTGCTCTCTGTGTGCATGGCAGATTTTGCATTGGGAGAAAACCAGCTTCAGTCGCTTGTTCTATTTTTCTCTATCTTCTCATCATATGCATTTCATGCTTTTCCTTAAATACTTTTGGAAAATCCCTCCTTTAGCATTTAAGTAGGCTTTCTGATTTTCACAGTTATTTCTTGATTCTTCCCCTCCCCATCGCTCCCAATAACTTTTAAATTATTTTGTATACAGTATGTTCTGTACTTGCTTCTCTATGGAAATGTTGTATCCTTAATAGAATGAATGCTACTTAAAGGCAGGGGCCATCATGCTTTTTTATTTCAATCTCCAATCTATAGCAAAGTGCCTGCCATATAGTACGTGTTAAGAAAATGATGTTGATTTGTTTATTATTTTGTTCAGTTTGAGCCACTGCCTCCCCAGGCATCTCTTGGGAGAAGAAAGGAGTTGACTTGGCTCCTATATACCATGACGTCCCACTATGGGTGAAATGGAGTGAGCTACAAAGGGTTCTAGCCAATGAAAAAGTAAGATTTGTGAGCAAAACAGGACCATTACGGTGTCAGTCAGAGGGCCTTCACCTTCTATCAGGATGTGTAGATGAACTCACCATTGGTAGGAAGAGGGACATTAGGGGTTGTTTTTTTCCCAGGTTTGCAGGCAGGAGCAATGTTTAGGCATACCAGCAAGTCCTATATCCTTGGTCAAATTCAGGGACTTGCTCCTTACTTCACTGTTTGTGGTAATAGGCAAGATAAGGAGAGGGAGGGAGGAGAGAGACAGAGAAAGAGAGAGAGAGAGAGAGAGAGAGAGAGAGAGAGAGAGAGAGAATGAATCTCTATCCAGGTATTGATAGTAAAATCAAGCCAGAGTAATTGTGAGGTGGAACAGGCTGCTAGGACTTTAATCTGAAGTTATTAATATATTATAGAGCAACCCAAATGGAACCTTCTGATACTCATTGAATGATTGGCTAGTGATGATAAGGAGAAGAATTTGCATAGCAGAGAGCTTGTAAACTTTCAGAGGGCATGGCCTA
>NW_020954977.1:16935-46963 GCF_900497805.2 Vombatus ursinus | reverse complement strand
TTCTTTCTTTCTTTCTTTCTTTCTTTCTTTCTTTCTTTCTTTCTTTCTTTCTTTCCCTCAGTGTCTACCAATTCATCAGGGACACCTGGATTTAAATCTTGCTTCAGACACTGGGTAAATCACTTCATGTTTAGTCTCTGTTTCCTCAACTGTAAAATGGGAATAATAACACCTACCTCCCAGGGTTATTGAGGATCATATGGGATAATACTTGTAAAGGCAGATAGGTGGTATAGTGGATAGAGCATTAGGCATGGAGTCAGGAAGACCTGGGTTCAAATCTGACCTTAGACACTTATTAGCTGTATGATCCTGGGTAAATCACTTAACCTCTACCTCAGTTTTCTCATTTGTAAAATGTGAACAATAATAGCATCTAACTCCCAGGGTTGTTGTGAGGTAATGAGATAGTGTTTGTGAAGTGCTTACCGCAATGTTTTTCCCATAGTAGGTGCTCAATAAATGCTCATTCCCTTCCCCTCTCTCAGTTATTTCTGGACAAATTAGTGGGAGTTTCTTTTAGAGACAACTTGTTGCTGTGAAGTTTGATTGTAATGGCATGTTCTGCTCCAAGATTTACCCTGTTTTATGAATGAGGGAGGAAGAACTGAGCTGCTTACCCTTGTCACCCAGATCATAACCTGAAGCAAACACCCATACTAGGTGCTTGGCCATATGCTATCTCTGATCTAATTTCTGATAAGGTCTGAAACTATCCCCCTACAACAACAGAAGCTTCATATTTCCCCACAGTTCTTCTCTCCTCACTGGTCAGTAGCAGAGGGGATGTCAGCAGGTAGTGGGGTACAGTCAGAGAAACACCAAAAAGGTAGGAAGTGGGCTTGAGGGAGCCCACTGGGGCCTCCCTCCTCTCCTCTTTCTCTTCATGTTACCCTTGTAGATGAGTCTTGTGTATTCAGGGTCTGAGTCTCTTGGGGCCAACCCATTATAGGGCTCTCAGAGAAGAGACTCTGGTGAGGATAGTTTTGTTTTTGGTGATGAGGAAAGTATCTATCCACACATCATGAATATTTGTTTCCCAAGGGAGTGAGTTACCAAAGAAAAATCAAGTTTCCAGTTAATTGTCATCTGCTGCTTCCAGGTACCATTTCATCTCTTTCCAAAAAGCAGTACATGATGAGGCTTTTCTTTTCTCATCTCTTCTTTTCTTTTCCTTTCTTTTCTCTCCTTTTTAAAACACTGCTTCAAGAGACATGATCATTTTATCCTCTCCAGACTCCACTCCTACTTTCCAGACTTTTTCTACCATACCACTGCAGCCTTCTCACCCCGGCCATTAGTTCGCTCTGCCCCTGGCCTTCACACACTAGAAGTACAATCCATCCTGCAATCCCATCCTCTGATTGGTTGGTTTCTCCCAGAGCCTTCTTTAAAAAAGCTTCCTGGCCAGCCTTGTATTCATTCTTTTCCATGCTCTACCATACTTTCCCTTTCCTTCCTTCAGAACATTCTTTAGTGTATTGTTTTCCTGGATTTGAATGTAAGCTCCTTAAGGTGAGAGACTGACTTTCTTTCTGCTTCCATTTATATCCTTCAAACTTAGTACAGTGCCTGGAACACTGAAAGCAATTCTGAGATTATGAATGTAGAGGCCTGGAGACAAAGCAGTACACAATGGGCTAGAGGACTGGGAAGATGACACCTAGTCAGGTAGATCCAAGTCAAAATACTGGCTCAGACACATATTAGGTATGTGATCCTAGGAAACTCATTTAACCTCCTTCAGCCTCAGTTTCCTCATATGTAAAATTTCTTATATTTGAGCAAGATAGATGGCTTAGTAGACAGAGCATTGAGCCTGGAGTCAAGAAGACCTGTGTTCAAACCTAGTCTCAAATAGCTATGTGACCTTGGGCAAGTCACTCAGTCTCTGTTTGCCACAGTTTCCTCAATTTTAAAATGGGGATTATAATAGTACTTACTTCCCAGGGTTGTTGTAAGGATCAAATGAGATAATATTTGTAAAGTGCACATTACCTGGCACATAGTAGGAGTTACATAACTGCTATAATTGTAAATCATAATAATATAGTTTTTAGTTAAAATGTCAGTATAAGTTCAAGGATAATATAAATGAAATCAGTTGCATAATGGACTGTTCTCTTGATCACACTTTATTCTGTAATGGCCTAAAAAATCATCAGTCCCTTTAATATTTGTATAAAGTAAGAAATTACATGAAAAATTATTTATTACTAATATTTTTGGTATGTCATTATTGAATGTATAAAGAAACCTTAGGGATTTACATGTCGCTATTACAGTTTGAGGGACTGAGCTGGTGAGACAGGAGTTGATTTCTCTGAAAGGTTCATTCCCACGTTATGTTATGCATTTCGTTATATAATATTTTGTTTTCTTATGTGTAGAAGAGGACGTTGTGGTCCATATTAGCTTAGTATTTTTATATCTTTTGGATTTCTCTTAGGTCTGTATCTTGTTGATTTCTTGTAGTTGTATCCTGTAGTGGTTTCTAGGCTAGGACTTACCCAGAAGAGTTTTGCAACAGTAAAGTGTTCTCATGTAACGCCTGACTCAATCTTGGGTGGTTACTACCATATTTCATAGGAGACACAGTTCAGCAAGTAGCTGGATTCTCCATTCTGATGAGAAATATAAAAACCCTAGGTAAAGAATGGAATGTTCTCTTTAATGCCATGGGATCTTAACATCCTAAGAACTGGAAAGGATCTTTGGGGTCATCTAATCCATCACCTGTATAAATCATCCCTGAGAAATGATCACTCATATCCTATTTGAAGAGCTCCAGGGACAGAGATCTAGCTACTCCATCTAGACTCAGAACTTCATCTGGGGAGATCTTCAATTGTTAGGAAGTCTTCCCCTTATGTAGGTCAGCTTAAAACTTGGGAGATTTGGTATTGCTCAGATTTATATGTGAAGGGCAGCTAGGTGGTACAGTGGGTAGAGCACCACCCCTGGAGTCAGGAGGGCCTGAGTTCAAATCCAGCCTCATACATAATACTCACTAGCTGTGTGACTCTGGGCAAGTCACTTAACCCCAATTGCCTCACCAGAAAAAAAACAAACAAACAAGACTTACATGTGAAAGTCAGAAATTTTTTAAAAATGGAATTGGGTTGAAGGGTAATAGCTTCCCAAGATCCTCATTTTCATTTTTCATTCTTGCCTTCGTGACTCCTTCTGCATGGGAAGACCTGGAGGATATTGAATGGGAGGGTTTGAGACAGGGGTCTGTTGATAAATGCTTAACATCTAGTTCTCTGGGAAAAAGGCTAGCTTCACACACTTTTAAATTTAATCTAGAACATTAACCTTTTTTTAATCACTTTTTAAAGACTAGGAAATCAACAAAACAATAAATCAAGCTCTGATTTATAACATTTGCTAATTTCTAAGGTGTAAACATCTGAAAATTTTTGAGCTAGCTCCAACAGACTTTTGGTAAAGTAACAGATGGTACCTCAGACCCACAGCATCTTTTGTGGATCGTTGGAAGGTAGCTCCCCAAAATGCTTTGACGGGAAGGTAAGCTTACAATCATTGGAATCTAAATGAGATATTCTGACTTTAATCTGATAAGAAATTTGAGGCATGGACTTTAACCCTCCTAGCAGAGGGAAGTGAGTTCAAAAAACAGACTAGATACCTGTGAGCTCTCATTAGCTGCTGGGTTGTTCAGTGTTCTTAGGAAAAAAAAAAGAAAAAGAAAAGCTTAGCCCTTGGGGCCCGTGGCTATTGGAGCTGATAGTTGTTTTTCTTCTTTTGGGGGAAAAATAGGTGAAAAATATTTTTTATAGTCTGATGATTAGGTGTGTGAGGTCCTATCTTTTTCTCTAAACAAAATAAAACAGCTTCTGAACTATTAACTAAGAAAAGAAATGACAGAATCAACTCTTCCTTTTATGGGGAACAGCTAGGGGACCTCACCTAGAGCCATTAGGAGATGTCACAGAAGCTATTAAATCATGACTGTGACGTTTACATTTCTAGTACCTTGTTTGTACTTGCTATGATCCTTTTTTCCCCTGGGAAATACTTACTGTATTGAATACTTATGAGTATTGAAATGCTTAAACTACCCTGAATCTCACCACCACCCTCCCCTCGCATGAAAAGTAAAGGCAGATCCCTATCATGGGCATTTTCCCATTAAAAAAAAGGAAACCTGGGAAGATATCATTGGAGCTACCACCCTCCTACTCTACTCTAGATGCAGGCTTAGAGGATTATAACATCTCTCCAATCTTATAGCCAGGCTATAAAGAATATCCTTTAATAAAATCTAATTTGGATATGCAAATCTTGCCAATGGGTCTTTTCCCTCCCTAGTTTGTATGCTGATTTACCACCTAACCACTCATTTGGAAATACCTTTGCTACTAAACTTAGGAAATGTGTCCCCATTTTAAGACTTCTAGAGCTCATACAAATAGTTCTCATTCAAATTGTTGACATGCCTAGCCCTAATTTAGTTGGCTATAATGAGAATAGGCCAGTGGGAAGGTGTGGAAATGGAGAGGTAACACTTCTGTCGAATAGCAGTTAGACAGAGCTTCATGGGAAATAGAGGTGATGTAGTACCCAGCAGAAAACAGATCCAATAAAAACAGTGCAATGACATCACCAGAAGATACCAGAAGTCCTGACAAAACAGGTGAATTTCCCTTCTGTGTACATGTCCTAGTCATACATGTTCCACACAGGTATCCTGACACACATGATCCCTAAGTATGCACCCTATACATGTCCTCTAGGCACGTCCACTCTTCCCACTGATACCATGTAAATTTGTAGAAGAGTTTGCCCCAGATTTATGACAGAAATCCTCTATGGCTTACTTTTCTTTTTTCTTTAAGTAATTTTACTTGGAATTAATTATTTTTCTGGCTGGTCATTAAATCAAATTCATTAGTAGGGCTATGGTTTTGAGTAGATAAATATCTTCAAAGTATCCCTGAAACTTTCTGGGCTTCATGTATGAGAGGAGATTCTAAATGTGCTGAGCACAGTCTTAATACTACCCATGTTTCCACGTTAGCACTAGTTCTTCTCTCTCTCTCATATTTTCTCCTAGAGCACTCTGTTACATTTGGCAATTTTAAATCTGCCATTGGCTCAGACATTTTGTGTGTCTGTGTGTATGTGTATGTGTGTGTGTGACTATATGTGAAATGTTCTATGATAACTTTTTGATGGAGGCAAGAGAGTGTTCTTGTGTTCTTGTGATATGATCAAGTGTCCTTGATCATATCACGTTTTATGAGGATTCTCATCATTACAAGCCTATGGGCTTTATGGGTGGGTTGAATCAAGGTACAGGGTTGACATTTATTACCTCTTCCTTTCCTGATCCTCTGGAAAAGAGTGAAGATGGGGTTATACCTGAAAGATTGAAATTGAAGTAGAATGCTGTGTACATGTTCTTTTGACTTTTCTTTGGAGAGGGGGTTTCCCTTATTCAAATCTGAAGGCTAGTTGGATTAGATTAGATATCAGGTCCAATTTTCTGTAGCTTTAGACTATCAAATTTGGAATAGTTCTCTACTACCATTGTCTATGAGTAACTTTTCCTTAGTCATGATCATAATTCCTAAAAAGTATGCATATGTAGAGGGGTTGTTATTGAAATTGTCTAGTTTTCACTTTGTATTATAAGTTCTTTGAGGGTAGGACCACATCTTTACAGTGCTCAAGACAAAAAACTTATCTTCCAACCACTAGTTACTTTAAAACCAAATATATGAAGAAACCAGACTGTTCCTCTAGAGAGAGACTGCAATAACAGATTGGTTTTTGGCTCGAAAGTCAATTATATAAACAAAATTATATAAAATTATACAAATGATATAAATTTTACAAATTATATAAAATTATATAGAGAATTTTTGACATTAAAAGATTTTCTTTAAATTTTTTCTTTCAAAGATTGACTTCAAAGGATTTTCCAGTCAATTCTCTAAGAAGTACTTCTACTTGTCAAGGATATTTAGCCAGTGTTTCTGGGTTAGACCCAAAGTGTCAAAGACAGAAAAACTTGCCTACCCAGTGTTCTTAGTCCCAGTTCTCAAACCTAATCCAATTATGCAGAGTTGATGAGTTCCACCCTTGATCACCATGATTTTTCTACCTTTTGACATTCTATGATATCAGTTTCATATCCTTGAACTCACGAAGAAATTCTCTAAACATAGAACCTTGTTTATTTCATGAGGATAAAGCAGCCAAGTTTAAACTTAATTGATCCTTCAGGAGTTTTTAGGGGAAGCTCTTTGGGGAATATTTCCCAGATGACCTCACTAAAAATACAAAGAGTTGGCCATTCTGTGATAAATTCAGCTCTTTTTATTTTAAAGGCCAAAATAAGAAAGGAAAAAGGTGGAGGCAAAGCCATTTTATTCATATCACATCTCAACATTTCCAACAGAGTGAGAAGGTTGTTTGTTTTTCTTTTGAGAAGGTAAGTTTCTCATTTGTAGAGAAGAAAGGATTGGGAAAAATCTGCCATGTTAATAGTAAATGACAGGAACACTTGATTTGGAATAGGGAGACCTGAGTTCAAATCCTGATCTTGCTGTTTATGACCTGTGTTATCTTGGGCTGATCCTTTGGCCTCTCAGGGCATCACTTTCCTCGTCTATAAAAAGAATGAAAGGGTTGAACTGGATGGCTTCCAAGGTCCCTTTCAGCTTGAGATCTATGACCATTCACTTATGTTTCTGTTTTATGGTTGAAGAACAATAAAAAACAGCAATAACCCATTGGGTTTATTATTTTTTTTTGCAGAATTATATGAAAAAATGTTGCTGGTGTCTAAGTGATTTTTAAAGCTCCTGTTCTCTAATTAATTATAGTCCTCCTCTTCTCACATACCATAAAGTAGCCAAAGAATAATCTCTCCTCACATCTGTTACACATTGTACAACAAATATCTGCATGTAATCACAGGAGGAAATGAGAGGGACCCCAGTACAATGTGGTTTGGGTTTTTAATATAGGCCATAGAGGCCGTAATAAACAGCAGCTCCCATACCCATCTTTTGGTCTGCTGTTTCAGCGAGGAAACCTCCATGTTATATTTCCTGTAAAAATCTGGTGCAACTCCGATTTGAGCTCTTTTTTTACTCAGCAGCTGCTATTCTAAGTAGTCACAGTTACTTTACTCAGCATTTCTGAGATACAAGTGGAAGGATGATATCTCAGGGATATGGGTCCAGGGGTAGAAGGGACCTCAAAGACCCTCTAATTCAATTACCTTCATTTTACAGTTTAGGGAAATGAGGCCCAGGGAGACAATTGTCATACAGATAGGAAGTGTCAGAGGTGGGATTTGAACCCAGGGCCTCTGACCCCAGGGTTAGTGTGTTGCTTACTGTACCACAATAAGAATGGAAGAGTAATAATAAGCAAGCACAAGAGCGATCTTAGACGCTTTATTTCCTCTTGATGGTGGTGGTTTATTCCACTTTGAAGAGAGGAGATTATCATTAGCAGTATGATACTGGCATTCTCTAGCTTACAGATTCACTGTTTCCCAAAAGTTCAGATCATTTAGAACTTGGGCCAATACTTTCTTATGGAAGTGATGTTAGCCATAGTGATCAGATTCCCAGATCAGTTCACAGAAGCTTATTTAATCTGTCATGCATTATAATGTATATCTCTATCTCTATCTATCTATCTGTCTATCTATCTATCTAAACTTATAGTCAAAGGACTATAGAACCAAGTCACCTTTTGTAACCATGTTTCCATGGATTGTTCAGGGTTCTAATACCAGGAACATATGCCCTTTCTGCCCTTCCCTAAATGGAATTGGGGGTAACACCAGTTCAAAACTTGTTTGTTGTGGTGGAAATAACACTAGAGTCAAAGTTTGAAGACTGGAATTCACATAACAATCTTGTTAGTTTAACCTCAAGCAAATCTTTTCCCTTCTTTAGGCCTCAGTTTCCTCATCTGTAAAATGAAAAAGACTATTGGGAGTTTCTTATCCTACAGTTAATGAACTTTAAGAAAATATCTTGATAACTGTATTTAATAAAATTGACTCCTTTCACTACCCTGTGTATTTTATTTTATGCATTGAAAAATATTATTTCAAAAAGGGGGTCCTTAGATTCTACCAGACATAGCCAAAGAGGCCCATGTCCTAAAAATGGTTATAGTCCAAGAGATTTCTATGATCCCTTTCAGCTCAAAGTTCTACTATAGCCCTGATGAAGGTATTTAAGGTAGGAGTTTCAGCTAATTGGGGGTTGATTGATGAGGGTAGGAAATAGGAAGGGAAGGGGCATGGGTCTTTGGTGATTTTGACTTATCCACAATTTATAGTCCCAGAGAAATTCCAGGGGACTCAGAGATTAACTGACTTGTCCATTGTCCTATAATTAGTATATGGCAGAAACAAGACTCTAGCCCAGGTTTTTAGGACTCAAATCTGGCACTTTATTTAGCATGATATGCTCTGTTTGAGGTCCTCTTCTATCCTTTTATTTATTCTAGGGCTTCAGGGATGGATCTCCCTACTTTTCTTTCCATGGGTGCCGCATATTGCTTCTGACTAGGTTTTCCTTTTCATCTTCCCAGGCCCAGGCCCATGAATTCTTTTGAAGGTTTTCTAAGAATTTTTTGTGGGTATTAGAGGAAGGGGAAATCGATAAGGAAGGAAAAGGCCCTTTGGATAAATTGGAGAAAATCAACAGAGGGAAACATGTAGTAGGAAGGGGACTGCATGGGGGAATCAGAAATACCAGGTTCTAGCCTTGACTCTGCTACTCTCTAGTTAGAAAACTTTGAGCAAGTCATTTAATGTAGATCTCCATTTTTCCATCTATAAAATGTGGACAATAATAGTACCTACCTCCCAGAGTTCTTGTGAAGATCAAATGAAATCATAGAACAGCTGATGAGATCTGAAGTAAGATGGTTAACAGCTGTGTGTGGATGTTATTCTTTGGCAGCTTTATGGTATGTTGGGGGTTGTATTTAACCAAAGAAAGGGAGTTTTAAAAAAAACCACTTAAAATTATACTCTACAGCATTTAAAGTGTATTGCAAATGTCAGCTATTATAATGCATTGAGGCTTCTTGGAGTCTGGCCTCCTTAGGCTTCTGAATGGGCTCATTCACACTGAATATTTTGGGTGGGGCTTTGCAGAAGTCTCAGAGGCAGCTAGGTGGTGTGGTGGTTAGAGAGCTAGGCCTGGAGTCAGGAGGACTTGTCTTCATAATTTCAAAGCTGGCCTCAGACACTTACTAGCTGTGTGATCCTGGGCAAGTTACTTAACCCTGTTTGCCTCAGTTTCCTCATCTGCAAAATGAGCTAGAAAAGGAAATGGCAAACCCCTCCAGTATCTTTGCTAGGAAAACCCCAGAGTTCACAATGAGTCAGAAATGACTGAACTGAACTTACAGACATCTCAAATTCCATGCCTTTTTTGAATTTAGTTCATCATTCCTTGGTAAAATGGAAAGAACTTAAAATACAATTTTGACTTAGGGTTGCTATGGTTATCTTAAACCTTGAAAGGCAATACAATTTTTCCCTAACTTCCATTTTCTTTTGGGGGGGCATTGGAAGTGGAAGGAGAAGGACAATAGTTGTCTTGTTTTTTTTTGTGGGGGTTTTTCTTTGGTAGCTTACAGAATAGCAGAATGTCTTCTGAGCAAAAACCAAAAGAAGTTTATATCAAATCTTTAGCAACAGTGACCTGGATTTATATAGTATTTTAAGGTATATAAAACACTTTGTTCCAGATAATCATATGAGGCACATATTACAATTATCATGATCTTTGTTTTGCTGATGGGAAACCAAAGCTCAGAGAGGCAAAAAATCCTTGCCCAAGGCCACTTAGCTAGTATGAGTCAGAGCTTAAACTCAGACTCCAGACTTTGGATTCTACAGCCTACTTTCCACTATACCATAATAGAAAGGGAACCACCAAGATAGTGAAGACACAGTCCCTTCCCTTAAACAGCATCATCATCATCATCATCATCATCATCATAACTCTTCTATAGTACTTTAAGATTTATAAAGCGCTTTACAAATAGTATCTCATTGATCCTCAAAACTAACCCTGGGAGATGCCCCATTTTACAGTCGGGGAAAGTGAGGCAGACAGAGGTTACATGATTTGCCCAGAGTTGCAAAGCTAGAAAGTGTATAAGTCTGGATTTGAACTCAAATCTTACTGACTTCAGGCTCAGTGCTCTATCTAGTGCACTACCTAGCTGCCTTCTGAGGAATAAAATATAAAACAACAGAAGCAAACAAATTAAACTAAAGCAATGGGACAGAAGAAAAGTGGGAAGACAAAGAAAAGAATTTGGGGAAGAAAAGTGAGTGTGGACAGTGCTAGTGAAGCGACTGAACCTCCTGATATATGGCCTTCCATATATCACTGCCAGTATTTTTATTAGGTGATTTATGAGCTGAATTTCTGACAATTACAATTTCTAATTTGAACATGATAACCATTCTATATATCTAAAATTAAAATATTTTTCAGCTTTCATTCAAACCTCTGCCTCGTGTCTCTGCTAAAGCTCAGCTGAATTATCCAGTACTCTATGAGGGAGCCTCCACTGTGTCAGACTTCCTCTGGCTGATTCAAAAGGAATCTCTGGGTCAAATGGAACTGAGTAATCAAACCCTCGTTACAGAGTTTGTTCTACAGGGATTTTCAGAGACACCTCAACTCCAGCTATTCCTATTTATCTCTTTCCTCTTTCTTTACATCATGGCCCTCACTGGCAATGCGCTCATTGTCATGGCCATCTGTCTAGACTCAAATCTCCATACAGCCATGTATTTTTTCCTTGCCAACTTGGCCATCATTGACATAGGCTGCACATCCACAGTTCTGCCCAAATTGCTGGAGAACCTTGTTGTGGAGAAGAAATCCATTTCATACAACGGCTGCATGACTCAATTATATTTCTTCTCTTGTTTTTTGGGGACTGAGCTTCTGCTCTTCGCAGCCATGGCTTACGATAGGTATGTGGCCATCTGCCACCCCTTACGTTATAGTACCATGATGAACAGGATGGTTTGCCTGCTCTTAGTGGGCAGCGTATGGGCCACTGGCACCCTCAGCTCATCACTACAAACTGGCCTGATGGTACGATTAACCTTCTGTGGTCCCAATCAAATTAATCATTTCCTGTGTGAAGTCCCGACTTTGCTACTGCTCTCTTGCAGCTCCACATATGTAAACAACATCGTGATAGTCATTGCAGATGTGTACTTTGGAGTTGTCAGTTTTGTGCTCACTCAGGTGTCCTATGGCTTCATCATCTCCAATATCCTGAAGATTCACACCATGGAGGGGAAGAAGAAAGCCTTCTCTACCTGTTCCTCCCACCTCATCGTGGTCACCATCTATTATACCACAATCACATACACTTACATGCTCCCAGGCTCCAGTTCTTCAATGGATAATGGCAAAGTGGTGGCTCTTTTGTACACCACAGTCAGTCCCACCTTAAACCCTCTTATCTATACACTGAGGAATAAGGATTTTAAAGCAGCCCTCAAAAAATTGTTTTTGTCTATTTGGTAAATAATTAGAATCAACCAAGATGGCTTCCTTGGGATATTATTTCTAGATAATACTATGAAATCTAGATATGAGAGAAAATTTTTTTGAGAATGTCTTTATTCAGATTTACATAATGCTTTTTCTTGTAAATCCTTTGTCATTGAAGCCCTTCATAACCTAGTCCCTTCTCTTCCCTACCTTTCTAGGCTCCTTATAACTTGTTATTGTATAATTGTTCAGTTGTGTCCCATGCTTCATGAATCGATGGACCATACTGCCCATGGGGTTTTCTTGGAAAAGATACTGGAGAGGTTTGCCATTTTCTTTTCCAGTGGATTAAAGCAAACAGAGGGAAAAGGATTTGCCCAGGGTCACACGCTAATGACACTTGTCTGACGTTGGATTAGAACTCAAATCTTCCTGACTGCAGGTCCAACATTTTATCTACTGAGCCACCTAACTGCTTTCTAGGCAAACAGAGGTTAAGCAATTTGCCCAGGGTCACACAGCTAGTGAGTACTTGAGGCTGGGTTTGAATTCAGGTCTTCCTTACTCCAGGACCAGGATTCTATCAGCTTATACATCTGGCTGTCCCTTATACCTTAACTCCTCATCAAATATTCTTTGTTCCAGTGACATTGGCTCCTTGCTGTTCCATGAATAAGCACTCAATCTCTTTGGCTGACACCCATTACTGGAATGTGCTCTTCCCTCTTCTCTACCTCCTGATTTCTCTGGGTTCTTTCAAGTCTCAACTAAAATTCCACCTTCTCCAGGATGTCTTCCCAACCCCTCTTAATTCTAATGCCTTTCTTCTATCAATTATTTTGATTTATCCTGCAGGCAGCTAGGTGAAGGTAGTAGATAAAGTGCCAAGCCTGGAGTCAGGAAGACTCATTTTTCTCAGTTCAAATATGGCCTTAGACACTAGCTGTGTGACTCTGGGCAAGTCACTTAACCTTGTTTGCCTTGATGACCTCATCTGTAAAATGAGCTGAAGAAGAGAACGGCATATCATTCCGGTATCTTAGCCAAGAAAACCCTAAATGGGGTCACAGAGAGTTGGACACAACTGACATGACTGAAAAACATTTTTCCATTTATCCTATACATAGCTTATTTATTCATATTTATTTGCTTGTTTTCTACCCTGCCCCCATTAAATTGTGAACTCTTTGAGGGCAGCAACTGTCATTTGCCTTTTTTTTTTTTGGTATCCTTAGTGCTTAATACAATGACTGGAACATAGTAGGTGCTTAGTAAATGTTTGTTGACTAATAAGAGGTATAATACTTGAATATTTAGCCAAATGCCTGCAAATGACACTTCATTCACTAGCTACCTCTAGGAAATCATAGGAAAATATATTATGGCTGTCTAGAAGTTAAATGTGTTGCCTTGAAAGGTAATGAACTCCTGATCTCTGGGGGTCTTTGAGTATAAGCTTGATGACCATTTGTGAGAGATGTTGCATAGTGGGTTCTGGCCTCAGGGATGAGTTGGAGGGAATAGCCTCTGATTTCATAAACTTTCTTTCCAAATCCATCTTTTCTTTACCATACTCAAAGAGTCATTCTTTGAAAATGTATTTTATAATGACTTTTTGTTTTTCATTATCTACATTTTCTAATGTATCCCTTTTTTTTCCACCTCCCAAAGTGTAATCTTTTATAAGAAAGAATAAGAAAGAAAGAAAAAACACCCTACCAGCATTTTGAAAAACTCTGACATATATGGTTTCACATTTCTAACCCAGCTCCATCTTTGCAAAGTTGGGGATGGAATGCTTTTCTATATCTTTTGTTCAGGTTCAGGATTGGTCAGTAAATTTTCTCTTCAAAATATTTTAATTGATGTTTCTATTTTACGTTACCAAAATTTCCTCCAGTATGCCTACCCCTTCCTCTCCCAGACAGCCATCTCATATAACAAATGATATTTTTAAAAACAAAAAAGAAAAAAAAAGATGAGAAAATTAAAATAACTGATCATCAAAAATATCTGAAAATATGTACAAACCACACTTATGACCTCCCACCTCTGCAAATGGTTGGGACTTGGTTGACTTCTCATATCTCTTCTTTTGAACTATGTTTATTGTTTGTCATTTTATACTAACTTTTTTTTGGTGTGGTCATTCCATGTTCATTGTTTCATTTATATTGCATATATTGTTTTCTTGGTGTGGCTCATTTCACTCTGCCTCCAGGTGATTTTGCTCTTTCTATGTCTTTTTTTTTGTATTAATATTTCTTTCTGTTTCTGTAGGCAGTAATATTTTGGTGTATATGGGACTTTCTTCTCATCAATGGCCTTTGGTCATTACTTCACAATATTCAGCTGCAATCATGTGCTGTTATTCTTACTTGTTGTAGTCATTGGGTATATATGTTGTTTCCCTGAATATGCTTTCCTTATATCACAATGGTTCATATGTCTTCCCATGCTTTTCGGTATTCCTCGTATTTATTGTCTCTTAAAACAGGATAATTCATTTGTGTACCACAACTTGTTTAACAATTGCTTAATAGGTGGCCATCTACCTTGCTTCCGGTTTTTTTTTTGGTATTATAGAAAGTGCTGCTGTAAACATGGGTGTTTATTTTAAGGGGGGAGCGGGACATATGAAACCTTTATAAAAATAATTGATTTTTTTTGGTTTTATATCTAGCAGCGGGACCTCCAAATCAAAGCATATGGATATTTTATTCTTTTTCTCAACATTATTCTAAATTACTTTCCAGAATGATTGGGTCAATTAAAATTCCATCAGCATTAGTGTGTGCTGCTCTTCCAACATGCTTCTCCTCCCATGAATGGGAGGTGAAATCTCAGGTTTGTTTTTACTACTAGAAGGACTGGAATTTGAGAATACCTGGAAGGACCAAACACATTTTTGTTTCGATTGATGCACCTGGTCCTTTGCAGTTCTGTTATTGTAAGTGTTGGAGCATTTCTTTCATTTAGCTGTTAATAATGTGTGGGTCTTCTTTTGAGAACTATTGGGGAATGGCTTTTGGCCTCATGTGTTTCTGTCAATTACCTATAAAACTTGGATATCTGACTCATCAGAGACAAATGATAAAATATTTTTTTCCAATTTCCCTTCTTTTCATTACACTAATATTCTTGGTATAAAGGCTTTCAATTTCATATAGTCAATTAAAAATTTATCTCTTGTGAAAATTGGATCTATTTTAATGACCTTCAGTAAAGGAGTTACTTTTCTTCTCCTCACAAGGACACCACAATCCTTCCCAAACTCCAATGCCTTTGTTTAGTAGGAAATAAGTTTAATTGGATTCCAAAGTGTATACAAAATCCCCTATAAAATAGAAATATGTAGGAGATGGATCAGTGCTGTTCTGGAGAGCAAATGTTTTCATACATTTGCATAACTCCATTTACACATCTGGAGAGCAACAAATTGTTATTTTTCTATGATAATAAAGTTTGTTATTGCATATACATACATTACAGGAAAATGATTTAAAATATTTGGGAGGAATAGCCAAAAGACAGAATTGTAGTCAAATATAACTGTTGTCCCCTAATTGCCAATTCAAATGAATCAAAATGGGTAGCTCCACAGTCTATCGTCTGATGAATTATGGTTGTGAGCCATGTCAAATATTATGCCCAAATGATGGCATAATGAATGGTAATTTATTATGACTGAGGAGAGGTACTGAGTTTCCTACCACTGACAAGAGGTCTTTAATCACAGATTTTATGGTGGTTTGTGTACTGATGTTGTGAAGAAGACTTGTGCTTTAGATATGGCAGGATTTGACCTTTGAGGTCTCCTCCAACTCTGAGCTTCTATGATTCAGCCTTGACCTCAAGGCCCATTTATGCCCACAGACATATAGAGGGTGATTTCCAGTTATGATGGCATAACCAGTGATTTCTTTTAGGCTTCTCTCTCCCTTTCCACATCAAAAGAGGAAAAAAGTACATTAAATCATGTAAATGGTAACTATTTTAAGAAGAATAAGAAAGAGGTCCCTCTCAAGGCAAATACTACCAAACGCCATTAAAAGTATGAACTATTGGATTGCCTATTTCTATTCCCTAAGCTTATTCCAAAGACTCCAAGCCTGGGATACTATATAATGCTAGGTCTCAATTTTAACACAAAGGCTGTCCCTATATCAGAGATCCAAGTGTGAAAATACATACTTTCTAGATCCCAAGTGTAATCCCATGTCACATATCCTCTTTAGCTAGGGTCTCTGAGCCAGGGGAAACTATTTAGTATACCCCTGCAGCCCCAGGTCTAACTACATGCAGTGTGAAGTCTTGTGTTACTCCCTGGCTAAGACCTTCCCCATCAGGGGAAGGCCTGTACATCCAATACAGTCCTACCCATACCCAGACTCCATGTGTCAGAGTTACCTGCTAATACCTCTGATCTGGTACTGAGCCCACTCCCTCCCTCAATCCAAATTTCCAACCTGTGCCTTGAATACCACACAGTGCTTGAAGTAAACATCCAGTCCAAAACTGAAGGGCTGAAGGAGGATATCAATAGGGATTAACCTATTTTGTTCTAAACTAAAACAGAAAGGAACATGTTTTTTACTAACAGGGTTGATCACAGGAAGGGATGCACAGGAAAATCAACAAAAGAACTGATAAAATTGTGAGAGATAAATAAGCAATCAAGAAAAGAAACCAAAATAATGAAGAAGTATTCTTGTGGAAAGGAAAAAATTTGAAATTCCACAACAAAGGGGAAAATTATGCACTAAATCCACTTCCCAGAAATGACAGTGGATCAGGTAAAAGAAAGTCCAGCAAGAATTAAGTCAGAAGTAAGGATGGAAATCTGAATTGAAATTAGAGCTCTCAAAAAAGAAACTGGTAAGCTAAACAACCATGTCAAGAATTTAGAAAACAGAAGAAAATATCTTTGCAACAGTATATTTTTTGACAAAGAGATCAGCAGATTCAGAATGCAGATATTTTTGGATAAAATCAAAAGACAAGAAGATTGGAAAAATACACGACATTTCCACATGCTAAGAAAACTGAACAGGGAGAGTGCAAAAATGTATTATAACTCTATGAGTCTACACAATCTCTGCCCTACTCCAGTTCTATGATGCCTAACTCATTATCCATAATCTTTCAGAGATGGCTGACAGTCCCTCAGAAACCAGTTATATGAGAGGGTTTTTTTCAACACCTAAAGATGAAGTTTATCTAGACCAGGTGACCTGACTTCATTAGGACACTTAAGTGTTCTTCTATTATATCCTTATGTACCTTGTGATTCAAGTCCCTATTAATAGTCTTTCTTCCCACTCAGTCCTTTCCAGTCCAAATATCATCTTCCATGTTAAAGAAAACCAATGTAAAATATGAGCTCAGTAGCTCTACCTTTATTCACTATTGGTTACAGTATCCTATCCACTCTAACCCATAGACATGTCCCTTAGCCAATCTCTTCTTTCCCCTAATATAACTAACAAACAGAACCCCTCTTTTTTCATTTCCTTTGCTTTTCTTGAAACTTCGGCTCATTCTGAGCTCTTGCTATTATTCTGTCAGGCCTATGCCTCTAAGTGTCTTCTCTCACCTTCTTTCCTTTTTCTTTACATATCTTTTTTAAAAGCCAGTGTTGGTTGGTAAAGTCCCTGTTCATTCATCCCGGGAAGTCTCTATCAACAATACTCTTTTACTCACCTCATAAAATGTCCTAGATTCATTTTGAGATAGGACTCTAACATTAGAAATCAGTCATTTCCTGTTTTTTTAAAGTCACAGGCAGTTTTATTTTCTTTGTGATATTGTTTAGTGATCACGTGGTCCAGTGCCTTCCGTCTGTCTTCTATAAGAAATTATTAACAAAATACAGGTAAGATGCTTTTGAGTAGTTTATAAAGTTTTGGGGTCTTTCATTTCACAAAACTGAATCATATTTTCTAACATATGTTATGTTCATTTCCCTTGTGCCTACCTTCATATTGAACTTATTGATGACCAAATATGTTGGTGTGTTCGAGAAGAACTTTTCAATCTCTTTCCTCAGGACATGATGGCTCATAATTTGCAGTTACCTATGTAGGAATATTTTAGTTTACACTCACAAATATTGTATAAGATATCCAAGTGTCATATGAAATACTACTTCATGTTGACTTTATGACATTTCACATTGACAACATGAAATATTTCACATTGACTTGTTTTTGATACAATAAAACTAAGTTTGATGTATTTTGTTTGCCTCTCCATGGAAAACTTATGAGCCATCCTTCCCTTTGGTAGTAATTTCCTTTTTTTTAAGTTTCATTTATTGTGAGGATAAATATTTTGGAATTTGGCTACTATATTCCTTGGTGTTTTCAATTTGGGATCTCTTTCAGGACATGATCAGTGGATTCTTTGTATGACTGTTGTATCCTCTGGTTCTAGGACCTCAGGGCAGTCTTCCCTGATGATTTCCTGAAAGATGCTGTGCAGGCTTTTTTTTTTTGTAACGATTTTCAGGTAGAAAAATATTTTTAAAATTGTCTCTTCTGGATCTATTTTCCAGGTCAGTTGTTTTACCAATGAAGTATTTTACATTTTCATCTATTTTTTCATTCTTTTGTTTCTGTTTGACTGATTCTTGTTCTCTCATAGAGTCATTAGCTTCCATTTACCCAATTCTAATTTTTAACAAATTGTTTTCTTCTATTAGATTTTGTACCTCCTTTTCCATTCGGCCCATTTTATTTTTTAAGGAACTCTTTTCCTCTGTGAGTTTTTGTGTCTCCTTTTCTGTTTGGCCAATTCTGCTTTTTAAGGAGTTGTTTTCTTCAGTTAATTTTTGTCCTTCCTTTTCCAAGGTATTGACTCTCTCTTACATACCTCTCATTTCTTTTCCCAATTTTTCTTCTACCTCTCTTATTTGACTTTTTAAGTCCTTCTTGAGCTATTTTAAGATGGCTTTTTGGGCTTCAGACCAGTTCATATTCCCTTTTGAAGTTCAAAATGTGGGTTTGTTGACAATGTTGTCCTCTTCAGAATTTCTGCCTCAATCTTTACTGTTCCCAGAAATTTCCTGGCCTTTAGAAAGACTGAGCTTTCCTTCTGGGGAGCAGGGCGCACTGAGCCAAGCTTCTTGTGTTGGGAGCTTTGTCCCTGGTCACTGTCTTTGTGTGCTGGGGCCTCCAATGCTGGCAGGTTGGAGGCCATAGGGTTCTGGTAGCTTACCTGGCTTTGGGCTGGAGTCAGCAACACTGGAACTCTAGGGGTAGGATTGGGTAGTCTGGCGCCTGGAGGTTGCCTGCTCACCTGGGCCTTTCCTTTCCCTCATTTTACTTTCTTTGGCTCCTTTCAGATAGATGTTTTGATGCTTTGGGATGTTTCTTCACCTGGGGCTTTCCCCCATAGCCTTCCCAGAGTTTTGCTGAGGCAGTGGGAGACTTGGCTTCCATAGAATGATGAGGCATGTTGTGGTTTTCTGAGCCAGTTTCCACTGGTTCCCCTTCCTGTACTGAGGCACTCAGGGGTCCTGGTGTTAGTGTTTGCCTGCTCCACCATCTGTGGTTCAGGATTTCCCCCTGGTTTGCTGAGGTGGGACTTTCCTCTAGCTTGCTGGGGTGCCTCCCATTCTGTACTGCTCCCCCTCACCCAGGGCAAAAGAGGCCTTTCCTGTTAATCCCTCAAGCTACCTGGGCTACTGGACTGCTGCACCCCATCTTTCTACTGGTTCAGCTATTTCAGGTTTTTTCCTGGGGAAATATTTTCTGGGCTTTCAGGGGTTAATGAGGGATGGTGAGAGCGACTTACTTCTTACTCCACCATCTTGGCTCCCAGAAGCAGAACAAAGATAAACATTCTGATGTAGTTTAGTTCTCCCAAAGGTAAATCAATTCAATGCAATTAGAAAGAGATCTACTGGTTTAAGTAATCTGTCCAAAAGGGAAATGAGATCAGTTTGCCATGATTTGCTCTATCTCATTGTGATCACTGCTTCCATTTACAATTGCTCATAAATCATACATATAATAACATGTACTAGATTTTTGTCTAGAATAAAGGTCAAGTAGATCACTCTTGAATTTTTAGTCAATCAACAAATGTATATTAGACACCTACTATGTGCTAGCCATTGTCCTAGGTGCTGGGGGTATGAAGACAAAAATAATGCCTGCCATCAAGGAACTTGTTAGTGCAAGACAATAGTGTATGTGTGTGTGTGTGTGTGTGTGTACACATATACATATATGCACACATACATATACACACATATATTCTTATACATACACATGCATACATATATAATAGTGTTTATGTAGTGCTTTAATGTTTGCAAAATATTTTTACAATATTACAAATATCAGGTAGTTAGTGAGGGAAGGCATAGCAGCTGGAGGGAAGAGGAAGTGATTTGTATTAAAGGTGGTGTTGGAGGTGTATTTTGATGGAACTGAAGCATTCTATGAGGCAGAGTTGAAGATGGAGTGCATTCCAGACATTTGTGATGCCCAGTGCAAAGGCATAGATAGTCATGTCATGTTTGAGGAAAAGAGAGAAAGCTAGTTTGGCTCGCGGGTAAATGCAGGAAAGAGAATAATAGATGATGAGGCCAGAAAGGTAGATTGGGGCCAAGTTTTGAAAGGCCTTAAAAACAAAACAGAGGAATTATATTTTATCTTAGCAGCAATAGGGAGCCATTGTAGGTTGTTGAGCAGGACACTGATGTTGTCCGTCCTGTGTGCTTTGGAAAGATCACTATAGCAGCTCTGTGGAGATCAGTTGGAATGGAGAGAAAATTGAGACAGGGACACTATTTAGGAAGGCATTGGAATAGTTCAGGTAATGAGTGATGAGGCTCTGGAGGAAAGAAAGGCATGGTGTGAAAGATTTTGTGGAGGTAATGTGAGTTGAGAAAGAGTGAGGGGTAGAAGATAATACTGAGACTTTGATCTTGGAAGCCTGGAAGAATAATAGTGTGGAGGGATTGGTTAGGTGGGGGAAGAAACAATGTTTTGTTTCAGACATGCTGAATTTTAGATGTTTCTGGAACATCTATATTAACATGTCTAATAGGTAGTCAGTGATGTGGGACCATAGCTCAACTCAAGAGAGTGACTGCTGGGAAGGAGAGAGGGCAGGGTCTGATACACAGATTGGGGAATCATCTACATAGACATGATAGTTAAAGAGCTGCTAAGGATGGTAAGAGGAGAGACAAGGGTTCGAGAAATCTAAGACAGACACTTTGGGCACATTCACAGTCTGAGGATCGTAAGGATGACAGTCCAGAAAAGTAGACAATGAAGAAGCATTTAGAAAGTAGGAGAAAGAGAAAAGAGAATAGTAGGAGAGAGTGGTCACTGGTGTCCAAAGAATTGGAGAGGCCAGGAAGACAGAGAAAAGGCCATCAGATTGGCAATTAAGTGATCATTAGTGATTTTGAAGAGAGAAGTTTCAGTTGAATGATGTTAGCAAAGGGTTGAGGAATGAGTGAGAGGAGAGAAAGTAGATGCAAAGAGTAAAGAAAGTTTTTTTTTTTCTGGTAGTTGCTGAGAAAAGGAAGAGAGATATAAGTTGGCTCATCTGATGAATCATTAAGCTACAACAACCCACCATGACCATTTATGAAATCTGAGTGTGGGCTGTGGTATGTGCCACTGAAGTAATGGAGAAGCAAGATTTGTAAACAGCACATCAATTACTTGCATGTACTCTGGGACTTCTAAAAGGCTTAAAGAGGTTTCTGGAATTTTTCTTTCCTAGGTTGAATGTTCCCTCCCTCTCTCTGCTCCTGTCTACATTTTTCATGTTCTCTTTCTATATCTGATAGAAGGACGCAATTGGACTACATAGGCTCTAAGTTTTCTTCCAGTTCTCAATCTATGATCCAATGAAGATGCAACAATAAAAAGACTAGGATTAATATCAGAAGACTGGGCTTTGAAGTCAGTTCTGCTACTAATTTATTTTATGACTTTGGACCAATTACTTCACTTTCCTGAATGTTTTTCTTCCTCTATAATATGAGACAGTTAGACTTTATGATTCTCAAGATACTCATCTTAAGTTTGATGAATGCCTATGTGAATTTTCCCCAAGAGCTCTGCCCTGGAAGTAACTTCCCTGTCCCTGTAGTAGTGATGGTACAAATACTACCATCTAATTACTCCTTCATTTACTTCCTGTGGAACCAGGCCTGACAGAATCCCATGAGAAAACTCTCAATCCAACTCCTTCAGAGCCTTGCTGTCTTTCTTCTTAAAAACTGGCTCATTGTTTACTTCTTTGAAGACTACTGTGAAGGTGGTAAGAATTCTATTTATCATTATATGCTTAGATGTCATCCAGAATGGCTGCACTAATGTCTTTCCACCAACTTTCCCAAGAGGAGAGCCCAATGTTGGCATCTAGGATACTGTAAGAGAAATTTGTGCACTTGAAAGCATTTTTATAAGAGTAGTTGAGCATCAATCTTCATGGATATCGGACTTCATGGAATTTACTGCTTAAAAATAAATGTTGGTAAAAGATATAGAATTAGATGTGGACTGAAATTTAGGAGATCTGGGTTTTAGTCTTAAGTCTGGCACTAACTCTCTAAATGTCTTTGAGAAAGTCACTTGACCTTTGTTAGCTTCAGTTTCCTCCTTTCTAAAACACATCAGTTGGGGGTAGATGACCTCTAAGATTCCTTCCAACTCTGATATTCTTTGGGTAAATATATGGTGTTTTTTCGTGGATAGTGGAGGTAGTGACTAAGGAAAAATCATTGTGCAGGATCCTTATGTTTCTTGTCAGGTAGATATTTATCTGGTGATTGCCATAAACTGATGGAAAACTCCTATCTAACCATTCTCCTTTCACTGTCTGTCACTGTGTATACACATACTAAGGTATGTGATCCTAGGTAAGACAATGCCTTCAGTCTTCTCATATGTAAAATGAAGGAATTAGATGAGATGGCATCTAGCATCTTTTCTAGCTCCTATGTTTTATGATTGCCCCTGCTGGGATAGCAGTGTCTAGTTATCTGGGCTGTTATGGAGCAACTGCCCCAGAGGGTCCTCTCACAAAGATGAGGCACAAGGGGGACTAGGGAGATAGTGATTATCTAAGTGGAGACCTATCCCTACTCCTGGGGGGGAGCTTAAGCCATGCTGATAATAAACTCATTTTCCTACGTGAAGATGTCATGTAAAGAATATTTATTGGAAGGATGTTACATATACCTTGTTCTAGTTCTGATGCCCTGCTCAAACTATTCTGTGGATAAACTAGACTTTCTCTTTCAAAACATATCCATAATTTTCCCACTGCGGGGCCTTTGTTTATACTATGTCCTCCATTTTAAAGGCTAGATCACATGATTCCTTTTCCATGAAGTCTTCTCTAGTCCACTCAGGTATAATCTATCTCTCCATGGAACTCATATCAATTTGTTTCTCTTCCAAGCAGTATTTTGTTGTAGATTAAAAAAAAAATTGAACGTAATCACTTTGTACATCTCTCTACTACTATTGAAAGTTCCATGGGGTCAGTAACTGAAGTTTATTCATCTTTGCATCAGACCTTAGCATGAGATCATGGTGCTGCTTTTCAGAAGCGTTTTAGAGTTGTGTGAATGAAGTCTGTTGACTTCACATACAGTATCTAGATGGGCTCATTCTTCTATCTGTTCATATCAATCAGCACATCTTGACTCAATGGTGGTGAAGAGCCCATAAAGTAGTCAGGAGGTTACATTCAGCCTCTTCTACAGAGGAGCACAAGGAGGCTCGGAGAAGTGATTTGGCAGAGTACTCTAGCAAACAAGGGCCAAGGAGGTTCCAGAGGTAAGAATCTCCCACTTCAATTATGCACTAGAGCTCTCTGCTTCTTTCTGTGGTCTCCCAGCAGCTTCTCAGTGCTCTCCTGGGAAGTGTCGGCTTCTTCGATAATAATATCTAAGTCTTAAACAAAATAATTTTTTCTTCAAAACACTTGAATTTAGGTCACTGGGGTAGCAATTCCTGGTCCCAGAGCAGAGGGGTCAATATGAATGTGCTGAGGATTCTCTAGGTCTGGATGCCTTAGGCTTCAGAGTGGGCACACTCACATTGGCATATTTGAGGTGGAACCTTACAGGGATCTCATATCCCATATTGTTTTTGTGTTAAATGCATTTTTCTTCAGCAAAGAAAGAAGATTCTGAGAAGTGCCATTTTGGTTCAGGAATTGCTATGGTTACCCTGAACTACTAATAGCAATGTGGCTTTTCCTTAGATTTGGAATATAGCATCAAAAGGGGAGTAGTCTTTTGATGTGAGCAGTCATCAACCTTGCCTCCTTGGGAAGGCTAGTGAAAAAATGATGCTGGTAACCTGGTTAAATGATCTCCTTTGTTACAAGGGAGGTGAGACCTGAATGTGAGCGTAGGATTCATAAAGATTCCCAAATAACCCCTTTATATTTTCCGTGACTGGAGAAATAATGATCGTTAGCTAACTATCATTGATTAATAATTACTGATAAAAGAAGAGAGATTATTGCTGTTAGGTATTTTGAGTAACCAGGAAAACCAAATCTGACTTGTTTATGATTATTTGTTACAAATATTTATGTCTATTTAAATTGAAATATTAATAATGATAAAACATTTATTTCACATTTTCTGGTTTAGAGCTTTTGTTGCAACAACTCTGTGTGAAGAGGGAAATCCTGGAATTCTCCATGTGGTCTGTCTGACAGTCAAGGGCTAAGGTTTTGCCTTTGGTGAGTGGGGAAAAATTACTCCCTCTTGAATGGGATAAAATGTTTTTGCCAAATCTAGTGACCAATTTTCCAGTGTAGTTGGAGAATCATACTTTGACCACATGAACTGACATTGGTAATAACTAGGAATAGAAGGTATGTCTTACTTATGATTTAAAGGTCACATATGGTGAGTTTCCTTGTATGATTATAAGCTAGTTCTTTATGTTGTTTAAAGGAATTGGAAAATATAGATGATATTAAAAGTAAAGGTAAAAATTCAAATGAACGTTAAATAACAATAATTGACATTTACAGAGTAGTTTAGGGTTTATAAGCAGTTACCCTCACAAGGACCTTGAGAAGTAGGGATACTAGTAGTATCACTTGCATTTTATAAAAGGGAATACTGAGATTAAGAGACATGTGTGACAAATATGTATGTAAATATGAAAAGGCTGTGGGATTATTTTAGCATAACCTATTCCTAGTAGAAAAGTCCAAGAAAATTGCCTTATGAATCTGTGGTTTTGCCTATAGTTACTCGGTTTATAATTGTCAGAGGAAGGATTAGAACTGAAGGATTCCTGACTCTAAGAACAGAAATTTATCAACTTTCCCACACATCCTTAACGTTTTAGTGCCAAAGAAAAAATATTCATACTGTACTCTACAATTTAGACCTAAATCTACCAGTAACAATTTTTAATTAATTTAATGTTATTCTATATTTAAGCCACTTGTAGCTTAAAGAGAAAGATGTCCAAACTGGTTTAGTTCCCCTATGCCTTCCTACATGCCTCTATCCCAAGACAGTTTGAGGTAACACTTATAGGAATCTTGAAGAAAGAAAACCACAATATGTGTAAATACGGTTTTGGGATAACCTTCCAAATAGTTAAGTAATGAAAGTTATCATCCAATTCCTCCCTGCAACATTCACTTCAAGGATTCAAAGCAACTCCTTCTCAGAGATCAATATTGAGACTATAGTCTGGATAATAAAGAATTTTCCTTTGAATGGAATAGAGGGCACCTCTCCTGGGTGGGTCATAGGCCAGTCCCTTCAAAGGATAGGGAGGGCAAGAACTAAAAGAAGACAAGAGGTCTTCTTTGTTCAACCCTCAGTTTTTGTCCTTAATCTATCATTCATCTTTCCTGGGATTGGAGGAAAGTCTAGAAAGAGCTTTTAGAACATAGAAAATATTATATCTTCACAATTTTAGATTTACTAAAAAGGGAGCTTTAAATATACTTTCACAATGGATATAAGGCATATATTAGGGGAAGAAGGCACAATCCCTGCCTTCATATAGGAAAAAGAGGCAAAGCCAAAATTAATGAAAAAAATGTGCACTATAAAATAGAAGAAGGTAAAGAGGATGGAAAAAAAGAAATGACTATTATTGGGAAGGGATGATGTGGATGAAGGGAACTGGTGAATGGACTGAATTTTCTATCATCTCATTTTCAACTGATGCCACTGTTGTTATTTTTATTATGTGATTCTTGGTCAATCGATAAACATTTATTAAGTATCTACTGTACCAGATGCTGGGCTAATTGCTGGGGGCATTTACAATTTAGGATCCTCTCATAACAAACATTTTATGTATGGTTGAAATATATTTTGAACTTTAATGTAATCTGTGCATTTTTCCTCTGCTAAGACTCAACTGATTTGTCTACAAATTCCATGAAGGGGACTATGCTGTGTAAAACTTCCTCCAAGTGATACAAGAGACATTGTCTTGAATGGCATTGACTAATCAAACCCTGGTGACAGAGTTTGTTCTAAAAGGTTTCTCAGAGACACCTCAACTCCGGATATTCTTGTTTAGCACCTTCCTTTTTCTTTATATCACGGCCCTCACGGGCAATATTCTCATTGTCATGGCCATCAGTCTAGACTCAGGTCTCCATACAGCCATGTATTTTTTCCTTGCCAACTTGGCCATTTTAGATATTGGCTGCACAACCACAGTTCTGCCCAAATTGCTAGAAAACTTTATTGTGGAGAAGAAATCCATCTCCTATGATGGCTGCATGACCCAGTTGTATTTTCTCACCTGTCTTTTGGGGACTGAGCTTCTACTTTTCACAGCCATGGCTTATGACAGATATGTGGCCATCTGCCATCCCCTACATTACAGTACTATGATGAGTAGGATGGTTTGTATGTTTTTAGTGAGCAGCGTGTGGGCCATTGGTGCTCTCAGCTCATTATTACATACTGGTCTAATGCTACGATTAACCTTTTGTGGTCCTAATGAAATTAAACACTTTCTGTGTGAAATCCCCTCTTTGCTGCTGCTTTCCTGCAGCTCCACATATGTGAATAACATCATGATCGTCGTTGCAGATATGTACTTTGGGGTGATCAATTTTGTGCTCACTATGGTGTCCTATGGCTTTATCATCTCCAGCATCCTGAAGATCCGCACCACAGAGGGGAAGAAGAAAGCCTTCTCTACCTGTTCCTCTCACCTCCTGGTTGTCAGCATGTATTATACCACAATTGTATGTACTTACATTTTTCCAGGCTCTGGCTCTTCAATGGATAATGGTAAAGTGGTGGCTCTCTTGTACACCACAGTTGGCCCCACCTTAAACCCTCTTATATATACTCTGAGGAATAAGGATTTTAAAACTGCCCTCAAGAAAATGTTTCCATTCATTCATTAAATAATTGGAATTGGCACAGATAAATTACTTAGAATGTTATTCCTGTAGTGACATTTTGAGTATCTGAATGTAAGGGATAATATAAATTTTTAAATTTCTTTAATTTAATTCATAGAATTATCTTTCCCCTATATTTAGGATGTTATACTTGGATGGAATAACTAGGTGGCATAGTGGATAGAGTGCCAGGTCTTCAAATCTGGCCTCAGACACTTACAAGCTATGTGACCCTGAGCGAATCACTTAGCCCTGTTTGCCTCAGTTTCCTTATCTTTAAAATGACCCAGAGAAGAAAATGTCAAACCGCTCCAATATCTTTGCCAAGAAAACCCCAAAATGGGTCATGAAGAGTTGGACATGACTGAAAATATCTAAACAACAATAGATACTTAGATGCCTTCCAAAGACACACTGAAATCCTGCAGTGCATAGAGAATGCCAGGGCAATAGATTACAGATGTCTCAAAGCAGTTTTCTAAGTTTTCTAAGGATATAATGAGTTCCCAATGTCTAGATAGGATCATAGAGGGGCTTCTTGCTTTAGGCTGGTCTTGATGGCCTCTGAATATTCTTCTTATTCTGAGATGTTATGATTCTATGATAACATTGGGATATAAGGTTATTAAAGGAGATGGGCCAGCCATGTGGTGAGAACAGGAGATATCAAAGTATGCCAAAGGCAGGAAAATTCTAAAAAGTGACCTCAAGGAAGGCCTTAATCAAGTAGGATTGACTTACTTTCTGTGTCAGATATAAGGAAGAATATGAATAGAAATCACAAAGGATGGGAAAGTACAGGTGGGCTGTGATCCACACAGTGGATAAAAAGAATACCCATATCAATGAAACTCTGGATTCACTAAAGAAAGATTAGAGAAAAAGGACTTGAGAAGAAAAATATAATAGAAAAAAGCAGGAGATGAAGGACCTGAGGAGAGGAAAGGAGTAGGAGAAAGAATGGCAGTTGTGATGACACAATGTTATAGAGGATATTATGGTTACTTGTGGAGAATGAGGTGGTCCTTATGACTAGTTAAATGTAAGAGAGAGGTCAGCAAAAGGAAATTTGTTGTTGGCCATCGTTAAGTAGTACTACAGAGCTGCTGATGAAGCTGTCATTGTTGTTTGTCCTTCATTTTTGAAGAGGACTGCTGATATCATGGGTGATAGCTTGACTTGTGTGTGAATTGGATTTAAATGAAGCAGAGTTGCACAAAGTTGTGGACCTTACTATGTCTTCCAGAGTCATCAATGTCCAGTGACAAGAAAAAATCAGGACAACTGTGTTGAGTTAAGGGGTGAACAGAAGGTGTGGAGGAGTTACAGTACTGTGGTAGAAACAACTGACTCTCAGTTTTCCAAAGCAGTTCTTCAGGGGGGCTACAAGCAAGAAAGACAAGAACTAAGGAACTCACTTTCAATAAATATGGAAAATTGGAAGAACTTCTCACTGACATTTCTTGGGTGTGTAAGGTTTGTATTTCTGCATTGCAAAATGATTTCCGTTTATGCTGAAACAGCCAACTGATCTCTGCCTTATTAGGAAAGATAAAAGGTTCAAGGAATATGTCTTTCAACATAGGATTAGGGCCAATGATGTATTCCTTTAAAATACATAAAGAAAGGTTTCCATGTAAAAACAAATAAGAAAAGGTAACTGAAGAGGCAGAGGGGAATACTTACCAATGTTAGAAGATTTAAAGGCGAAAAAAAGGAGAAAGGGAAGAAGAAGGAGCACTAGGCAACCGAAAGAAAAGGAGAGATGACTGATTCATGTTTTACTTCTCTTTGCCACAGGCAATGGCTTTTTGACAGTTCCAAGGACACAGTAGAATGCCCCACCTTTCTCCCCTCAACCCCTTAGCATCATTGACTTCCCTCAAGGTTCCAGTTAGGTGCTAACTCCTATATGAAGCCTTTCTCTCCCCTCCACCCCAGACATTAAGGAGCAGTAACTAAAACAAGTAAGGAGATAAGAAGCCAACTAGCAGTCCTACACATGCTTACGCTACCTGGGCTAGCTGAGCTGTAGCCTGAGTTACTGAAAGAATGAGCAGATATTATTGTTGATCTTTGAGAGATTGTGGAGAACAGGACAGGGAACACAGCACTGGAAAAGGGCAACTTTCCTAATTATGAAAGAAAGGCAAGGGATTGACTCCTTAAAGCTAGAAGTTAGTGAGCTTAATTTCCATTTAGGTACTGTGATTAAAGGAATGGTTACAGCTGGAAAAGGAAGTAGCAAATAACAACTAGAATGACTTCATTTAGAATAGGACATGGCAGGCTTTTTTGTTGGGGTAATTAAACAAGATCACGAAATGACGTATATATGGTTTGCTTATCACTGAGCAACATGCTTGGTTAATTTTTCTAGTCCTATTCTTATGGAAAAGACGGAAAAAAAGTAGACCAGATGCTTGTTCAATGAGATATATTCAGAACTGGTTGATTGATGTCATTTAAACTATTAATGAGCGGTTAAATGTCAACTTCAATTCAATTCAATAAATATTTAAGTACCCACTATGTGCCAGGCACTGTGCTAAGTGCTGGTTACAAAAAGAGGTAAATGACAGTTCCTGCCCTCAAGGAGCTTACAATGTAATGGAAGGGGAAATATGCAAACAAATATATACAAAGCAAGCTTATGCAAGATAAAGGGGAAATAATCAACAGAGAGAAGGCACCAAAACTTTTTTTTGGTTGCAAAAAATCACCTTTATTTTTAGACAAACAACAAATATTAATGTAATCATCAGTACTCAATATATGCATATTTTGTTCAAAATCCAATAAACTAAAAGATGACCAGGGGAGCTAAACCACGCAAGAAGGCACCAAAATTAAGAGGGATTGAGGAAGGCTTTCTGTAGGAGATGGGATTTTAGTTGGGACTTAAAGGAATCTAGGGAGGACAGTAGTCAGAGTGGAGGAGGGAGAGCATGCCAGGCATGGGGAACAGCCAGAGAGAATGTCCAGAGCTGAGAAATGGAATGTCTTGTGTCGCAGCCGCTGCTGTAGAGAGCATGAGACCAGCTCAATGCTCCGTAACCCGGAGACGCATGGATGAGGCGGGAGACAGT
>NW_020954977.1:10145-16778 GCF_900497805.2 Vombatus ursinus | reverse complement strand
ACTCCCCACAGGGAGGAACCCTAACGTGGCAGAGCACCATTCCCAAACGAATCCCGTGACAGTCTTGTTTGTGGAACAAGTAGGAGGCCAGTGTCACTAGATCAAATAGTACATGTTGGGGAGTTAGGTGTAAGAAAACTAGAAAGGTAGGAGGAGGCTAAGGTATGAAGGACTTTGAATTCCAGAGCATTTCATATTAATTCCAGGAGATGATGGGAAGTCACTAGAGTTTATTGAATAGGGACTGTCACTTTAGTGCTTGAGTGGAGAACGAATTGGAGTGGGGAGAAACTTGAGGTAGGCAGACCCACTAGCAGACTATTGCAGTAATCAAAGAGTGAAGTGCTGAGGGACTAAACTAGAGTGGTGGCAGTATTAGAGGAGAGAAGGGGGGATATTCAGGAGATGTTGCAAAAATGAAAATAGTGGAGCTTAGCAACAGCTTGGATATGGCAGGTGAAGGGGGAAATTGAGAGACAGTGAATAATCCAGTATGAAAGAAGTCTCCAGTGGAGTATCCCAGGGATCTGTGCTTGGAACTGTGCTATCTTATTGTTTTATCAGTGAGTCATATGAACACATCAATAGCATTCTTATCAGATTTACAGATGACAGGAAGTTGAGAAGTATATCAAACATACTACAAGAATCAAGATCGAAAAAGAATTTGATAGGCTAGAACAAAGGGCTAAATTAAATTATACGGAACCCAATAATATAAATGCTGTCTTATTTTCAGTGAAAAATGACACAATACTTGATGATTTTTCATTCAATTGGAGATTGGGAATAGCAAGTAAGAAGGTAAATGTAATAAAAGATAACCTGCGACAGAGTCAAAGATAAAATACAACAATACTGCTCAATAAATATTTATGGATATAAATTATATGCAGTGTATATGGACACATTTAATTCAATCCATTAAAATAATTATTAAGCACCTACTATGTTCTCGCTATTGTTATGTATTCTGTGGTTACAAATACAAAACAGCATAAAACAGTGTCACTCTCTAAAAGATGCTATTCTTCTGGGGTGGGGGCAGAATGTAACATAAACATGTAACATTAATACAAAATAATTTGAAGTTAGGAGAGAAAATTAGTTACTGGGGATGAAAAGGAAGAGAAAGATTTCATATAGCACTTAAGTGGAGCCTTGAGGGAAGTGAAGGATTCTAAAGGGCTGAGGTGAGGAGGGAGGGAATTTGTGTGAAGAATACATTTTTGAATTATGCCCAGTCAAGCTAATGGAGAAACTGGCAGACAGTTCAGGGAGTTATGCAGCTGGAGCACTTACACTCCACTGAAGCTCTGAATACTCAGGATACCACCTGCACATACTCATTCCCTAAGTGGGATCTCAGCCTCACTCTTAAAAAGATATAGTTCCTGCTCCTTGGGGATCCTGAAACCTCAAAATTAATAGAACTTTCTTCTTTCCTAGTAGGTGTAGTTCTCTCTTAATTTCAACTCATTATAAAATGCTTTCTTGTTTACAACAATGGAAGGAAGGTAGGCTGACATCAAAATACTTTGTGATTTAAAAAAGTGATGATGAGTATAAAGTCATGGTGGCAGACGGTCCTTCAAATCCAACTTGTAAAGCATTTACTGTATTCTAAATTTGTACTCATGGCAGACTTGTGCACATATATTTAGCTTTCAAAAAAGGGTGGATGCTTTTTAATAATGAGAAATATATTTATAAATTATCTCTATTAAAATATAAGGAATCTTTACTACAGTCAACTACTGTTGGTGTTGTACAACAGATATCTTCTATTTTAGTTGTTAAGAAAAGGCTACAAGTTAAAAATGCATGAAGGTGAACAACCTAAAATGGGAAAGGTAGGGTGGAGAATAATTATGCAGGGAAGTAAAGACTAGGGTGAGGAGTTTATGTTTTATCCTAAAAGAAATATGGAACCACTAACAATTTTAACTGAAATGAGATTAAAGCATGGATTCTTAACCTTTTTTGTGGTATGGATTCCTTTGCCTATCTGATGCACCCTGTGGACTCCTCAGAATAATATTCTTAAATGCATAAAATAAAAGGCATAGGATTACCAAAGAAATTATATTGAAATAGTTATTTTTTTCTTAAAACCCAGACCCCAGGTAAATGACCTCTATCTTTAGGGAAGAAAGGAACATAAGAAATAGCAATGTAGATGGAATGCATTCTAGGCATGGAAATAAGGCAGAGAGAATTGAGATGAAGTGACAATTTGACTTATAGGTAATAGGAGACTTTGGCTAGAACATGGAGTATGTAAAGCAGAGTAACATGAAATGAATCTGGAAAGGTAGTCTGGATCCAAATTGGAAAGGTGTATGAGTTTATATTTAATCCTAGAGGCAATAGAGAGCTACAGACAATTTTTAAATAGGGGGATGGCATGCCTTAGAAAGTTTACTTTGGCAGCTTGGTGGGGGAGAATGGCAATGAGGAAGGAGATGAACTGGAGGTAAGAGGAGCTGAAAACTGATGTGTAGGGCAGAGATTGGGAATTTTTATTTATCTCTGGTAAACATCTCTGAAGATTAAAAACTGAAGAAATGGGTTTGGATGAGATCATGGGGTGGGGGAGAGTGGAGAAGAGAAGATGGCAGAAGACAGAATATCTATTTTTTTCTTTTTACTCTCTCATTCTCATTAAATCATAACATCTCACAATTGGAAGAGAAGTCTAAGGCTGTAAAATCTGATGTGAAACAAGAAGCACTTTCACGACACTCTTGAAAGCTGATCATCCAGACACAGGAAGCTCATCATATCCTTAGGTGTAATTTCCATCTTTGTGGTCTGTTGCCCCAACATTCTCTGCTTATATGCACTATTGTAGGATTAGAATGTGTGCGTGTGAATGCAAGTGCCCAAGTGGAGCATCCTGAACAATTACAGAGGGAAAAACATTCTATATGTCTAACCAAAGACATTTTAGAACTTACATTATTTCTTACAGCCAGATCTCAAAATAGTACTACAAAAATAACATTCCAAGCAAGTTATGCTGACTAAATTCTAATTATTTAGCAAATGAATAGAAATATTTCTTGTGGGCTGTTTTTAAATATAATTGTTTCTCAGACTGTAGAAAAGAGGGCTTCTATTGAGGCCAACTGTGGTGTGCAAGAAAGTCACCCCTTAACCATTATCGGTTCAGGTACCAGAACCCAGAAAAAGCTATATGTACACGATTGTGGCATAATGCATGCTGACTATCTTGAGGTGGGAGGAATAGGTGGAGAATGCTTTCTTTGTCTCCTCTGTGGTACAGATCTTTAGGATGCGAGAGATGATGAAGGCATAAGACACCAGAGTGAGCACAAAACTGAGCACCCCAAAATACATATTTGCAATGACTATCATGATATTCAGGTATGTGGAGCTACAGAATTTCACATAGGGAATTTCACATAGGAGGGGATTTCACACAAGAAGGGTTTAATTTTACTGGGACTGAAAAAGGCTAACTACACCATCAGACCAGAGTGTACTGATGAACTGAGTGTAGCAGTGGCCCACACAATACTCACTAAGAGTGTGCAAGCCATCCTACTCAAATATAGTACTATAATGTAGGGGATGGTAGAAGGCCACACATCTGTTAATCCATGGGTATAAAGAGCAGGAGCTCAGTATCCAAAAACCAAGAGAAGAAAACTAGCTGACTCATGTTACCATCAAAGAAGATGACTTTCCTCTGGACAACAAGGTTTTTCAGTAAATTAGGTAGAGCAGTCTACATACAGCCAACAACTAAAATGGCCAAGTTGGTAAGGAAAATATATGTGGGTGTGTTGAGATCTGAATCCAGACTGATTGCCATGAAAATGAGCTCTTTTCCTACGACAGCTGTAAGATAAAGAAAAAGTGAGGAGCTAAATAGGAAAATCTGGAATAGACGTGTCTCTGAGAAACCTTGAAGGACAAACTCTGTCACCAGTGTTTGATTTTTCAGTGCCATTTGACCATGTTATATGTCTTATACGATTCAGAGGAACTCTTGCTCAACACGGGATTGTAAACAAGTCAATTGGGCTTTATCTGAGAAAGAATGCACAGGTTGTATTGAAGTTTGAAATATGTTTTAATAGTAGACAAAATGGTTATCCTGCCCTAAACAGTAAATGTTCCAATGTTCTCAATCCTCCCCAAGAACCAACTAATGAAGATAATAACAGTAACAACATTCCAAAATGAGGAAATGATCGAAACATTCTCCTTCATCAGTTCTCTTTACAACCAACATTCTTTCTTTTCTTTTTTTTTCACCCTCTTAATTTCTATCCAACATGGTAATTGTCCTAAATGTTTTTGGCTTTGCCTTTTTGTCCTCTCTGAGGAAAAGGTTTGGGTCATATGTCTTTCTCATATCTGTGGTGGTATTAGGGAGCCCCTGGAATTTGTTGAGTAGAGGGGTTATATGATCAGACCTACTCTTTAAGAAAAAATACCTTTGGCATTTGAGTTTAGGATGGATTGGACTACAGGCTTGAGACAAAGGACATTCATTGGAAGGCTGTTTCAATAGTCCAAATGAGAGAGAATGAGGGCCTTAACTAGGGAGTGATGCTAACTAATTAGTGATGATGTAGTAGAGAATGGGGTATATGTGAAAGTACAGAAGCCTCAGAATCACACAGGCAACAGAGAATATGGTAGTATATACTATTTAGGAGAAAGTTTTTTACAAAGATTCAGTAGACAAGAATCAGAAATAATAAAATTAATATCTGACATTCATATAGCTATTTTCTTCTGTTATTTTATTTGATGCACATAAAAAACCTGTGAGATTCATAGGAAAGATATTACTGTATTTATTTTCATTATGAAAAACTGAATAAAATGCAAAGGGATTAAATGAATTTCTGAAGGTCATTTGATTAGTAAATGACAGAGCCAGGCCTTGAAATCCTCTTTGAAAAAAAGTATGGAAGCTGAGAAAGTCACATGTTTTAGAGCAAATATAGTATATATAATATAATATCACTTCAGTTCCATTAAAAACAGGCTGGTTAATAATTTTAGCAAAGTAGCAGGATATGAAGTAAAACCATATAAGTCATCAGCACTCCTATATATCACAAACAAAACCCTAAAAGAAGAGATAGTAAGAGATATTCCATTTAAAATATCTCCAGACAGTATAAAATACCTGGGAATACACCTGCCAAAACAAACCCAGGAACTATATAAACAAAATTATAAAAAAAACCCTTTTTATACAAATAAAATCAGATTTAAATAATTAAAGAAATATTAATTGTTCATGAGTAGACAGGGCCAAAATAATAAATGACAATATAATAAAAATGACAATTTTACCTAATTTATATATTCAATGCAATCCCAACTAAGTTGCCAAAATTTATTTTACGGAATTAGAAAAAAATAATAACAAAATATATTTGGAGGAACAAAAAGTCAAATATATCAATAGAACTAGTAAAAAAATAACTAAAGGAAGGTGGTTAAACAGTACCAAATCTTAAACTATATTATAAAACAGTAATTATCAAACCTATCTGGTATTAAGAAATAGAAACGTAGATCAGAAGTAGATACACAATTTACAGCAGCAAAAAAATATAGTAACCTTGTATTCGACAAGTGTAAAGACTTAAATTTTTGGGATAAGGATTCATCATTTGGCAAAAATTGTTGGGAAAACTGGAAAGCAGTATGGCAGAAATTGGGCACAGACCAATATCTTATACCATTTACTAAGGTAAGGTCACAATGGATACATGACCTAAATATAAAGAGAGATATTACAAGAAAAGTTAGAAGAACGTGGAACATATTACTTATCAGACTTATGGATAGGCAATTTATGAATAAAAAGAGACAGAGAGCACAGTGAAGTATAAAATGGATAATTTCAATTACATTAAATTACAAAGTTTTTGTACAAATAAAAAAATGTAGCCAAGATCAGAAGGAAAGCAGAAAATTGGGGAATTTTTTTTATAGACAGTTTCTCAGATAAAGGTCTCATATCTCAAATATACAAAGAACTTTGGCAAATCTATAAGAATGAGTCATTGCCCAATTAATAAATGGTCAAAGATACGAATAGGCAGTTTTCCAATGAAAAAATCAAAACAATTTGTGGTCATCTGAAAAAAAAAACACTCTAAATCGTTATTGATTAGAAAAATGCAAATTAAAACAACCTTGAGATTTCATTGTATACCTGTCAGATTGGTTAAAATGATTGAAGGGGAAAGTGAAAAATGTTGGAGGGGATGTGGAAAAATTGAGACATGTATTCACTGTTGGTGGAACTTTGAACTGATGCAAACATTTTGGAGAGCAATCTGGGATTATGCCCAAAGAGTTATTAAACTGCCTTTACCCTTTAACCCAGCAATACCACTACTAAGTCAATTTCCAAAGATGATTAGGGAAAAATGAAAAGAACCTATGTGTTCTAAAATGTTTATAACAGCTCTATTTGTGGTGGTAAAGAACTGGAAATTCCAAGGGTACCCATCAATTGGTGAATGGCTGAACAAGTTGTGGTATATAATTGTGATGGAATACTAGTGTGCTATAAGAAATGATGAGCTTGATGATCTTAGAAAAATATGGAAAGACCTGCATGAAATAACA
>NW_020954977.1:9677-10105 GCF_900497805.2 Vombatus ursinus | reverse complement strand
CAAAATGAGCAGAACCAAGAGAATGTTGTATACAGTAACAGTAATATTGTTTTAAGAACAATTTTGAACAACTAAACCATTTTGAGTATTGTAAATATCCAAATAAACTACAAAGGTCTTATAAAGGAATTCACTATCTGCACCCAGAGAAAATATTGACAAATAGAAATATATATAGAATTTCTTTATATATATGTGTATATATATTATATACACACACATATACACACACATTCATACATACATATTTGTGTCTAATTGTAGTCATCTCTAGGGAGGGGGGAGGGGAGAAAAAATTACATGATAACAATTATATATTTAAAAGAAATTGCAAGTTGTATACAATAGATTTGCAGTTTCATGAGCAATTTTTTTTTAATTCTACTGTTATGGAAATGCTTGTTTCATAAATTAAAAATAAAATCAAT
>NW_020954977.1:9126-9640 GCF_900497805.2 Vombatus ursinus | reverse complement strand
AAAAAAAAAAAACAAAAAAAACCAGGCTGGTTCAGTCCAAGGTGGTTTGTTTTGACAATGAAGAATGTTTGAGTTATTTGCAAAGAAGAAAATAAGTAAACAGCAAGCAAATGATCAGAACATAACATGCCTCCATTCATGGGACTGAAGTCATTTTGATCAACCATTGAATGTTGATGATTTAATCACTTCTGTACTGGCCGCACCGACCTTGTGCCGGCCGCACCGTACACTCTCCTCCTATAAGGAGCAGGCTGCCAGAGTCATACTTACCAGTCTTCGGTGCTTACCCGGAAACACACACAGAGACGACCCATCAGGAGGCTGCCAACACCCGAGCTTTATTCAGAGGCCATCACAGCAAGGCCAAGCAGGAAGGCCAGAGCAACAGAGCAGGAGCAAAGAGAGCGCGCTCCGGACCACGACCGTTCCTCAGTACCTACTTAGCCCCTCCTCCTCAGCCCGCCTACTAGTCAATGATTGTTGGGTCAGATACCAGATACCGGAAGGGACA
>NW_020954977.1:0-8949 GCF_900497805.2 Vombatus ursinus | reverse complement strand
GGAGGGGACTAAGCAAAGGGAACTCGTCCTCTGTCGTCCCACTCCCACATGGCACAGCCCCTTGCCTCAGGAGCGCATGCTCTGGCTACTTCCTTGTATACTGTACCTTCCCCAGCTTATCTCACGTAGCACTGCCCACTGCCTCAGGGCTTCTCCATATCCAGCCCATCCCAGTTCACCACAACTCTGCCTACCATAGCCCCTGCCTCGACTTTCAAATACCCAGATTCTACCCCAATCTTGCCACAATGTCCACCTGGCAGTAGCCAACATCAGACAGTCCCTCACAACTTCTACCAATAGTCTTTAATATATAGGACTTAGATTTGGAAGGGACATTAGACATTATCTAATCCAAACTCCTTCTTTTACAGATAAGGAAACTGAGACCCAAAGAGGTTAAGTTATCTGCCCTAGGCCCCAGAGGTAGTGACAGAGCTTGAATTTGAACCCAGATCATTTGTCTCCATGGACAGTATTCCTTCCATAGAGCAGGAAGGGAAGTTAGAAGTCATCTAAACCAATACTCAACAAGTGATTTAGTAGGCAGTTTGTTGTACATCAGCTTAAGCCATATAGATATTATTCTAGAATTCTCTTTTTATTCAGAACAGGAAGATTTTGAGGCATTTATATTTTTCCTATAACAACATTAATAGTGTTACTGATTAGCATTCAGGGACTTTCTTTCTAAATGCACAGCCCTATCAACCATCATGTGTTAATTAGTCAGCCAGTCCTTTTCCTTCACTGAATTTGACATTTCAGTAAAAGTATCACTGAAGCTGATTACATTATTGATGACCTTTCATTTCAGTCATTGTGGCTGATAGACCTGTAATAGCTAATAGCTACCATAGGTGTGTGTGTGTGTGTGTGTGTGTGTGTGTGTGTGTGTGTGTACATGCACACAAATGTATGACTTTAAATTTTACAAGGAGCTTTACAAATATCTCATTTTATTCTCACTACAACTTTAAAAAGTAGGTGCTGTTATTATATCTATTTGATAGATGAGAAAATTGAGGCAGAAAGAAGTGATGTGGCTTGCACAGACAGGGTCACATAGCTATGAGTATCTGAGGCAGGATTGCAACTCATGTCTTTCTGACTCCAGGCCCAGCACTCTACCCACTGTGCACCTAACTGCCCTATGCTATACCTGGGGATATAGCCAGACACTTGCCCACTACTACTTTGTGTATCCTTGGACACCAGGCCAGAAGCTTTATCAAATGCAAACAACGTTCCTTCTGTTCTTCCTTGATTGATGCCTGGATACAGTACCTTTATTATTAAATCCAAATAAATTGCTGATCACTTTTTACGAACAATCTCAGATGCACAAACGGATTTCTGGAAATGCAGTTGGTTCTATGTAATTACGGCAGTCAAACTCTGCCTTAACTGATCCTTTAGGCGCCAATGTAACATTCATTTTGTAGTGGTATCCCAAATGTACAACTTCTTATCCTTCCAACTAATTTTACTTTCCCCATGGCTCAAATGTCCACTTAATATTTTCAGTTAATGGACAGGCAGTGCATTTATTAGGAGTGGAGGAAACTCCTTACTTAAATAAGACCAGAGACTGAGTAAGAAAAATTTTTTTTTCTCTCTACCAGTTGTAAGAATTTTCTTCTTCATTATTTGAAAAAAAGTGTTCATTCTATATAGCTCTTGTGTTTAAAAAATAAATGAAGTCCTATTGGACTTCAATGCAATGATGGACACTTGCATTTTGGTCTGAAATTGGAAAATCACATTCCTTAAACTTGATTTTTTTTTTCATTTCTAAGAAACAAGCAACAAAAGAGGAACACCCTCTGGTCCAGATTAAGAAGAGCAGTGTCATGGCCAGAGAACTGGATTTGGAGTCAGAGAGCCTGGGTTCAAATTTCTGCTCTGTTTTATGCTACTTATATGACTTTGGGTAAGGTCCTTACCTTCTTTGGGCCTCAGTTTCTTCCACTGTGTAACAAGGGGTGTATGAAGTTTAGGGTCCATTTCAGCCCTGAATCTTATGTTCCTAGAGATACAAAGCAGCCTGAGAAAAAGAGCAAGAACAATTTTGTGTGCTCTAAATTCATGAAAAGCATGGGGAGCAAATGGCTTATCTGGTTCCATCTTATTAAGAATTCCACGAGGAACATGCACTAGCTTGCTCTTACTGTTGTTCTCCATAAGAAGGATTAACAGTGCAGCCAAAGAAGGAGCAACTGTCCTGCTATCAATTACAAATGCAGAATTGGAGTAAGAATCTCAGAGGTCGGTTAGTCTGACCCACAAGTGAACAGTGACCCTTGCTGCATCATACCCACCAAATGGTTATCTAGGTTTGCTTAAAGATCTCCTGGGAAGGGAGGCCCTCTTTAAAGGAATGTGATTCCACTTTATGATTAAAAAGATTTCCTGTAAATTGGGCATAAACTTTATCTCTTTGCAATTTCTGCTCATTGTTCCTGTTCTGTTCTTCAGGCTTAGGTAGAACAAATCTAATCCCTCTTTCCCAGGTAGCCCTTCAAAGGCAGATGTACTCCCCACTCTGCCCCCTTCCCACTCCTCAGATCTTCACTTCTATGGACTAAATACAGCTCAGTTCTTTTAGCTAATCCTTTTCACCCTCATGCCTGGAATGGTCTATTTCCTGACCTTTGGCTCCTCTTCATGACACTCATCTCTCTCTCTCTCTCTCTCTCTCCTTCTTCATACATATATATATACACAAGAAGCCTATCCCTGTCCCCCCTTCCAAATGCTGATGCTTTTCTTGCTATGTTACTTTTCATTTATCAGGCATACATCCCCATATGTATATAGTTGTTAGCATATTATCAATCACCACGTGAACTCCAGGAGGACCAGACTATGTTTGTCCATTTCTTTGTTTCCTCAGAACTTAGTGTAACACCTGGAGTAGAGCAGTGTTTACTAAATGCTTCCTGACCAACTAACTGACTGCTCTGGCAGTTACTCAATGCCCTTTGCCAGCTTAGTTGACCTCCTCTGATCAAACCAGGGCAGAGGGCAGCAAGCCTATTTCCTCTTTAGCCCTGGGCACTGTGCTTGTCAGTGCTGCCTTAGCTTTATTGGTTCTCCATACTATTGATTGGCCTTGAGAATCTGGTCCCAGCAACGTACAAGTCTTTGTCAGATGAACTGATGTCTAACTCTAGCTCCCTATCTTGCACTTACGAAGTTGATTTTTTGAGCCCAGTTGTAAGACGATGTTTTATTTTTCCCAATTTAGCCCAGTTGTATCCTGTCAAGATTTTATGAATGTCGACTGTCATTCACTGGGTTAACTATTCCTGCCAGCTTTGCCATCATAGGCAAATGCATTAAGCATGCCATCAGAACCTTTTTCCAAGCCATTGCTAAAAATGTCCAATAACCAAGAGCCAAAAATAGCAATTCCTGGGGCAGATGGATGTTGTGCCTGTCCTGAGTCCCAAAGTCTTAAGTGAAGAAATGTCTAAATGATCATTTATTGACTCTGTCTGTAACAGAGTTTAATTTGAGTCAAAGTATTGCTATTATAATTAACTATAAGAAGGAAAAGCATAGTGGCACACATACATGCAAACCTTCATGCTTTTCAATGTACTTTTATCTACCCTCTGAGGTAGATAGTGGGAATATTCATTTTTGTTATTTTTATTACTGCTAATTCTAAAACTCCAATTAGAAAAAAATGAGTGAACCATAACTAAGAAACTGAAATGGTCAAAAATGAACAGTTTTTAAAAACTCCATAAATCAGTACATAAACATAAAGTAAAAATGAATTGTAAAGTAACCTAAATAATTCTTTGACAATGAACACATAATTTTAAGTTTTCACCACTCCTGGCGTGATTTTTTTGGGGGGGGAGGATTTTTTTTTTATTTGGAGGAATCCAAAGGGAAGACATAGTGTGGATTTGAGTGACTGCCATACTTTTCTTTTTTCACTACTCTGTTCATTTCATAATGTGGAGAATCAGATGCTAAACACAGAGATGAAAATTCTTTAAAAAAAATCACATATATAGACAGGATGTCTCAAAAGTCTTAGAGTAATTTTAGCTTTAATAGGCTAAGAAAAGAATGAAAAATACATTAAAAAACCTTTTCAACTTTTAATAACTTGAAACTGTACTAAGACTTTTGGAACAGCCTGTATATGGAAAACAATTTCTCTTATAATGAACTTAATTTTATTTCCTTACCATTTCTTTTACTTAGATTTTCTCCTTGAGTCCTTTCAACAGCAAGAAGGTTAGGATAGTTGAGCTATGGAGTACAGAAGGCAATAACTTTCCTGCACTGCCTTAATGAGGACCTTTATCATCTCTTATTCTGAGGTTGCCTGCACATAAAAGCAGGGAGAGCTGGGGCAGCTGGGCTGGTGTTTGTTTGGGTGTACTTTGCACCTTGGTGCTTGTTAGGGTGGCCCTTTCTGCAATTATTTGTCTTTGGAAGAAGGAATAATACCAAGACAGCAGAAACTACTTTGTGATGGAGCAATTGAACTTCAGAGAACTGTAATACCTTGGTCATTTCCCCAGAGTCTTTGTATTCATATCTGTTGCATGTGTATCTGGGGAGGTCTTGTGTGGATACTAGAGAGCAATGAAGGGTGTGAATAATGATGATGCCTTGGTGATCCAAGGTCATTAGGAGCTATGTCCTTAATAAAACCTTTTGGGTTCTTCTCTATTCTCCTAGGTATGCCCTCGCCAGATATCATTAAATCTGGTAGCAAGGAAAATACTGGAAGAAACAGTTTCATGGATTGTTGGGGAAGCAGAGCCCCGTCAACTGGTCAAGGCTTTGTGATTTTGTTGGTGGTGTATCTAATGCAGACGAAAACAATTATTTAACCTCATAGGTAAAGTTGAAAGAATTGTCTGAAGCTCAGAGAGGTTATCACTCACATCAGTTCAGATACCTACTAAGTGTCAAAGGCAAGATTGAACACAGGTCTTTATTATGCAATACTTTATAAACTATACCAGCAGTCCTCACATTTTTTCATCTCTGGAACATTTTGCATTGTTAAAGATTGAGGACTCTGAAGAAGTTTTGTTTATGTCAGTTCTATCTATTGATATTTGCCATATTGGATATTAAAATAGAGGAATTTAAAATATTTAATTAACTTAATATACCCATTTATGTTAACACAAATAACATATTTTTAATGAAAAATAATTATATATATTTTAAAAAGTAGTGAGAATAGTGGCATTATTTTATGTATTTTTGTAATTCTCTTTAATGTCTGGTTCAGTAGAAAATAGCTAGTTTTGCATATCTGCTTCTGATTTCAATCTCTTGTGATAAGTTGCTCTGGCTGAAGTAAATGGAGGCAGTTAGGTGGTGCAGTATGTAGGTTGCTGGACCTGGAGTCAGAAAGATCTGAGTTCAAAACTAGCCTTAAATATTAACTGTGTGACCCTGGACAAGTCACTTAATTTTTAAAAATTTAATTTATTTTATTCTGAACTTAAGAAACAAAACAATCATTTCCATGATAATAAAATAGAAATATATGTCTAATATAATAAAATAGAAAGATGATTGTACATAAAAGCAAAAATCTATTATGTACAACTTGCTATTCCTTTTTAAATATATAATAAAATTATCATGTAGCTTTCTTTCCCCCTCTTTTTTTCTCCCCACTGTACCTAGAGATGGCCACCATTAGACACTAATATGTCTATATGTGTATTATATATAATATTATAACTATATTAATATATTATAATACATTATAATGTATATTAATTATAATGTGTAACATAATATAATATATTATAATATTATATATATATATGTATATAAAATCATTCTATATATACTTCTATTTATCAGTTCTTTCTCTGGATACAGATAGCACCTTCCTTCATATGCCCCTTGTAGTTAATTTGGGTATTTATGACAGTCAAAATGACTTGGTCACTCAAGGCTGTTCTTAAAATAATATTGTCATTACTACATACAACATTATCTTGGTTCTGCTCATTTTGTTGATTATTATTTCATGCAAGTCTATCCATGTTTTTTCTGAGCTCATTGAGGTCATCATTTCTTCTAGCACAGTAGGACTCCATCACAATCATACACCACAATTTGTTCAGCCATTCCCCAAATGATGGGCATTCCCACAATTTTCAGTTCTTTGCCACCACAAAGAAAGCTGCTACAAATATTTTAGAACATACCAGTTCTTTCCCTTTTTCCTTAATCATTTTTGGAAACAGACCTAGTAGTGGTATTGCTGGGTCAAAGGGGATAGGCAATTTAATTACTCTTTGGGCATAATTCCAGATTGCTCTCCAAAATGATATGAATAGTCACTTAATTTCTCTCTGTCTTATTTTCTCCATAGGTAAAATGGGGATAATGATAGCACTTTGTTGTGAGATGAAATGAGATAATAATTGTAAAACATTCTGAAAATGTCAAAATGTTATATAAATGCTTTTATGTTCAGTTGTTTTCAGTTGTATCTGACTCTTTGTGACCTCATTTGGGGTTTTCATGGCAAATATACTGGAGTGGTTTGCCATTTCCTTCTCCAGCTTATTTTACAGATGAGGAAACTGAGGTAAATGAGCTTAAGTGACTTGGTCAGAGTCACAGAGGTAGTGTCTGAGACCATATTTGAACTCAGGAAGATGAGTCTTCCTGACTTCAGGACTAGCATTCTATCTACTATGGAACCTAGCTATTATTGTGTGAAGAAAATTTTTTCTCACACAAATTTGTAGTTTGAAAAGGAAGAAATATTTTAAAAGGTAAATAATATCTTAATATTATTATGAAAATAGTTTTGACTTTGAAGATTCACTGAAAGGATCTTGGGAAATCCAAGGTGTCTTCAGGACACCTTTGAGAACCAATGAGCTCAGCCATGTGTGCTTTCAGAGACTCGTTATCATGTGATCAAATGATAGAATAAATAAGTAGGGGAGAGAAAAAGAATCTAGCCTGTAAACCCCAAGATATCTTGTGAGGTTTCAGTGGTGAAAATTTATATTCCTTTGGGCAGAGCACCCACAGGTGAGGGTATGATTCCGTATATGGATAGAGGGAGGGATTGAGGGGCGGACAGGGAGGGAAGGAATGAAGGAGGGAGGGAGGGAGAGAAAGAAGGAAGGGAAGAAGGAACAGCGTTGTCCAACTGGAACTGGCTAGTCTAGTGGGGTCCCCAGTGGGGCAGGTACTACCACTAACAAATTGTTGTTTGTCCTTTGCTCTCAAAGAGGACCAATGATATCAGGAAGGTGATGTTTCAACTTGCAAGTGAATTGGATTTAAGTGAGGTAAGGCCATGCAAAGTCATCAGCCTCACTCTCTCCTCCAGAGCCATCTGTGTCCAGTGGCAAGATATAGACCAAGATGAACGGAGATGGCTGACAATACAGAGGGAGACCTTTGACTTTTTAAGCTATGGTCTTTCCCAGGTTTCAGTTTGTCTGAGGTAACACCCAATCAGTGATTAAGGCTAGGTAAGAAATGAGGCCAAAAAGGGCTTCTTTTACTTACTAAAAAAAAAAAATCAATCTGGGAGGGGAAGACCCTCAGGGTTTCCAGCCAGAACAGAAACAATTACTATTTACACTCACTCTGAACCATCAAAACCCAAACAATGCTTAAGTGAAGCTAGGGCTGGGACCTAAAAAACCTGGGGCAATTAACTCTTTTGCCCCACATAGTTTTATTTGTGTTTTTTTGAAATACAGCACTGAAAAAAAACAGGCTTTGATAAAGCCCACTGGGATTCAAATGGAGTGACTTAACCACCTCTTAAACCCAAATCACTCTAGTTCTTACTTACTGGCCAACAATAGGTCTCAGCCCAAGCCTTACTTGGTCATTTGGGTTTTGATGGCTAGGAGTGAGTGTAAATAATAATTGTTTCTGTTCTGGCCAGAAACCCTGAGGGTCTTCCCTTCTCAGATTGATTTTTTTTTTTAGTAAGTATAAGAGGTCTTTTTGGGAATCATTTCTTACCTATCCTTAATCACTGGTTGGGTGTTACCTCAGACAAACTGAAACCTGGGAAAGATGTTATCTTAAAAAGGCCAAGGTCTCATTGTATTCTCAGCCATCTCCATTCATCCTGATCTATATCTTCCCACTGGATCCAGATGGCTCTGGAGGAGAGAGTGAGGCTGATGACTTTGCATGGCCTTACCTTGCTTAAATCTATTTCACCTGCAATTCAGGACATCCCCTTCCTGATGTCATTGATCCTCTTTGAGAACAGAGGACAAACAGTAACAATAGCAACAATCATGCGATTAGCAGAAGTCCCCATCTCAGATGCATACTGTCTTAGTGCCTTTGGATAAATCCCTTAACCTCTTAGGGCACCAGGTTACAAAGCAGATGCCAACTTGTATCTGCTGATCCTCATTGGGAGCTCCCTAAACCAGTTAAACCATAGATCTGGTAAAAAAAAAAGTGCATATTTTGGGTTCTGAAGATTCAAAGCCAAAAATGGAACAATGTTTGACTTCAAGGCGCTTATTGTAGTTTACTGGTGAAAAGAACAATTCAAATTCCCCAGTATTTTGAGAGTTGATCTCCTTCATGAAGATCAATATCATTGATTTTTGGAGAAAGACAGTGTGCTATGATGGAGAAAGACAGTGTGCTATGATGGAAAAAGACAATGGGAATGGAGTCTAAGGACTTGAGTTTGAGTTCCCAGCTCTCTTCTGAACTCTTGGGCAAGATATTGAACTTCTTTTGGTTTCAGTGTCTTCATCTGCAAGATAAAAGGTTGAACTGAATGACCTTTAAGTACATTTCCAGCTCAGTGAATAAAAATAGCTAATCAAAAGGAATCAGATGTCTTCCTGGGCTATTTATCTCAATCTTTAATTACATGAATCCCTGTGAGGGACTGTCTGATGTTGGCAGCTGCCAGTCGGGTACTGTGGCATGGGT
>NW_020954976.1:3743-4993 GCF_900497805.2 Vombatus ursinus | reverse complement strand
TGGTTTCCAAAGTTCCTTCCATTTCTAACTTTTTGTGACTCTAAAGGCAGATAAGAGGTATATTAAAAAAAATGTATAGGTCTGTTAACAGAATTGCAGTTTGGTTGGAATGGCAGAGCTTATGATGGAATTGAGATTTCCAGAAAAACCTAGGACAGGCCTATGCATGAAGTTTAACTACTAATAAGTTTGAAGTCTTTGCCTTTGTTTCTGTAGTTTCAATGTTCTAACCTGACCTTTGGATGGTTTCACAGATGATGGAGAAAATGATTTCTCCTTTCAAAATATGGACTCTAAACAGATGATAATTAAGATTATATATAAGATTATATATATTATATATAAGATTAATATAATTAAGATGGGGAGGTGACTGTTTTGGGAGAACTCTATGGAATGTATTCTATGATCTTGCATTAATACTCTTCCTCTTCTCTTTTTCATGGTAAGAGTAGTAAAGGAAAATAAGATGTAGCATTGTAGCATTGGGGGTGGCCCAAACTGTGTTTGACTACAATTTACATGCCTGAGATAAGGGGGGGGAAATAAAAGCTTCCCAGTACAGCAAACTGTCTATACTGAGCTTCTTTCAATAACTTCCCAAGGCAGCTCTGAGCCTTTAGTAGAATTCAAGCTTTGTAAGATGATCCAGGTCTCAGTGTGAGAGAGAGAGAGACACAGACAGACAGACAGATACAGAGGCAGAGAGAGACAGAGAAAGAGAGACAGAGAGATAGAAAGACAGAGACAGAGACACAGGGTAAGAAAGAGACAGAGAGACAGAGACAGAGAAAGATAAAGAGAGAGAGACGGAGAGAGAGAGGAAGAGACAGAGAAAGAGAGTGACAGAGACAGAGAGATGTCCCAGTGCAAATCTTTCTTTTTCTCTGCTCTGAAAAATGTTAATATGGAATTCATTACTATCTGTTGTTCAACCCATGCCTCTAGCTACTAAAGTGAATGCAGGGTGGGAGACCTCTGGCCTAATACTGAACTATTAAATCTATTTCCCTTCCCTTTTGGGTGCTCTATTTTTGTCATTTTGGGCTATGCTCACTGAATGACAAATATAGGTTGGCAATAGAATAGTTAATCATGTTTATCCTAAAATCAGAAGTAAGGTAAGCAGAAGGGTAAAATCTCCTAAGAGATAGAAATAAATTTTGGAAATTTATTTCCTTAGGATAATATTCAGGGAATGTGGAGAAGGGAGATGAGTCATCTGCAGTTCAGGTCTCAGGAATCTTAAT
>NW_020954976.1:2640-3631 GCF_900497805.2 Vombatus ursinus | reverse complement strand
CTCCAGGGCCAGTGCTCTATCCACTGTACCACCTAGCTGCCCTGCATCCTACGTTTCTCTTCATTATTGTATCACAAGACCCTGACATCCCTAATTTGCCCCTCATACCTCCCAGTCTCTCTCAATCTCTAAGATGACTTTTGGTTTCCCATTCAGGGTTACTCTACATTCTCATCTCCACCCCTTGGATTCTCTAGTTCCATTCCAGGCTGATATTAAGTGCCATAACCCTTAAAAGGACTTCTTCCAGATAGTAGTCATCCCCCATAAGAATTTACTTTGTATTTATCTTTCATATTTCTTATGTAATAGATGTTTGGACCTTGTAACCCTAGGGGGTCACACTTGCATTTACTTATTTGTGAAGATGTTTCTTTCCAGTAATTGTAAACTAATTGAGAGAAAGGGCTAACTCTCCATTGTCTTTGCCCCAATGCCTTACATAGTACCTGGCACCTAGTAGGTGCTTAATAAATATTTCTTAAAGAACTTATTGATAATCAACAGAGATTCCTCTTTCCTCCTTTATTAATAGGTGTAACAAATCCTGGGGCACATGATAGTTCCATTATTAGCTCAGTCACTCAGATCAAAGTCCCTTTTCCTTGTACTCTGCACTCCACATTCATCTAGGTACCTCCTTTTCTATGTATTGTTGAAAGTGATCAATGAGAGAAACTTAGCAAATATTCTCACTTTCAACCTAAATATAGACTGGACTCCAGATCTGCCAGATGAAATAAAGAAGAAATTTGAGGAAATAAGTGAAAGATTTGGAATTAAGAAGGATCAAATTAGAGACCTGTCCAACGATGGTAAGTTCTACCCAATTCTGTCTCCCCATTTTCCCTGTGAGACTGTGGGGATAGAATTCCATAGAATGGAGACATCCCCAGTTTGACTCCTCTTGTTCTCATCCAGACAATCTCATTTCACTTACCTTTGGGATAGTGACCAAAAGCTTTGGGAAGGATTCATGTCTGAGAATCAC
>NW_020954976.1:2069-2542 GCF_900497805.2 Vombatus ursinus | reverse complement strand
AGACATATTCTGGTAAAGCAAATACTTAAGGTGGGGGAGTAAGGGTGATTCACATTCCCTTTTCCCTAAGGGCTATTTAATTCCGTCCCTTCCCTCTTTCTCTATCTTCCAAATGTTACTGTTTATGAGATTACTATGAGGATATGGAATGATCAGAGGGGTGGGGCTTGGTGAAAAGGCATGGAAAGGATCAAACCAAGGAATCAGGATAAGAAAGTGGAAGAGTTTCATGGGTAGGAATAGGAGTGAGTATGCAGGTGAGGTTTTGGAATACTGATTGGAGGGACAATCTGGATTTGTAATCCATTCAATCTAATCCATTAAATGCATCCATCTAATTCCAGAAGGATTTTTGTTCTTCTCAACTGCCTAAGGCTGTCTGTCTTTGTTTTCTAGCCTGAAGGTTACAAGAATAAGGATTTTCATGAGGCTGTTTTTCATTCTCAGTGGGTTCCCCACTCATCTCAGACAAC
>NW_020954976.1:1525-1963 GCF_900497805.2 Vombatus ursinus | reverse complement strand
GCTGAAAATTTCTACTGGCTTTGTGTTCTCTCCTCCAAACTGAAAGGAGTTGCTATTCCCTTCTCTGCTCTGCCTTATCTCAGGTAGGACTCTTGCCTTCAGATGTCTAATAAATGATTATTCCAGTACACTGTGTACCAAATAAATTTGAATATTTGTGGAAAATGGGAAGGGATTGCAGAGTAGTAGCAGGAGGAGGTATTGTCAGGTTTATGGGAATTCACCAAGACACCTCAACTAATGGAATTTTATCTGTACATACTATTAATATCTTTTGTTTTTACATGTTAGTTATTAACGTTTATATAGCACTCATTTATCTAGTGAGTCTTTCCTTACAATTTAATACCCCTTCTAAGCTACCCTATTTTCTCCCCACCCCCACCCACTTAACACTACTTTGTTACTTATGGGACTTCAGATTGGATGCTCAGGGAA
>NW_020954976.1:1012-1478 GCF_900497805.2 Vombatus ursinus | reverse complement strand
CAGAGTAAGAACACCTAGAGTAACACAGTAAGAAACTAGAAAGAAGATGAAGCAATTCTTATTCATTTTTCTTTCTGTCTGGAGGAGGCTAATGTTTGGCTAGTCTACTTGGAAGCTGTCTTATATCCAACCTTCTTCTTTCTTGATGTTTTTGTTTGTTTTTGAGCCCATTCCATTCTCAGCATGCATTCTTGATAATTTGTCTCAAATGGTTCTCTTCATAGTTTGAAGTGTCCTCTTTCTATTATCTTGTTTCATGTTTGTGTTGAAGTTTTAAAATGCTGTCAGAGAAACTTCTAAGGAACTTTTAAGGTCTGTAATTAGAGAAAACATTGGAGAAGAATGCCCACCCTAGGCTTCCAGTGGGAGATTAAGACTCTTTTTTGGGGGGCAGGGGGTCCCAACACTGGCCAAGTTGGGATACCAAGATAAAGTTAGATACTGAGTAATGGAATCAAAACCAGGA
>NW_020954976.1:807-949 GCF_900497805.2 Vombatus ursinus | reverse complement strand
AGATTCCAAAGCTAAAGTTTGTACTTTATGTTTAAATTAAATCTAGAGAACTGTCTTTGCACCCTTCCTGCTAATATATCTGATATCAAGGCAATGTGTTTAAAACTGCAAAAATAAGGGTTTTTGTCTTTTAAGCATTAAC
>NW_020954976.1:0-709 GCF_900497805.2 Vombatus ursinus | reverse complement strand
TTGAAAGATTAGGAAAGAAAAACAAAGGTTTGAGTGAAAATATGAAGGGTAGAAGAAAAAATGGTTTGGAGATGGATAGGGATGGTCAGCAGCAAGCCCATATGCTCTAAGACCCCACCGCCCATCCTTGGATAGTTGTTCTGGGTGTCTTTGTGCCAGCTTCATATCACATGTTGAGAAGGTGTAAGAAAGTCTGATTTTATTTTAAGTAGAAAGATTGAAAGTGAAAATTTTGTAGCTTGATTTGAAAACTAATAGATAAAAGTTATAAAGGGTTAGAAGAAATTATCTCTACTTGCCTTTCAGGATAAATTTGTAGAAGACCTTCTTAAATCTAACCTTGCAGAAATATCTACTATAGTAAATGATGCTGCCTAGAGGTTAGGGGTCCTGGAATCCCAAAATCACAACATGGAAATCCTGCCTGAGAGAATTCAACCTAAGCCTTCTTGCAGCCAAAAACAAGGTTTATTGAAGACTCACCATATTAGCTAGACTCTTAAGGAATCTGAGCATCTGTGGGCTATTGGCTAGATTCTAAGAATCAGAGCATCTTAATGGAGACAAGATGGACCTTATATACAGAAAGATTGTGGGAGAGATCTAGGAGTAGCCAAGTAGTCCATGAAGTAATAGAATTACCAAGGGTGGGAAGTGGCCTAGGGCCATAGGGAGGCAAGACTATGGAGGGGAAATTGGGTGTAGCCAC
>NW_020954975.1:29531-73743 GCF_900497805.2 Vombatus ursinus | reverse complement strand
AGGAAGGAAGGAAGGAAGGAAGGAAGGAAGGAAGGAAGGAAGGAAGGGAGGAAGGAAGGGAGGAAGGAAGGTAGGAAGGACAGAAGGAAAGAAGGAAGGAAAGAGACTTGTCTCCATCACACAGTTAGGAATTTTCTGAGTCCACAATTGAATTCAGGTCTTCCTGAATCCAAGACCAGTATTCTATCAATGTAGCTTCCTCCAGGGCACTGGATTTGATGTGAGGAAGAACTTCATTCAAATCCTGGCTGGCTGACTGATTCTGGATCAATCACTTCACTTCCTTCATTTCCTTTATCTGTAAAATGACAGTTGGACCTCACTTTTGATGTTATTTCTGATAGCAAATCTACACTTCTGTGATTTCCAATGTCCTCTTCCCCTTCCTCTTACCTAAATGACCTAGCGTCATGAGAGCCAGGGACAGGATGTATCAATCATCTTTAATGTGTGAAATCCCTTCTGACAATCTCCATTAAGATTCCAGCTCTGCCTATCATTCTTTCTTTTCCTCTCCTTTTTCTTTTTTTTTTTTTTTGGTCATTTTCCTGGAGTGGGAAGGAGTTATCAAGCCAAACAATTAAACTGTCCCCCTCAGCATCCTGTGGTGAAAGGACTACAAGCTGACTGGTTAGATTTGGGCTGGTGATTAGCCTCCCTTGTGATTGGGAGAAGGCTTTCCTTGGCAGGGGAGGCTTTTCAATTTAATTATGCTTAATTGTGCACTTGCCTAGTATGTTAAAATTCCACCAGGCTTTCTCAATTATTTCATGATTTCCCCATATTTGTTAAGGTGTAATGCTTGAGATGGCCCAATACGGAGGAAAGAACCTAATTTAAACCTAGTGCCTTCCTGACTTCACATCCATATGCTATCCACTGTGCCTCTCACAAGGTCACCTTGAATTTTTATCATTTTCAGAGAGTTTATAACTTGATCCTACTTAATATCCTATTCCATGCTTATTTTCACAGGACCCCCTTGCCTAAAGTAGCTATGACATGAATCATTGGCACACGTTCCCAGGACCCCACGAAACCCAGAAAGTCAGAAATTAAGAGAAATTGAAAATGTCTCTCCCTCTCATTTTTATTCTTATTTTTCTGTTCACTGTTTTTTTTCCTCATAGAAAATTTTGATGGATGCTTTCCAGCTCTATGTTATTTATTAGATAAGAAGAGTTGATATCTGAGTGTAAAGAGGACTAAAATAGGCAGAGTGCAAATAATCATTCAGTGATTCAGTCGTTGCCTGATGATTAATCCTCATCATGAACAAGAAAATCAGCATTACCCATGAAGATGTTAGAATTTCTCATCACAATAACTGAGTCCCATGTCTCTGCTATGGGTAGGATCAGATATGTATGTTCTTTTGCTCTTGTGAGATGGGAAACAATATGAGGTAGTAATGATAAAAAGGAATATGAATGGCATTAAGAATTAAGAAGACCTCCCAAGCAAATTTAATGAGTTAAAATTTTTGTGGCCTATATATCCTGGAAGATAATTTTCAGGAAGGCTTTCAAGTGCCTTGTAGTAAGCCCCCTTGACTGATTTATTTTGCATTGAATTTGATCTGAATGCTATTGATTGCTAGTGTTCTTGTAGCTACAAAAATATTTTTTCACTTCTTAGGCACACAGTTCAACTACACCCAAATCATTATATTCCTTCACCTCCAGTATTCACTGTTAAAAAAAAAATAGATTCATAGTTTCATTGGTATAAAGCAGAGATATCAAACTCATGCCCTCAAAAATCCCCAGCAGGGATGAACCAGATTAAAATGCAACTGGGAAATGATTCACAAAATAAATAGATAGTACATTACAGCACAGAAAATGTTAATTTATGGTTTTCTATGTCCCCACATGGATCCATTTCCATTTAAGTGTGACACAAATGGTACAGAGAACTCCCATGGAGAAAACTCCTTCTGCCAATATAAACTTCAATTCTTTGGTGACTAGGAGACACAAAGTTACCTGTACCACTGAGAATTTGAATGATTTGCCTAGGAGTCTTAAGACCAGTATATGAACTGTTCTGAGGCAGGATCTGAACACAGGTCTTCCTGAATGTAAGTCCAGTATTTTACCTATTGTACTCTTCTTCACACTTACTATTATCTCAAAAATCCTTTGTATGTTTCTAAACCCCCAAATTTAAAATTTTTTCTTAAAATTCTGCTTCATTCACTACATTGACTTAATACCAACCAACAAATATTCTGTTTTATTTGGTTCCCTTTCAATGAACTATTTTCTATCTGTTTTAAGCATTGCCATTTGCTTGTTTTTTACTTAAAAAAAAGAATTACTGGACAAGACAAAATAACATAATCTGGAAAAGAAGTGGATACCTCTTTTCTTTCCACAGTACAAACTTTAATTTTACATAATAATATCTCCCATTTTTATAATGTTCTACAATTTATTAAACACTTTTTTCAAAACAACCCCATGAAGCAGAAAGTTAAAGTACTTTATTCCCATTTTACCGATGAGAAAACTGAAACTCAGAGAATTTAAATAACTTTAACTTACTCAAGGTCTTATTTCTATTAAGTGTTAGAGGCAGGACTTTTATTCTATGTTAAGCAAAGAGCAGGAGGTCAAATATTGCCCTATTGTTACTTTTTTCATTTTTTAAAAAAAGTATACTTTTAGTGTAATCATAGCCAAATTATTCCAGATACATAATCCATGTGCAAATACAAAGTATGTAATATACATATGATAAATGTGGATTGCATACAGTAACATAATACATCATATATCGGAATCATTTACTGTAAGTTCAAAGCAAAGGCCATATGCAGATAAAAATACATAGATGCAGAGTCAAGTGAAGGCTGAGTGATAGTCAGCATTTTTGCTCAGCTCATTCAATACAATTTCTCCACAATGACCTAGAAATCATGCCAAACAGCACTCTGATTGAGAAAGCCAAGAAAAAGTCACAGTGAGTTGTTTTTTTTTTTTTTTTTTTAAATAGCCCAGGTCAGCTTCAGAAGATAGATGGTGAGGTCTGCAGATACTAGAGTAGGGACTGGCCAGGAACAGGAGGAAGTGACAAGGCAGTGGTAGTGATAGGAAGCATCCTAATTCCCAGAAATAGTAAGAGGGCCAAAATTGAACACCAACACTAGAAGAACTGACAGAAAGAGATCCCAGGTGACCCCAGAATTAATGCTGGGAGCAAGAATAGATGCCAGCTGTTGTTCATTACTCAATTCCAGCTAGAGAGGTGTGAAATGTGAATGGATCAATGAATAATTTCAAAAACCTTGGATCTATGGTTCTGAGCCCAAGAATAGAGAAGATGGACTTAGTTCTAACTTTTAAACCCACATATAAGTTTTTATTGAAATAACTAGGGCAGAAAAACAACAGCAAAGGGGAGTTGAGTATTTCAGTCACTCAACCTACAGAACTTCAGTGGGCTGAGTTCAACAACAGTCTACTGAAACTAGTCCACACACAATCCAACAAACCTAAACTTGGGTTAGAAACTTGCAGAGGTTTGATCAGGAGGACAATGGACAGACTTCTCCCTGGATCACATAAACGAAGAATCACTGAAAACTTGCAGGCCCTCAGAGTGAGCTGTGAAAGCAACAGAAGCTTATTAAAAGATGGAAGCTCAGGCCAGACCTCTCACCTAGAAATGAGCAGAGCCCAATGCTGCCATAAAGTCCAAAGTCAAGAAGTAGGCTGTAGGGGCAGGTAGGTGGCAAAATGGATAGAGCAACGACCCTGGATTCAGGAGGACCTGAGTTCAAATTCAGTCTCAGACTAGATACTTGACACTTACTAGCTGTATGAACCTGGGCAAGCCACTTAACCCCAAATGCCTCACTAAAATAAAATAAAATAAAATAAAAAAAGAAATAGTCTGGAAGGATGAGTAAATAAAAAAAAAGAATATAACAATAATAATCTACCATAGTGATAAGGAAGCTCAAGACACAAACACAGAAGAAGATCATGATTTCATAATATCTACAAGCAAAACCTCAAAAAAATGCAGATTGGACATAAGCCCAACAAGAATTCTTAGAAGAGTTAAAGAAATAGATTTACAAAGAGGAAAAAAAAACATATTTTAAAAAACAAATAAGAGCAGTGGAGGAAAAAATGGGGAAAATGAAAGCCATGCAAGAAAACTATGTAAAGAAAGCTATGTAAAGAGAATTAACAATTTTGTAAGAGGTACAAAACCTTACTGAAGAAGGTAACTCCTTTAAAATTAGGTTTGGTCAAATGGAAGTCAATGACTCTAGTATAAATCAAGAAATAATAAAACAAGTCAAAAGACTAAAAAATAGAAGAAAAAGTAAAATACTCACAGGAACAGCAACTGAATTGGAGAATATATCAAAGACACAGAATATAAGAATAGCTGAAATACCTGAAACCCATGGCCAAAAAAAGAATCTAGATCTATTTCAGGAAATGAAATGGGAAATTACCCAGATTTCTTAGAATCAGAGGCAAATAGAAATCAAAAGCACTCATCAATCACCTCCTAAAGGAAAATTCAAAATGAAAACTCTTAGGAATATTGAATCCAGAATACAGAACACTCTTTTCAAGGAGAAAGTACTGAGAACAGCCAAAAAATAATAATTCAAATATCAAATAGTCACAATCATTATCACTCAAAATTTTGTCACCACTATAAAGAAAAGCTTGAAATAAAAATAAGAGGCTATAACTGAATCCATTTAACTTCAGTTAAAATAAAAAAAAGGATAAGCTATATGCATGGTTTTATAACCCTTTGGGCAGAGTTACAAATTGTTCTATAGAATGGTTGAATCAGTTCACAACTCCACCAACAGTGTATTAATGCCTCATTTTGCTGTAAAAAATTATGAAAGGGATAGTTTCAGAAAAATCTATGAAGCCATGTATGAATTTATGTAAAGTGAAATGAGCAGTAACAGGAGCACAATCTACCCAGCAACAGCAAAATTGTAAAGATAATAAACTTTGAAAGACTCAGTATCTCTGATCAACATGATGATCCACCATAATTCCAAAAGATTCATGATGCAATATGTTATCCATCTCCACAGAGAGAACTGATACTCTCAAAGTTCAGTTGAATTGCATTTTTTCTTTCTTTTTTTTGAATATGGCTAATATATAAATTTGTTTTGTATGATTATACGTAATAGGCTTTGTTTTTCTTGCCTACTGATTGGATGAAAGAAGAGGCAGGGAAGGGAAAGAATTTAAAATTGAAAAAAGAGAATAAAGTCTTTATGCTTTAAAAAATGAATAAAAACAAAAAAAGAAAAAAGGATAGATTACATTATACATATAGCATACTTTACAATCATGAAAGTGTTGGTAAATGTTTAACAACCAATTCTCCAGCATGAAAAAATGTACCCATAACACACTTTTTAAGTTTAATCTGAATTCTTAATACTTTCTCCATCACTTTCATAGATCTAGACATTGAATAAAGTAATACATTAAGCTCTGATTTGTAGTGTTTGCTATTTCAAGATTTAAACTCTCACAGAAAGTTTTATTTATATATACATATTAGTACATATACATACATGTATATGTACACTCATACACACATAAGTATCTGTGTACATATATGTATGTGTATGTCAATCTGTTCCCTAAATCCATCACTTCTCTGTAATGGATTCCACGTTTCATCATTGTTTCTCTGGATTCATGAATGTTCACTATATTGATCATAGTCCTTATAATTTTCAAACTTATTTGTTTTATGGTGTTGTGGTCATATAGACTGTACTCCTGGTTCTACTTGTTTCATCCTTCATTAGTTTATAAAACTCCTCAAAATTGTTCATTCTTATAATATTGATGTTGTAGCGTAATTTTTTTTGGTTTCTGTTCACTTCATACTACATAAGTTCATGTAAGTCTTTCAATGTCAGGTGTGTTTTTTTCTAGTATTATATATTATCTCAGCATCATAGGTCATAGATTATGGGATAAAAGACACTGTGGAGATAATTTAGTCTAAGACTTTCATTTTAAAATTACAGAAACTGAGGCCTAGAGAGCTGACATGATTTACTCAACCTCATAATACTGAGATTCCGCCCTGTCATCTGATTCCAGAGTCAATATTCCTTTTACTATATCATTATGTCTTTATCTCTCGAAGTGATTATACCCTTTAGCAAAAAAAAAAATAAAAATAAAAATAAAATCCATGTCTAACCAGACTTAATCTAAATATTACTGACAGCCAGTGGAAAACAAACAACAAAAAAACCCAGTCAATAAATTCATTTTAATGAAATTTCTTGTATAATATCTATGACAGGTTTAATTGATTTCTTTCCCACCTATGCTGGATGAAATGACTGACTGTTTCAACACCATGTTTCCAATGATTGGCTGTATTTTTGTGGAAGCTGGCTTGTTAATTCACAGTGAGTGAATTAACATAACAAGTTGCATTATATGAGCTTCAAATGAGCTGCCACACAATTATCAAGCCCCAAGTCAACTTCCTCTTGGTTCTTTCTATAATAATAAATAATAATAAATAAGTTGTGGTAACTTTTCTAAAGCATATGAGGCCATCAACTAGTGCATAGGGGCCTTTAATAAGATAGAAAGCAAATTTAAGAAAGCACTCTATTAGTCTGAAGACTCCTTAAATCCTTAATTTGGCAGGACCCTGGAAGTCCTTGTTCCAGGCATCTAAATGAATCTAGTCAGTTGACACTCATCCAGATATCAATGCAGATGGTAATACTAATAAAGTCATGGAATTTAATGCTGGCAGGGACCTTAGAGAACACCTAATTGAACCTTCTAATTTAATAGATAAAGAAACTGAGGTTCTGAAAAGTTAGCTTAAGAAGTTATGGTCTATTAGGTGTAGTCAGTGACAGAGCTGAGGTTTGAACTTCAGTGCTCTTATGTGGCAGGTGAAAGATGAAATAGTTAAGGAAACAAAGATTCAAGCTTTCGAGCATATCAATTTGTTAAGTAGTGAATGCCAATTGCATAACAAACTGGGACCAGACCTCTCAGGTTTGGCACTTGACACTGAATTTAAGGGAGACATTTTTATTCAATAAAAACCATTCATCAATTAAGACCAATTAATTAAAAGAAAATAATTAAAAAGCTACAAACTAGGATACAAAATCAGGTAATCTGATTTCAAATTGGAGGAAAGTTTAGAGATTTTCCAACTTGGGTGAGGGAGAGCAAACAGGCACAATTCTCTGAATTCAGAAAAAGAAATGTCCTACTCTCCCCAGGAACATGGAAACAATACTTGATTAGTCAATGTGGAGCCAGTTTTCAAATAAAACATAGGGGTTGCTAGAGATGTACTGCGAGGAAACTCCTTGCATCAATCTTTTGCTTTATTTGAATTGACAATTTGAGGAAAGCAAAATCAATCTGACTGGGTTTTTCATCAGCATAATGTAGTAAAAAGTCTCTATGAAGTCCTTAGTAAAAAGTCTCTATGAAGCAGGGAAGAGGTGGTCCACCATCCCAAACAGGGCTAGGTTCAAATGCAATAAAGTTTTCTTGCAATTGCCCACAATTGAATAAAGTTTTCTCATTAAAAAAAAAATTGGAATAGACCCATAACTGAATAGAAAGAGAACTGAACTAGTGCTAGAATTGAGTCACAAGATGGAGTCACTGTGGTTCACTCAATTCCTACCACCATTTACTATTCCAATTCCTTCAATTAAAATTATTTAAAATTGATTTCAAATCACTAGGACAAATATTTAGGATAAAACAAGAGGAGAGACACAAGGAGAGAGACAGAGAGAGAGAAGAACAAGAAAGAAAAAAGAAAAAGAAAGAAAAAGAAAGAAAGAAAGAAAGAAAGAAAGAAAGAAAGAAAGAAAGAAAGAAAGAAAGAAAGAAAGAAAGAAAGAAAAAGAAAGAAGGAAAGAAAAAGGAAGGAAGAAGATAGAAAATAAGAAAGACTGGTTAATCTAATCTATTTGCCTTGTAACCTCATAAATATTTTTGATATATTTAAAATAATTAAAACTGGGATTATGATAGTAATAAGAGTAATATTAATACATTTTTATAATAATAACAGCTAGCATTTATAAGGTGCTTTAAAGTTTAGAATTTATGTATGTTATTTCATTTGATTTCACAGGAACCCTATGGGTTAACATGGGAGTACTTTTTCTGCTCTTGACCCTTCAGCTCTTCTTAAACTGTGGGTCATGATATGGGGTCATGACTCACAGTTTAAGAGATCTAGAGTACCAAATTGAAGGTTTGGGAAAATGGGAGGATGTTGCTAAGATGAAAATTTAGATTGCAATGTGAAGAAAAATTTACTAACTATTTTAGCTATGATTGTCTTGGGAGAGAGTGGTCCTCAGGTAAAGAATGGATAATCACTTTGAGGTCAAGTTAGAGAGATTGTTGTTTTTTTAGACCCATTCAAACTCTGTAATTCTATGATATTCTGTAAATGAAAAGCCAGCGCTGTTCACAGAGGTTGACAGCCTCCATTCACCTCATTGTTGCTGAACTAATTCTATTGGGTTATGTCTGCTTACCTAAAGTGATTCCTAATTTTAAATCCTCAGACTTGTATAATAAATGGAAAAAGGAAGGGGAAAGGAAATATGTCTATACCATAGAAGTGAGATTTTGTGTCTTTTCCTTGGCACCATGCTCAAGTACAGGTGGTACAATCAAATGCTTTTGGAGTTGGTACACTGTGCAAATATATGTGGAAATTTGGCTTCTTAACAAGTGAAGCAAATAAAATTACCTCTTTTTCCACCAGCGTGGGCAGTGTGAAAAAGAAACAAAGCACCCGTAAAGAATGAATAATTATTTTAATAATAATTGCAGAAGCAAAATGTGCTTGGCACAATTCAGAAGAAATGTACAGATGATCATCAAGTTTCCAGGATCATTGGCTATGTTGTCCATCAGTCATCTCAATGTTTGGCATTGTACAGTTGCAACAACTGTCTTATTATCTGAAATTCCAAGAAATTTCTTGTAACCAGTGTAATGTCTCAAATCTTTGTATTAGTATAATGAATAACACCCATGAACAACGTTGACTACTTTTGTCATATTGCACAAATAAAACCACTAAACTGAGAGCAATGACAAGGGCATACTTCTCCATCACCTATTCCACAATGCTTTTTGGTGAGGAACATGCCTGGTCCTCCAATCGTAGGTTTTCCTCTGTTCTACTTAAGTTTCATGTAGGAATCAAGCTGGAAGAAATGAGGACAGAGAACTGAGCCAACTATAAAATTCAACTTACCATATTTAGAGTAGATGTAGATGGGAATTTCATTCCTCCTTACCTTTGTTTTTTCAAGGAACATGAAAATCTATGGTTGGGACTCAGTATTACCCTAATATTCATTTTCTCTCTCCACATTACAAATCCTTATGAAACTACTCTTTATTCCCCTTTTGAAGGGCAAATACCTTCCACATTCCCAATTGTGCAAAGGAAAGGAACTTAATAATAAATTTATCACAATCAATATATTCTACTTTAAAGTTAAGTATTTTTAAGATTGACAAATTAGTCATAATCTTTATTATCTAGGGGCAAATTTCATCCAACTTTTTTCCCCATTTTAGGGATAACAATAAAGTAAAACAGCCTAATTCTGTAATAGAATTTTATGGTGTTCTAGGGAATGTGTCTTAGGTAGGAAGCTTCTCTCTCCTGGTGATCATTTAATATTTCCATGAACTGAGATAACGCCTCTTTAATTTCCTCATGGCAAACTTCACATCTTCATTCCTAAGAGAATAGATGATGGGGTTCAAGAGAGGGGTACAAACTACATAAAAGATAGAAAGAAACTTATCTACTGAGAGTCTACTAAAAGGCCAGATATAGAAGTAGATGCATGGCCCAAAGAAAAGAATTACAACTGTGATATGAGCTGTTAAGGTGGAGAGAGCCTTGGAGGAACCACTTGAGGAACGGTGCTGGACAGTGACTAATATAACAGTATAAGAAATAATTAAGGCCAGAAAACAGCTCAGAGAGATCAGGCCACTGTTGGTTAATGTCATAATGTCCATTTCATAAGTATCCATGCAGGCCAACTCAATTACCAGGGGAAGATCACAAAAAAAACTATCTACCTCATTAGGCCCACAAAATGGTAGGTTTACTGTAAAGGCCAAGTGGCTCACAGAATGAAGGATCCCCACAGTCCAAGATATAGTCACGAAAATTATGCAGAGTCTATGATTCATAATAGTACTATAATGCAGAGGTTTACATATGGCTATAAATCTATCATAGGCCATTGCTACCAACAACATCATCTCACTTCCAACAAAGCTATGAAGAAGGAAGATCTGGGCCATGCAGCCCTCAAAGGAGATGGTCTTGTGCTCAACAAGAAAGTCAGCAATCATTTTAGGTGTGGCAAAGTTGGACTGACAGATGTCAATGAAAGAGAGGTTGCTGAGCAGGAAGTACATGGGAGAGTTCAAATGGGAATCAGAAACAATGGTAAGGATAATGATAATGTTGCCCAGTACAGATGCCACATACACTGTGGTGAAGATCACAAAGAAGAAAAGCTGAAGTTCCCAAGAGTTAGAGAGGCCCAGCAGCACAAACTCAGATACAATGGATTGATTTCCTCCAGCCATTTATTCAGTCTACAGACTTTTACCACCTAAAGAGAAGAAAATCAGAGAAGAAGCAATTGACTGATTGTGTAATAATTGCCTTTACAAAGTAGCTGATTTTTTTTTTATAAAAGGAAATGATCACTTTGCAATTTTATGCCTTAGAATAAAACAGCTACTTGTAATATCAATCAACAAGCATTTTGGGGTGTCTATGTATAGAGGACAATACTTTTTTTTCCTGTTTTTCTCTTGATTTCAGAAACACCAAGTTTTGCTAACCCTCCTTCCATGTCTCTAAAGGCTTTCTTGTTCTTTGTCTCAAATGATTACTGGTTTTGTTCTCTTCCTGACTCTTTAACATCAGTATTCACCAAAGTTCTCTTTTTGGTCATTTTCTCATCTCCTCTTCTCTTTTCAGGTTCATTCATATCCACAATTTTAAGTACTGTGTTTAAGCCAGAATCCCACATCTCCATGTTAGACCCTAAACTTTCCTTTAAGAAATTGTCATCTCTTGGGGAGGGAAGTGGGGAGAGAGAGGGAGGCAAATTTAAAACTCAAAAGCTTATGAAAATGATTGTTGATAAATCAAAATAAATTACTAAAATATATATTAAAAAATTGTCACCTCATACTGCCCATATGAGAGCTCTACTTGCAAGTCCCACCAGCACCTCATATGGCATGTCCTAAAGTTAACTTATTGTTTTCCTCCCTTAAGTTTGTTCCTCCTTCTGGCTTCACTATTTCTTCACTATCACTACCTTTGATTTATTCCTTTCCTCTCATTTCTCTCATCCAATAAATTATCTATTTCTGTCAATTTGACGACCTCCACAATATTTCTTGTATCTTATCCTATTTCTACTTCCATCACTAAGCATAGTTCCTCATTAACAACCATCCCCTTCATTGCCATAGCATCCTAATGGGCATTTTTGCTTCCACTTAACCACCCTCCAACCCATTCTTCATACCACAGCCAGAAGGATTGCCTATAGATCTCATTATATTGTTTCTCTGCTTCATATCTTCAGTGGCTCCCTATTACTTTCCAAGTAAAGTTAAAGGTCTTTTGTCTATAATTCAAGGTCCTTTCACAATGTGGCATTATCCTACCTTTCAGCTCACATACCATATCTTACTGTCCAAATGGACTGCTTGCTATATCCCAAAGTAGCCTATGCTTTTCCACGTCTATGCATTTTCTCATATTGTTCTCTATGCTTGCAATGTCCACACTCTTTTTCTTCATCTGTCACATTTCCACCCATCCTTTAAATCCAAATTCGAATGTCTCCTCCACCATACAGCCTTTCCCAATCATACTGTTTGTAAAAGCTTTCTACCTTGACCTCCCTGTGCACTTATTTATTTCTCTAATGAACCTATTATTTATCCTTATGCATTATGGTCAATTGTTCCAGAATCTTATTCCCCCTTCTAAACTATACATTCCACAAGGAGAGAGACTATGTTTTATCTAGATTATGTACCGTGCCCAATTCTGTTAGCCTAGCATACGATATATGCTTTATTAGATGTTTTTGACTTATGTGACCTTATAAAAATCAACCTGTCCTGCCCCAATTACAGCACACATTTTAGAGATCAGAAAGCTAAGGTCATCATTCAACTTCAGATTGGGAGAATCTGGGTGTTTCAAGTTCTAACTAGAAATTTCCTTATCCATGAAACATGCTAAAAGATAATAAGATATCTTGACAAGGAAGGTACTAGATTTTAAAGAAAATCAAGGAATCCTACGTGATTCTCAAAATCTATACGCTCTTATCACACAACTATGTTTCTATTCTTACAAATATGTTGTGAGAGAGATGGAAGTTATCATCACTTCATTCCTCATGTTAGATAATTTGTCCAAGGCCTCATAGTTATTTAGTGATCAAGCTGGTCTTTGAAGCTTTCTGGGTTCAAGGTCATCATTTCAGCTGCCCATACTCCCCCACTCACCAATTTCCCTCTGTCTCCTCCCTTTATTTTTCTCCCTTTCACCTCTCTTTTCTCCATAAACATGCCTAGAGTGTGTAGGTATACTGAAATATTAATATAAGTTAAAACACCCCTAAAACATTTCAACAGCAGTTTTTCAGGTATATACATATTAATTTTGAAAGTGCAATGTTGAAATGTAAAAATGAAGTTCAGGGACTCCAGTCTAACACCAGTAGGAGAAGTTGGCAGTATTTTAATCACTGAGGCAGCTCTGTACAGTGGGGAAAATGCTGATTAAAAAAAAGAGGGCCTGGGTCCAGTCTCAAATCTTTACAATCGATGAGACTTCGGGCAAGACATTTAAGTGAGTCTCCATTTCTACCTGCAATATGAGGGGAATAGAAGAGATTATCTAAGGTCACTTTTAGTTCTAAATCAATGATGCCATGAGCTCTGTTAAATATAATGAGAGTTTAGTGAGATAGTGGTGATGCTGGTCCAGAGGATGGAGTTCAAAGTTGGGGAGTCCATGAGTTGATCAATTCTATTCACTGAATTTTCATGTTAATGTAAGAGAGTATTCCATCTCTAAAGGCAAAATACTAATAATGACAGGAAGGAAGAAGTCCCCAAAATGAAAGTCTTTTGTCTTGTTTTAACTTTTGAAAGAAATATGAAGGAGTTAAATTTGGAAATTGTGAAACAAAATGAAATTTCTTATATCGTGTATGTACCAATGTCAAAACAGCAATGAGAACAAAAGGGGAAAATTAAAACAAAAATAAGAGGAAATAAAAATGGAAGAAAAAAATGAGGACAATAAAAGGGAGATGTTATAGGCAACTGGAAATAGTTGTTAGCATTAGTGCACATTTTTCTGTAAATCCCAACTTCATAGTGTTGGCATCTCCCATGCCAGAAATTTTGAATGTTCTGTAGCTTCCATTTTTCCTATTTCCAGTAAATTTTCAGTTACTTTGCACTAGCAAGCTTGAGAGTTTCACAAATGACTATCAACTGCTAACAATGGGTGATCAGCCCAGTAGCTCTGGCTATGCTGATCTGCCTCTAACACAGCACTGTGGTGGGTAGAGTGTTTGACTTTGAGTCAAACAACACTGACACTTATTTACATCCTGATAATACATAAGTCTCTGAGCCTTAGTTGCTTCAACTACAAAATGAGGTAAGAATTCATGGGCTACTTAGCTCATAGGGTTTCTGTTATGTATAAAGAAAATAATGTATATCAAACAATTTGCAAAATTTAAGTTATTGTTTTTTTTAAATCACAAAGATAGGTATATGAAAATAAGTATGGATAATAAGCATAGATATGATTATTTTTATGATTATATTTAAGTTATTTAACCTCTCTATTAATTTACTCATCTGAAACATGAGGAATTAAGTGATGGCCACTTCCATCTCTGTCACAACATTTTTCTGAGAAAAAGCATATAGTTGTACAATAGTATCTAAATGTTGAGAAACTTATATGGGATCATTTGATTTTCTTTGGTCAAATACTTTCCAGCTCAAGATATTTTATTATCTTTTAGCACACTTCAGGGATAAGGAAGTTTCTAGATAGGACTTGATACACCCAGAATCTCTCAATCTAAAGTAAACCATTGTTTCACTGTGATACAGAGGCTAAATCTGATCCAAAAGAAGTGAAGATGGCAGTGTGGTCCAGTGGAATGTGTATTGGAAGTGGAGTCAAAGGGTCTGGCTTTGGCCACTTTTGACCTATGTGACCAGCAGCAAGTAATTTAGTCTCACTGTTCCTCCTTTTCTTCATCTGTAAAATGGGCTCTAAGGTCCTTTCCAGTCCTACATCTAAGATCCTATGATCTATATGATACTAAGATCCTATAATTTCTCCCATGAGGTTTTGTTCATAAAGAGCTGGGAACACTACTTATATAGGATTTTTTTTTCATTTGACTTGAATTAAAATTATCTTTTGATGGTTGAATCCTTAAAAAAAAACAACATAAACTTCACCTTCTCTATTAATAATGGTTTACATTTCCATAGTGCTTTCCGATTTTCAAGGGACTTTACATGCATAATTTGGTTCTTTTGATTCTCACAATAATCTTGGAGGGTAGGAAGCACAAGCATTATTCTACTGCTTAGCACAATGCCTCCAGCACTTTGCAGTGCCTAGCACATAGTAGGTACTTAATAAATATGTATTAGTTTAATGACCTACTTTTTGACAAATGAGGTTCACAGAGGAAAAGCAACTTGTCCAAATGTCAGAACAAGGATTCAAGCCCATATACAGAAACCTTCTGCTCTTTCCCATCACACCATGCTTCTTCACCTAGGCCAGTCTGTTCTAGCCCAGTGTTCCCTTAAAATTCCAGATGTCTGGTCACCAATGTAGTTCTGAAATAAAAATCTATGTGATGGAATGGGAGGAAAGAATCAAAATGGCTGTGATGTTCTTTCCCTTTGGTCTCTGTATACCATCAAGTTTTTCCTTTTTTCCTACCAGGGATATCTTCTAATTTTTCCTAGAAAATTCTGGAACTACAAACACCTTGCCACAGCAAGAAGGCAGAGTGTCATTAATGGTCTCCAGGAGAGAGAGAGAGCCCCCATTAATGATCTTCTTCAGCCTGATAAAATCCTGACCACAAACGTCATGCCTCACAACTGCTAATATTGTTCCATTAGAGAAAGGAGTTCAGGGTTTGAACACTACCTGCACATTCTAAATTCAGGCTCCTAAATCAAATATAGAATTCTAACATATAGACTTACGTTCTCGAAAATCTTTCCCTTCAGTCCTTTGGTTCTTCTTTTTTTTCTTTCTGATCAATGCTTCTTAATTTGCTTCTAAATATCTTTGCCTGGTACAAGTATTTCCACACTGAAAATTATGCAATATTCTATTGATTTAATGCATTTTAAATGAACTTCCTCTAGTTCATCATGCTACATTGTAAGCTCCTAAGGAGCAGCAAATTCAGCAGCAAAACTGACTGTGCTCACATTGCTCTTTATCAAGTAACTGTATGATCTTTATATTATGGAGACATGGAGCCTCCTCCTTTGGAGAATCATCCTGCCGTGGGAGTTATTAAGTTATGCAAAGCAATTTCCCAAGGGACAAAAAGGTAAGGTGTTTTTTTTTTCATCAGTTAGTCTTAGTACTATATTAAAAATAAAAACTTTTTTTTTTTTGGCAAAGCAGTTAGGGTTAAGTCGCTTGCCCAGGATCACACAGCTAGTAAGTGTCAAGTGTCTGGTCTGAGACTGGATTTGAACTGAGGTCTTCCTGAATCCAAGGCCAGTGCTCTATCCACTGTAAATAAAAACTTTTTAAAGTGAGAGTAATTATTATTATTCTGTTAACTCTTGGCTTTCTATCTTCCAGATAAATAATTATAGAATTTTATAAATAGAATCTTATAGAGAGATAATTATAGAATTAGGAGGGTCATTTTATTTCATGGCATTATTTGCTTTAGGGCTAGGAGGAAACTTAGAGTCTGTTATTGATTTAAACCTCCCTTATTGTATAGGTAAGAAAACTGAGGTACAGAGAAGTTCAATTGCCTGGACCACACAGACAGCCACCATCAGAACCCAACCTTTAACCCATTACAAGAATGTATTTTGCCATGTCCCACACAGATGATCACTGCAGCTGTTCTTAATTTTTTTTCCAGTGACAGGGAAATCACTATTTACCCAAACAGTCTATTTCTACCATAGAGCAATTTTACTTGTTTTTAAAAGAAGTTATTCCCTGTAATAAATAAAAATCTACTTTCTTTCAAATGCCACCTATTGGTTCTTGTTATGATCTTTACGACAGTAACACATCTTTCTCTTCTATATTGAAAACTTTTAAATAATTGCTAACAACTACTATAAATCTTCTAGCTCCAATTTTTTTCTTTCCTAGGTGGAATATCTTAAGCCCATAAAATGATTCTCCGTATCACATGGTATGATGCAATCACCCAAAAGGTAATGGAAAGACATTATTGATTTCACTTTTACATCTCTCCCATACTCCACCTTCTTTCCTCTGACACAGGCACCACTCTGGTACAGGCCCCTTGTCATGTCATGCCTGAACTATTCAATAACCTGCTGGAAGATCTGCTTGCCTCAGTTTTCCCAACTCTAATCCATCATCTATTCAGCTATAAAAGTGATTGTTTTATAAAGCACAGGTTCAACCATGCCACCACCCTACTGGGATTAATTCCAGGGACTCCATATCACTTTCAGGATCAAATGCAAAATACTGTTTGACATTCAAAATTCTTCATAAGCTAGTCCCCTCCTACCTTTCCAGTCTTCTTACACCTTACTCCCCATCATGTGCTCAGTGAATTGACACTGGCCCCCTAGACATTCTTGAACAAGATGCTCCACCTCTTACCTCTGTGCACCTTCCCTGTCTATATTCTGTGCCTGGAAGACTCACTCTCCTCATCTTCAGGAATTGGCTTCCTCTAAGTCCCGATTAAAATCCCATCTTCTTCAGGAAGCCTTTCCCAAATCCTCTTAATTCTAAATGACTTACCTGTCTTAAATATGCCTTATTTATTCCGTATATAGCTTGTTTGCACATTTTTTATTCTTTCTTGTCTCACCCATTAGAGTGTGAGCTCCTTGAGGACTGGGACTGTCTTTTGCTTTTTTTTTTTTTTTTTTTTTTGCATCCCCAGCACTTAGTACAGTGCCTGGCACATAGTACATACTTAACAAATATTTATTGCCTATTGACTGATATGGTGGGCTTGAGTAGGATACAACAGATTATAAATGAAGAATTATGCAGAAAAACCACGTATAGGATATCATCAAATGCCTAAAAAAGAAGAGAGGTTGGATATAGAGCAAAAGCAACAGAGAACCAAAGGACAGCTCACTTACTCTACTGGTATCCTTATAACAACAAGAGCATTTGAGCAAATATCCTCTCAATATTATACCATCTTCTTCCCAAATGAGTCAATCCATTTATTGCTCTTCTTTTGGGTCAAAAAATCTCTAAACTAAGCAATGAAGACCGAGTACTTCTTATGAAAAGCATGTCCATTGATAAATTGGAAAATATAAGGATAAAAATAAAGGCTCTTTACAGTTTGTCAAGTGCTTTCCTTAAAACAAACCTGTGATTTAAGTAGAATTATCCCCATTTAACAGCCCAGGAAATTGAGGCTCAGAAAAGGCAACTAATTTGTCCAAGGTGACTAACAGATTTATAACTCTAACCCAGGTCCCTTGAGTCCCAGTGCAGCATTCTTTCTACTATAGCTAGAACATACTACAGGTTTTTATTCATTTTGTTATTATCATTTGATTCAATTTGTGCTTTTTTATGTGTCATCCATCCAGAAAATGAAAACAATTAAATTAAACCAGTTAAGTCATATTGCTGATTGAAAGAAGACATGGAGCCTAAATTATTTTCTTTGCAATATACATGCATCAACTTCTGTTCTTTTGCTTCTAGTCTGAGCTCCGTCATGAATTGTCCAGGGGAACTTAGGAAAGTTACTTCATCTGAGGCAGCAAGACTCATGGAAAGAACATGGGATTGGGAGTCAGAGGTTCTACTTTATATCGTCAATTTTCTAATAATGAACTATATGACCTTACACAAATCATTTTACTTCTCTGGCCTAGATGATCTCTAAGGACTCTTCCAAATTTAAATACTATGGTTTCCATGGTTTCTCTGAGTTTCAGTTTCTTCTATAAAAATTAGAGTGCTAGACTAAATGAATCCTAAGGTTTTTTCCTATTTCTTATACTCTGTGAGCTTACAAGAGTAATTGTATGTCATTTACACTTCATGTTGATGAGAGAAAATAGTCAGCCACACTGTCCTGCATTAAAAATGGGTGTAGATTATTGTAAGGGCCAGGGCTTGTTTTAGTTATTGACAAAAGAGGCAATTATTTCAGTAATGAGATGTCAGTGATCAAAAACATACAAAAACATACTCCTACTCCTTTCCTTTCCTTATGAGTTTCTCATTTCACAAGCTAAGGTTTAAAATATAAAACACCTCATGGAGGTATAACATAAGGACAAAAATCACATTATGACGCAAATGACTGATATCATATCTTTCCTTTAGCCAAGTTTTGCCGGGAAAGGAAAAATGCTGCAATATGTGCAGAGAAAGGTGACCAGGGTAGCAAAGGGCCATAGGAGAAAAGGATGTTTCTGAGGATCAGTTGAAGGAGCTAGAGGAGACTTAAGGGGACCTGATAGCTGTGTTCTTATATCTTAAGGTTTGTGAAGGAAAAGAGAAGCAGCAATAGGAGCACAGGTTGGAAGATTATGCATTGGGGTTGTTGCAGAGGAGAATTTCTCCACAAGTATAGTTTGAACTAGGGGTTCTTAATGGTCTCTTGCAACTTTCAAATTCTGTAATTATGAAAAATGGAAGAAAGCACACACAAAATACCTAAGAGTGAGTTAGATGTTACAGAAAAGGGTGATTGAGAGTACCAAGCACTCTCATTATCAGAGGACTTTCTTCTAGCTAGAATCTAAGGTTGATTTGGGGTGTTCAGGGAGGACTAGCACCTCTGGTATGGGGGCTCACAAGCCCTTTTCAGGGCTGCTCATCCATCTTTGGTGTCCACCTGATTCACCCAACTCTCACCTGTGACTCCAAGAAGCAGTAGCATGAACAGCAGTCACATCCTGGTAAACCATCTTGACTGGTTAAACTAGTCTAAGGATAACTGACAGGCCTCAAACCCATCAATGTGTTGGGGGATGTGTGCCTCAAGCATGTGAAGACTTCCCCCTGGGCAGAAGTGGTGGATGAGAACAATTTGCACTAATGTCCATGAAAGCAACTGAATGAAGTGCTGTGGAGCACCTAGAGCTTAGTCAGGCATCAAAGACTCCTGGGTCATCCACTGAATCCCAAACCATCACCAGTCATCTTGACTTTTGTCTTGTCAATGGACTTTGATGAATCTGGAAGAGACAGTGAAGCTGATAACTATATAACTCTGCCTCACTTAAATCCAATGCACATGCAAGACAAGACATCACCTATAATGTCATTAGTCCTCATTGAAAATGAAGGACAAACAACAAAACAACAAGGCTTATTTGATAGGAAGTCAAGATGGTCTCTATGATAAGATAGTGTCTGCTTATCAAAAATCAAAAAATCAGCCTGAGGAAATATCATGCAGTTGTGCTTTTTGTTTCACCAAAACCTATATGATAAAAAATGACAGGAATGCATTGTATTTGCAAAACAGCACTTTTTACAAAGCTTTCCCCCCATGTATATACAAACAGTATTTAATTTAATCATCATGAGTGTTGAGAGATAACATAAAACTTTTCATCCCTCTGATACAAATGAGGAAACTGAGGCTCAAAGAAAAGTTAATAACTTGCTTAAGTTAACATAGGTTGAGGTTGGAAGGTTTTCGTTCCATTAACTAAGGTTGAATTCAAACCCAGATCTTTCTGAATCCAAATTCAGTATTCATTTTACTACCCAACAATAAGTACACATGAGAATACATATAATCAATCAATGTATGTCCAAGCCAACAGGCCATAGAGGATGTATGTTTCAATAAAGAGATGGTCTGGTAATGAGGGATATCTCAGAAATCTTTTTGGACTTCAGTTTTCGAGTCACAAGTTTCCTCATGGCAGCCTTCATGTCTTTATTTTTTAATGTGTTAATAATGGGGTTCAAGATAGGGGTGAAATAGTGTAAAATATGGCAAGGACTTTATCCACTGGGTAGGTGGTGAAAGGCCACACATAGATGAAGATGCAGGGCCCAAAGAACAATGTCACAACCATGATATGAGCACTCAGTGTGGAAAATGCCTTAGCCATCGCCACAAAAGACTTATACCGGACAGTGACCAGAATGACTATACATGAAATGGACAAAAGGAAGAAAGTGTTTAAGGAAAGAATCCCACTATTAACCACAATTAATATTTCTATGGTATAGGAGTCAAGGCAGGCAAGCTTGGTCACTCTGGGAAGGTCACAGAAAAAGCTATCCACTACATTGGGGACACAAAAAGGCAAATTCACAGTAAAAGGCAAATTCACAGTACTCATGGTGTGTATAAAACCAACAGCCCAGGAGGCTAATACTAAGTTAGTAAAGACGTGCTGACTCATGATGATCACATAGTGTAGAAGTTTACAGATGGCCACATATCTACCATAGGCCATGGAGATGAGTAGAACCATCTCACCACCAGTGAAGAGGTGAATGAAGAAAATCTGGGCCATGCAGCCATTGAAGGATATGGTCTTGTATTCATTCAGAAAGTCTGCAATCATCTTCGGGGTAGCAAAAGAGGACTGACAGATGTCAACAAAAGATAGATTTCCCAGCAGGAAGTACATGGGAGAGTGTAGGCAAGCATCAGAGGTCACTGTAATTATGATGATAAGATTGTCCAAGATGATCATCCCATACAACATGGAGAAGACCACAAAAAAGAAAAGCTGAAGTTCTTGAGAGCTGGAGAGCCCCAGCAGCACAAATTCCAACACCACAGAGGAATTAGCCCCATCCATGGACAAAGGCAACAGAGTTGCTTAGAGATAACCTTAAGAGAGGAGAAATAGGAGGAAATCAAAATGAATGAAAATAACATTATCCTCACACTTCCCCCTTCCAACAACTTCATACATCTTTCAAATTAATCCTAATTGTGCATAGAGATATTTATTATCACTGATTAGTGCAATTTAGTTCATTTCAAAAAACTTAGATGCTTATTATATACAAGGCAACAGACAAGATGCAATGTTGATTTTAGAGCCAGGAAGACCTATGTTCAAGTCCAACTACTGAGTCAAGCTAGTTGTTTGAACATAGACAAATTCCTTTACTTTTTTTTTCAGTGTACCTTTAATATACTCTAATATTTTTTCAGGCAATCCTCTAATATTATACCTTTCAGATAATATGGATTGATAAAAAACAAATATCACCCTGGAAATTCTCTTAAAGAAATCATAGATTCAACATGCACAAACACCCACACACATATGTATGTATAATTGTGTATATATATATATATATATATATGTGTGTGTGTGTGTGTGTGTGTATAATATCTATACGTATATATGTATATATATAATATATACATATATGTGTGTGTAAGTATGTATACACACACACACACAAAGAAAACAACAAACAGCAAACAACAAACTCCTAATCTCAAGGAGTACTTTAGGGAAGTTACATTCTCTACACAAAAATCATCAGTAGTTCTCTATTTTTTATTAAAGTTCAAACTCCTTTACCTGCTGAAGTCCTCCATAATCTGCACCACCCTATGTTTCTAGTCTTATTTATATTATTCCCCCAAGTAAATTAGAGTAGCCACTGCCTCACTGCAGGGAAGGCATGATTTCTTTTTTCAATTAAAATGACTAAATGATGCAAATCTGGTGCCTAACATGGTGGCATTCGGATCTATGCAACATCAGTAGGAAGATGTAGAGGTCTACAATTTTTAGCCTATTAGTTAAGTTATGCTTAGCTAAGTTTAAAAATAAAGATATATTGGTAAGAAAGTATCTTAGGCAGACTACACTTCAGAATGAAGTGGCTACATTTGAAACACAGGTCTCAAGTTGGATGACTCATGAAGAATAACTGCTATTATCCCAATTACAAGGGACTTTGATTCTAGTATTTTTGGAGGGAGGAGAAGGGTTTGTCTCAAGTATCACTTTTTTCTTCATTATCTGGAAGTCAAATTCTCCTCTTCTCTGCCTGTAGTTTTATCAGTAACATTATATGAGGAGGTGGAATATATAGGAGACTTAAGGAATCATTCGGGGGAATTTTTTCTTCATGAAAACATAAATAAAAGAGGGAGCTCAAGCGTCAGGACCTGTGTCCAAATTCTCATCCTAATGTTGACTACCCTAGGTGACTTTGGGCAAGTTACTTAACCTTTGGGGGTTTCAGTATCCTTATTTACAAGATGTGGAGGGTTCGATCTAGGAGTTTTCAATTTTCTTTACGTCATGGATTCCTTTGGTGGTCTGGTAAAGCCTTTGGAACTCTTTTTAGAATAATGTTTTTTTGTTGTTCAATCATTTTTCAGTTGCGTCTGACTCTTTGTACCTCTAAGCATAATGTTTTTAATTACATTAAAAATACACTGGATTATGAAGGAAGTCAAGTGTAGTGAGATAGCTTTATTTTTTTAAGTATTTTTAAAAGGCAATTCCATGAATCCCAAGTAAAGATGTCCTGCCTTCTACCTACAGATTTTTAAGAATAATTTAGTTTCAATCATGGGATACATTCATTTCTTGATCCCACTTTCATTCTTGCCCCACCAATATACTATTTGTGGGATCAGTTATCTGTTCATGTATCTCATTTCCACATAGTATAGACACACATGTAGAGGTTCCAAATACAAAGCATGGTTTCCTCTAATTGGAAGAATTCAGAAGTGTCCCAGTCCTGGAGAAATTACCACATGTAGCCTGAAAGTTTTTATCTATCTATCTATCTATCTATCTATCTATCTATCTATCTATCTATCCATCTATCTGTTTATCTCTTATCTATATATATATATATATATCACTAGCTTATCAGTGGTTCCTATTAAATATAATCCATTATTTAACCTCACAGTATTAATGTGAGGATTAAAAGGAGTTAATGTATGTAAAGTACTTTGTAAATCATACAAACAAATGCTATAATTATCAGGTATTATAATAGTGAACATTCCAGGATTGAGCCCAATTCAACTCAACCTTTCAGTCTTACAAACTATTATTTCTCCCATTCTGTCCCACAGAGTAAAACAAGACACCCTATAAAAGACTCACTCCAGTGAAAAAGACCTCCATTGGCTTCATCATATGGGAAACCAAGTGTAAGAAGATTAGGCTGATTAATCTCACACAAAGAAGAAGGAAGCTGGGATCATAGAATCATTGAATGCAGAGCTTGAAAAGGTTTTGGCAACCAATCTGTTTCAACTTCATCATATTACTAATGAGGAAAATGAGTCACAAAGAAGCTAAGTTATTTAACCAAGCTCACATCTCATGAGTAGCAGAGCCAAAATTTGAGCTCAGACCACCTGACTCCAAAGCCAGTGAACTTTTAGAAATTAGTAGAGAAAAATCCTCTGTCAATTTAAGCAACCCCTCCCCCTTTAATGGGAAGCTAGATGGTGCAGTGGATAGATCACTTGACTTGGAACCAGGAAGACATCTTTAAGGGTTAAAATCTAGCCTCAGAAACTTACCAGCTGTGTGACCCTGGGCAAGTTACTTAACCCTGTTTGCCTCAGTTTCCTCATCTGTAAAATGATCTGGAGAAGGAAATGGTAAACCACTCCAGTATCTTTACCAAGAAAACCCTCCAAAAAAGAGTCAGACATGACTGAAACAACTCAACAACAATAATAATGACCCCCTTCCATAAAAGAATCCAATAGAACAGGATCTCCTTTATTAAACTTTGGATAGTGTGTTTTGTATTATACACACAGAGCTGGAATAGGAGAATAATCCTGATCAAGAATATTATGATTATTAACACTGATTTTTCTCCATTAGAATGTTAATCTCCTTAACGAAGTAAGCAACCATTCTTTAAGTGCCTAAATATGTATCAGGCACTGTACTAGACCCTTTACAAATATTAGCAAATTCAATTTTCAGGACAAGCCTGAGAGACACCTGCTATTGTTGTCCCCATTTTACAATTAAAGAAACTGAAACAGAAAGGTTAAGTGATTTGCCCAGGGCCATTGACAGTAAGTGGCTGATATCAAAGCAATCCACTAATCAATAAGAAAAATTTCAAATTATTAAGAATCTATCAAATCCATCAGTTCAGAGGGAAAAATAAATTGAGTGAGTTGCCTAATGTTATACACACACACACACACACACACACATATATGAAACAAATTGATGAATTTTTCCCTTTTCAACCTGACTTTTGCATATTAGGCAGATATAGCTAGAGGATGTCAAAAGAATGAATAAGATAATGGTAAAAAAAATCTTGTATGTAACATATTTTTCTTTGGACAGTACTTTAGAATATTTTGTAGAGATGCACATTTTTTCAAAGTACAAAATAACTATAATAACAATTTCTGTCTGTTCTGATTTTTAATTTAAAGATCATGTCAAAAGCCTTCAGTGTGCAGGATGGATTCTCTTTCAAAAGTTTATGGGAAAACATGACCAAGAATTGAACAGGATTAGAAGGTGTATGCGTGTGAGTGTGTGTTGTGTATCTGTATTTGTGTGGTAGTGGGGGAGAAAGGTGAAGAGGAGAATTAATTTTCATTGGTAAAGTAAGCATTCATGCAAATAAGATGACAGGTTTATTTCATATTCTGGTGAAAAGAGAGGGAGAGAGAGAAAAAGGGAGAGAGAGAGAGAGAGAAAGAGAGACTTGGAAGATTATCCAGGACTCTCCTTAGGGCATAGATCAGAATAGACCCCAGATGTAGAGTTTCCTCATTCTGTTTGTAACTACAAGAGTTCATCACTGATCTCATTGAAGAAATATAACCTTCTTGCTCACTTTCTTTAAAAAGCATGAATTCCCTTTTTTTATTCACTCCCCCTCCTAAGTCCCTCAGGACCTACTTACTGTCCTACAAAACTTAGTGTCCTTTCAGGAACCATTTGGTAATAAATGAAATGAGACTCTGCTCACAATCTACTACTACTGCAATTCTTTGTAATCTTGTTTTTCCCACCTACCAAATATGGAGCATGTCAGAGAAGTTCTTTCTGGGCTCTAAGAAACTAAGTTTTTCACCTTTTCTAGTATGGGTTTATTTACTTCAAAATATAGACCTTTATAAATGTCTCCTTTTGTAGTGAAATTGGAAGACTGTCAACATTTTATATGAGTGACCAATGAAGCTTTTGAGACCTGTAAACAAACAACAAAAGCTCATCTTGCAATGGGGATTATTAAAATCTTTAACTAAGTTTTCCCAAAGGTGTGCAAGGGGCAACTTCTTAAACTAGAGCTGACAATAAACAGGAATTGTAAGGACAATAGGAGGAAAAGGGAGAGTTATCTCCCCCTCTATCATGATATGATGTGAGATGTGTGGGTCCTGTGCAATTGCAATTACTGCTGCAGGGAAAAAGTGCACCACAGGAGACCTTCTTAGGGAGTAGAAGACCAATGGGGTATGCAGTGTTCCTGCCCCACTTAGTATATGGTGAAGTCCTACTTCAGTCTACGCCCCTCAGATCATCCATGGACTTAAAATGAATCGATGGAACCTCACAAGAATTCAAGATATCATTGTCAAGGCCTGCTCCCAAATTAAAACAATGATGAGAAGTATATGAAGACTTCTTCTTCTTCTAACCAGTCAATCTTAAAAATCCATAATCCAGAGTCTTTTTCATACTTTCATACATCTAACTTAAAGGTAGACCCTTTGCTTCCAGAGTGGATACAAATATTTATTCCCTCATATTTGAATTGGATTTTTCCATACCAAATGGATATATAAAATATACCAATAAATTAATCCTCAAGCATTTATTAAGCATCCAATATGTGTTAGGTAGTAATAATGAGCACTGGGAATACAAAAATAAAAGTGAAATAGTCCCTGCTCTCAAGGAGTTTACATTCTAATGAAGGAGACAGTGTATACATATATACATATGTGTAGAATATGTACAAAAAGAATACAGTGATGTTTTGAGAGGGAAGACAGTAGCAGCTAGTGAAAAGGCAGTTGTTAAAACTCTAGTTACTCAGGATATTGATAATTCATAAGGAAACAGTTAACATTTACCATTGTTCTCTCTATGATAGAGGGGTTCATCAAAATGAATAGTTTCAATGTCACTTCAGGTAATATTTTTGTTATTTCATCTGCACCTATGATTTCATCAGGGTAGAGGACTCCTGATGTAGAATGTCCCTCTACCAGATGAACAAATAATCTATAATTTATGGTCTTATAGAATCAGTTGAAAGGTTAAGTGAGTTACCTATAGTCATACAAATAGTGTCTTAGAATCAGGGTTTAAACCTAGGACTTCATGACTCAGCTTCTGTTTCTTCTTATTTCAACACTATGCCTCAACTGCCTCCTCTCATTAGAAGTTCTCCAATTACCTTTGGCCTCTTTGCCCTTGAACGTTTCTTTCCCTTTCCAGGCCCCAGTGAGGTCCTTCCAGAACCTCTGTTTTGAGGAATGGCCCAGGACAGCCATCCTTTTTATTTCCTCCCAGGGCTCTACATCTGACTCTCTAGACTTTACCATCATACCCCAATGCAGGTATCTCCCTTTTCCTATCCCTTTCTCTCCACCAGGTTTTCAGCTCTCTTTTATGTATTGTTTCTTTCATTAGACTATAAGCTCTTTGAGATCAAGGGCTACCTTTTGGGAGGGCTCATATATATCTTCCCAGCACTTAGCCTAGTGCCTAGAACATAATAAAGGCTTGATCAATGAATCAATGACTTACTGACTCCAAAGTTGGTTCTCTATTCATGACTGTATGTACTGCAAGGAACATTTGTAATATAAGAGCAAAATGTTTTGAAATACCATAAGTATGAATATTTAAAATAAAATAACTTTATCTATTTAACCTATTCTACATAATAAATATATATATATATATATCTTACACATCTATTAATTCATTATCTATCACCTCACTCTCTCTCTCTTTCTCTTTCTATGTAGCTGCAGTAAATGTTTTTATCCACAAAATAGATGAAGTTAGCATGATGTATAAGTAAAAATATTCAGAGATCTGTAGGCAATGATAAAAGATGACCAGCTGATTTTCCCATCTGGCTTATCTTTAACTCTGTTCTTCAGGGTTTCATTAAAAGATGATCAGACTCACAGTAGAGAAGTAACAGATTGCAAGGGAGAAATGGCCATGAATATGGGTTCTAATTATGAGGGGCCCTCATTGTCAAGGACAACTGTGAAAGCTGTCTGGTATTCATGAGTTGACCTCTCAGCTTCTGCATGGCTGATTTCATATCTTTGTTTCTCAAGGTATAGATGATGGGGTTTAAGAGCGGGGTGAAGACTGTGTAAAATACAGAGAGGACTTCATCCACTGGAAAATTTCTGAATGGCCAGGCATAGATAAAGATACAGGGTCCAAAGAACAGTGTTACGTCAGTAATATGAGCTGTTAAGGTGGCACATGCCTTAGCTGTGCTAGCTGATGAGTGTTGCTGCACAGTGACCAAGATAACAGTATAGGAAATCAGCAGCAGTATAAAGGAGGTCATGGCTATAAGCCCCCTGTCAGAAAGCATCATTATCTCTAGAATATATGTATCCACACAAGCAAGTTTGATTACCAAGGGAAGGTTACAGAAAAAGCTGTCTACTTCATTGGGGCCATAGAAGGGTAGGTTCACAGTGAAGGTCAGCTGACTCAAAGAGTGCAGGATTCCAATGACCCACGAAGCTACAACTAAACCTGTACACTTCTGCAAACTCATAATGGTTACATAGTGCAGAGGTTTGCAAATAGCCTCATATCTGTCATATGCCATGGCTACAAGCAGCACCATCTCACCATGAGCAAAGACATGGAAGAAGAATATCTGGGTCATGCAGTCATTGAAGGAAATGCTTTTGTGTTCCAAAAGGAAGTCTGCAATCATCTTGGGTGTGGCAAAAGAGGATAGGCACACATCAATGAAGGAGAGGTTGCTGAGCAAGAAGTACATAGGAGTGTGCAGGGCAGGTTCAGAGATCACTGTGAGAACAATGAGGAAATTACCTACCAAAATAGCAGTATAAAACATGGTAAAAAAACAAAAAGTAGAAAAATTGGAGCTCTGAGGACCCAGAAAACCCCAACAACATAAATTCAGATACTCCTGAATAATTTGCTTCATCCATGGTCTCAAATTTCAAGATTGAGTTAGAAGTTTTCTGTGGGAAATTGGAAAAAGATATGAGAATCATATCATAGGATTAATTATAGAAATGAAAATGCCAGACAAAATCAAAAGACAAATTCCCTTGGCTAACAAGTTGACTTATACTTTTTTTGGGATCCTGCTCAGGACATCCACACACACACACACACACACACACACACACACACACACACACACATTTCAATTTCTTTCATAGGAAGTACATATGCATTCAGGGGTACATCCTGGCATGTTATAGCTATGCCAGCACACACACTAATACTTCATTAATTCACATCACTGAGTTAGAATTTCTGATAATTCAGATAGATACTGTTCTAAAACTTAGTATAGATATGGATATAGATAGACATTGCATCTTTGTTGAGAAAAATAATAGGTTAAATAAAACTGCATTGAGTATGCTTAAACTATTTAGAGAACTTTAATAACAATTGTTCATATAACTAGATATAAAAATACAAGTAAATGAAATGAATAATGAAAAAGAAAGTACCTTATTAGGCCCTTATTACATACTAATTTCCATGTAATTTCTATCTGTTCTTTTGAACTGCTTTGCAAGACCTCTCCTTGCCAGGATTTTGTTAGCCGAGTAGGGAAGTTGTATGTGGCTCAAAGTACATAAGAGAAAAGGATTAAAATTAAAAATGATTAAAAATAGAGTCTTGTATCATTTTGATACTCTCTTTTACTCTTAGCTCATCCTCCATTGATATTGTCAATGTGTACCTGCTTTCATCACCCCACCCCCACCCATAACACTGCAAAGTACCTTGAAAGTAGGATTGGTGTTAATTCTGTCTTTGTATCCCCAGAACTTAGAGGAATGTATTGCACATGGTTAATGTTTAATAAATTCTTGGTCCTTAATAGACTCAAGGAAGTTATCTGGATGACAAAATGATTAAGATGGCTGAAAGTGAGATAGAACTTCTTAGAGTATTCTACTCCATCATAGTAGAAAAGGTCAAAAATATTACAAATGGAGACCAAGACTAGAAATCAGAAATCAGGAATTACCCCCAAGATCTTTTGCTGGCTGGTTCTGTGATCCTGAAGAGGTCCCTTAACTACTTTGTGCCTCAGTTCATCTGATTCTGCACATAGTAAAAGCTTACCCTCCATGTACCTCCTCTGAATTCCAGGAGAATCAGACTGTGAAACTGTCAACATTCCCAATCAAACAATTCACCACATGTAATTGTCTTGATGGATCCTTCTTGGGTGACATGAGTAGTGAAAAGTCAGTCTTGTGCCCTCCCTGCCCCACAACACTATTTAAATAGAAGAGAGCATATACAAAGTCTTGCTAAGCATTATAAAAATTCATGTATGAAAAGGAGTAGTACCATATTTTTGCCTTGGTATTGATTGGCACTGTTATTTATTGATTATTCATAAATAAGCTTCATTCATCTTACCATAAGCTGGAAGAGCAAATTTCTTCACTTCTATAAACTCCATTTTTGAGCTATTGACTAATGACCATCAGTATGAGACTGACCAAAGCATAGTCCCTGGGTGACCACTGAAAATTACCATATCTTTTTCTATTGTGGATGATAATTCAGCACACTTGATTGAATCAACCAGAGTATTTGCTCCCCATGATGAAGAGAATAACAGAACTGCCTTATTTGGCTAATTAATATGAACCATTAGAATGATCATTTACACATCAGTCATTTGCTTGGTGACCAGCTATTACAACCATGGAATAAAGTGAATCATTGCTTCATAGAAAAAGTAATAATAATAGCTAGCTTTTCTTTATCACTTTAAATGCAAAGCACTACATATACATATATGTAAACAGATACATATATATATATGTATGTGAGTTTATGTATGTATGTATGTATGTATATAATTTCATTGGATAATATAATAGCAAAAATGCTGGATTCAGAGGTAAAGGACTTGAGTCTGAATTGCCCATCAACCACATACTACTGTGTGACTCTTTGCAAGTGATTTCACATATCCAGTCTTCAGTTTTCTCATCTATAAAATAAGGGGGTTGGACTGGATAAACTCTAGGGTTCCTTTCAGCTCTTAATCTACTATATTTGCAAATTAAGACATGCTCCAAGTCTCTACAGTGATTCTAAATATTAAATGTAAGATATTATGACTATAAGCATCACCATCAAATACTATCACTGAAACACTGGCCCTATTCATGGATTTTAATGAATCTCTCAATAGAATTATTGACATTTAGTATGAGTCAAAGAAAAATGAATTTAATTAAATTTAAGCAACATTATCTAACTACCTATACCAAATATCACTGAAAAGAGATAGTAAACTTGGACATCACTAGAGCTGAGATCAGGGGTGGGAGAAGGAGTTGCCTAGTTTGTAATACATATGGGATATGATGATTCAATTCTTAGAATAGCTCTTTGTAAGTGAACATAATTAATGCCAGAAAATCACATTCTTTACATTCATGTAAGTGTATATTCTGTAAATCAAGAGCACCAGCAAAACCTTAAAGTCTCTTTTAGACAGTAACACACAAGTGCCATGATTTTCAAAGCTGAAGTTGGAGAAGCAGTATCTAAGCTAAATGCTTTGTCATACTCTGTGAATCTCAATATCTTAATCGACAGGAAAGGACTCTCATTTTAAGATCAGACATTCAATGGCATAAAGAAAAATAAGTAGAATTCACAATTTGATAATGACTGGGTTTAAGAAGGAAAAGAAGCAGAAAAATAAAAATAATAGCTGTGCAAAGGTTTAAGTCCACAGATAGCACACATTAATTTTATATTATTCCAAAAAGGACACCATAGAAAGCATTTTTAATGTATATAGGATGCATATGTATATTTGTAATGGGAGAGTGGAAGGAGAGAGAAAACAGAGAGAGAAACAGAAAGAGAGAAACAGAGAGAGAGAGAGGGAAAGAGAGAGAGAGAGAGAGAGAGAGAGAGAGAGAGAGAGAGAGAGAAGACTTACAAAGGTCCTTCAGAAGTTTCCATATGGATTCATTAACAGTGTGGTTATTTGTCGATTCTGTTCCTTTCAGACACTGTAAATGAATAAATTGAGCTACTGTAGTTTTAATAAATAAGTACTCTTCCCTTAATATCATTGTCTTCTTCTCATCTGGCCCACCCAGCTTCTTTGTTGGGTGATATAAACAGGGAAGGTGGAGTAGCTTTTGAATTCTATTCATTCATTGGAAGGAAGTTTTTTTTTTCCCCCAAAGATATTTTGCCACTAGTTCTCCAGATGTTTCAGAATAATAATAATCTAAAAGCTATCTCTACATAAACTTCGAATAACCTTTTTACCTACATGTTTATTTCTTCTGTGTCATTACCACATCTGTTTATCTGTCTTGTGATTCTCAAAGGTTATGAATAGTTCCCAATAGTATATATTTCTGAGATACTTTTAGGGAGTATAAACTAAATTCCCAGGGTCATTCTTCTCAGTAAGATCATAGATCAGATATTCTTAACTTGTGTGTGTGTGTGTGTGTGTGTGTGTGTGTGTGTGTGTGTGTGTCTGTGTGTTAGACAACTTTGACAGCCTGGTGAAGTCTTTGGAATCTTCATAGGGGAGGTGGAAGTGCTTAAAGAAATGTAAATGTAAAACATTAATAAAAATTAAAGATGCATTTTTACAATCCAAGTTCCCTGATCTCCTGAAGTCTATAGAAGGACTCTCTGATTCAAGGTGTAAGCATCTTGCCCACAGTTACACAGCTTATTATATCAGAGCCAGATTTTGAATCAAAAGCTTCCTGACTTCAGGTACAGTTCCCCATCCACTGTGTAATGTTGCTTCTTGATTTTATATGCTTATTTCAGAGACTATTAACAATTCAGAAAATATAAGTTTCATAGTATATGAAGAAGCAGTTTTCAGATGAAGAAATTGAAGATACCTATAGGCATATGAAGAAGTGCTCTAAATCACTTTTGATTAGAGAAATGCACATTAAAACAGCTCTGAAATACCACCTCACACCAATCAGATTGGCTAATATAACACAAAAGGAAAATGATAAATGTTGGAGATGGTATGGGAAAATTGGGTCACTAATGCACTTTTGATGGAGTTTTGAATTGATCCAATGATCCTGGAGAATAATTTGGAACTAAACCTGAAGCACAACCAAACTGTGCACACCCATTGATCCAGCAATACCACTACTAGGTCTATATCCTAAAGGGATCATAAAAAGAAAAAGGACACATATGGTCAAAAATATTTATACTGGACCTATTCATGGTGGCAAAATATTGGAAATCAAAGAGATGCTCATCAACTAGGGAATGGCTGAACAAAGTGTGGTATATGAAAGTAATGGAATACTATTGTGTAATAAGAAACAATGAACAGGCAGATTTCAGAAAAACCCGGAAAGATTTGCATGAACTGATACAAAGTAAAATGAGCAGAACCAGGAAAACATTGTACATAGTATCAGCAACTTGGTGTGATGATTAACGATGAATGACTCAGCTCTTCTCAGCAACTCATATCCAGATAAAGAACTGATGGACGATGAATGCAGATTGAAATATATTTTTTCACTTACTTTATTTTCTCATGTTTTTTTTTCTTTTGATATGTTTCTTCTTTTACAACTGTGACAAATTTGGAAATATATTTTACATGATATCACATGTATAAACTATATCTAACTGCCTACCATTTTCAGAAGAGGGTAGAGGAGTGGGAAAGGGAGAGAAATTTGGAACCCAAAATCTTGTAAAAATGAATGCTAAAAATTGTCTTGATATATAATTAGGGTAAAAATAAAATAATACTTATAAATATAAAGAAAAATGTGAATTGGACTCACCCTTCCCTCCAAAAAAATTCTGGAAGAGCTCAAAGAAGATTTGAAAAATAAAATAAGAAATAAAAAAACTAATAATAGTAAAAATAATAAACAGCTTTAGCAAAGCTGCAAGTTATAAATAAACTCACATAAATCATTCGGCATTTCTATATATTATCAGTGAAGCCCAACAGCAAGAGATAGAAAGAGAAATACCATTTAAACTTATTGTAGACATTATAAAATATTTAGGAGTCTACTTCCCAAAGTAAACCCAGGAAGTATATGAACAAAATTACAGAATGCTTTTCACACAAATAAAGTCAGATCTAAATAATTGAAAAAACTTCAGTTGTTCATGGGTGGGCCGAGCTAATATAAGAAAAATGACAATTCTACCTAAGCTAATTTACTTATTCAGTGCCATACCAATCAAACTACCAAAAAATTATTGTATAGAGGTAGAAAAAATAATAACAAGATTCATTTGGAAGAGCAAAAGTTTCAGAATATCAAGGGAACTAATAAAAAGAAATGCAGAGGAAGGTGACCTAGCCATTCCAGATCTTAAATTGTATTATAAAGCAGCAATCATCAAAATTGCTTGTTACTGGCTAAAAAATAGAGTGGTGGATCAGTGGAATAAGTTAAGTATGCAAGACACAATGGTCAATGACTATATTAATCTATTACTTGATAAACCCAAAGACCCCAGCTTCTGGCATAAGAACCCACTCTGTGAGAAAAAATGCTGGGAATATTGGAAAAGAGTATGGCAGAAACTAAGCATTGATCAAAATATCACACCATATAACAAAATAAAGTGAAAATGGATTCATGATTTAGATATAAAGGCTGATATTATAATCAAACTGGGAGAGTAAGGAATAGTTTACCTATCAGATTTCTGGAGAACAGAAGAATTCATGACCAAACAGGAGATAGAGAAAACATGAAACATATGAAAAACAAAATGAATAACTTTGATTACATTAAATTGAAAAGTTTTTACAGAAAGTTACAATGCAACTAAGATTAGAAGGAAGGTAGAAAATTTGGAAAGAATTTTTACAACCAATGTCTCTGATAAAGGCTTCATTTCTAAAATACATAGAGAATTACGTCAAATTTATAAGAATACAGGTCATTCCCCAATTGATAAATGGTCAAAGCATATGAACAGGAAGTTCTCAGATGAAGAAATTAAAGCCATCTATAGTCATAAGAAAAATACTTTAAATCACTATTGATTAGAGAAATGCAAAATAAAACAACTCAGAGGTGCCACATCACATGTATCAGATTGGCCAACATGATAAAACAAGAAAATGATAAATGTTGGAGAAGATGTGGGAAAATTGGAATACTAATGCATTGTTGGTGGAGTTGTGAAATGATCCAACCATTTTGGAGAGCAATTTGGGACTATACCCAAAGGGCTATAAAAATGTGCAGACCCTTTGACCTAGTAATAGCATTTCTAGGGCTATATCTCAAATAGATCACACAAATGGAAAAAGGACCTACATGTACAAAATTATTCACAGCAACTCTTTTTGTGGTGGCAAAGAATTGGAAACTGAGAGGATGCCCATCAATTGGGGAATGGCTGAGCAAGTTGTGGTACATGAATGTGATGGAATACTAGTGTGCTATAAGAAATGATGAAGAGTCTGACTTCAGAAAAACCTGGAAAGACTTGTATGGTCTGATTCTGAGTGAACTGAGCAGAACCAAGAGAACATTGTACACAATAACAGCCATGTTGCATGATGACTAACATTGATAAACTTAACCATTTCTGGCAATACAAAGGACTATGACATCTCCAAAGGCCTCATGATGGAAAATGCTATCCACATTCAAAGACAGAACTATGAAATTTGAATGTAGATTGAAGCATACTATTTGCTATTTTTTTCTCTTCTGTTAATTTTGGTTCCTCTTTCTGGTGGTTCCTCCTATTGGTTCTAATTTTTACTTACAACATCACTAATGTGAAGATATGTTTAATAGGAATGTATATGGATAGCCTATAACAGATTGTGTGCTGTCTTGGGGAACATGGTGGGGAGGAAGGGGAAGAAAAATTTCAAACTGAAAAGCATATGGAAGTGATTGTTGATAAATCAAAATAAATTAATAGTAATAAAAAATAAAAAATGAAAGTTGTTAAAAAATAAAATAAGAAACAGAAGAAAAGTTAGGAAAAGATGCAAGATGCAAAAGAGTCATGACAAAAAAGTCAACAGCTTGGTAAAGGAGAAACAATAATACTGAAGAAAATAATACCTTAAAAATAGAAAAGGCCGAATGGATTGACCACATGGAAAAAGAAAGACAAAAATGCACTGGAAGTAAGAACTCCAAAAAAAAATAAAATTGGTCAAATGAAAAGGGAAGGATAAAAACTCACTGAAAAAAAGCCTTAAAAGGTAGAATTGGTCAAGTGGAAGCTAATGACTCCAAGAAAACAAAACTAAAAGACAAAAAAAGAAAATGTGAAATATGTCATTGGAAAAGCAGACTAACTGGAAAAATAAATCAAGGAGAGATAATTTTAAAATTATTGGATTACCTAGAAGCCATCATCAAAAAACAGCCTCAACATTATCTTTCAAGAAATTATCAAGGAAAACTGCACTGATATACTAGAACCAGGATGTAAAATAGAAATTGAAAGACTCTATTGATCACTTTCTCAAACAGATCCCAAAATGAAAACTTCCTGTAATATTATAGGCAAATTCCAGAGCTCCTAGGTTAAGGACAACATGTTGCAAGCAGCCAGAAGGGAGTAATTCAAATATCATGGAGCCACAGTCAATATAACCCAAGATTAAGCAGCATCTACCTTAAAGGATCAGAGGGCTTGGAATAAAATATTCTGTAGGGCAAAGGAGTTAGGATTACAACCAAGAATCACCAAGCCAGTAAAACTGAGTATAATCCTTCAGGGGGGAAAATGGATATTCAATGAAAGAGAGAACTTTAAAGGATTCCCAATGAAAAGACCAGAGTTGAAAAGAAAATTTGAGATTCAAATAGAAGATTTAAGAAAAGCAGAAAAAGATAAACAGGAAAGAGAAGTCATAAGATATTCACTATGGCTAGACTATTTACATTCCTACATACAAAGATAATACTTGTAACTCTTAAGAATGTTATCATTATCAGGGAAGTTAGAAGGAGTGTACATAAATAGAGGGCACATGTGCGAGTCAAATATAATGAAATTATATCTAAAAATAAAATTAAGGGGTTAGAAAAATAATACACTGGGAGCAGGGGGATGGGAGAGGTGGAATGGAGTAAATTATCTTACATAAAAGAAGCTTAAAAGAGTTATAAGGTGGAGGGGAAGATGGGAGAGGTACAGGGGGAGTACTTGAACCTCATTCTCATTGGAATTGGCTTGAAGAGGGAACACTCACTTAATTGGGTACAGAAATCTATCTTCCCCTACAGGAAAGTAGGAGGGGAAAGGGATAAGAGAAAGGTGAGGCTGAGAGAAGGGAGGGTAGATTGGGGAATGCAAAAGAAGTAAAACATTTGAGGATGGACAGGGTAAAAGGAGAGAGACAATAGAATAAATGGGAGAAAATAGGATGGAAGGAAATACACAGTAACCATAACTGAAAAAAAACTGACAAGTTGATATGATAAAGGCCTCATTTCTCAAATATGTAGAGAATTGAATTAAATGTATAAAAATAAGAGCCATTCATCAATTGATAAACGGTCAAAGGACATGAACCAGCAGTTTTCAGACAAAGTAATCAAAGCTTTCCATAGTCATATGAAAAAATGCTCTAAGTCACTGTTGATTAGGGAAATGCAAATGAAACCAACTCTAGGGTACTACCACACACCAATCAGATTGGATAATATGACAAATGTTGGAGGAGATGTGGAAAATTGAGACACTAATGCACTGTTGGTGAAGTTGTAAACTGATTCAACCATTCTAGAGAGCAATTTGTATCTAGGCCCAAAGGGCCATAAAATTATGCATCCCCTTTGACCTGGCAATACCACTACTATGTCTGTATCCCAAAGAGATTTTTTAAAAAAGGAAAAGAACAATATATATATATATATATATATATATATATACACATATATATATACACACACACACATATACATGTGTATATGTATATACATATATGTATATACATCTGTATGTATATGCATACACATATATGTATATAATATATATTATATGTGTGTATGTATGTGTATGTATACATATATATGTATGTATATTTATACTCACATACATACCAATTGGAAATTGAGAAAGAACTGAGGGAGTCTGAATGCAGATTGAAGCATTCTTTTCTTTAAAAAACTTTCATAATTTTTCTTTGGTTTAAAAAATTTGTGTTTTCTTTCACAACATGACAAATATGGAAATATGTTTTGTATGACTGCACATGTATAATCTATATCAAATTGCTTGACTTCTCAAGGAGGAGGATCAGAAAGAGGGAGAGAGAGAATATGGACCTCAAAATTTAAATAAAAACAAATGTTAAAAATGTTTTTACATTTGATTGGGAAAAATAAAACATTAAATTAGTACAACAAAAGGAAATGTCTGGAGTTGAGAAATAAAATATATATGGGAGGGGACAAGTTCGATGTGTAAGAAAACTGGAAAAATAAAGGATTCTAGGTTATGAATGGTTTTGAATATAAAACAGACAGTTTTACCCAGAAGGAAGAGTAGAAAGATATTCAATGTACTATGTGAATCAGGGATGGGACAGGTATTTATTCCTATACTCAGAAGAAATGTTAAAAATTAAAACTTACAACAACATATTTGACAAAAACAAAAAGCAACAATAACAGCAACAGGATTCTATAATATGATTACTCTTAGAATCTACTGAGAATATGATACTTAAATCCTATCAATATATAGCACTTTATAAGCTTGATATTTAGTAATTTCATATTTCACCTTAGTTTTACATTCTTCAAATACTGAATACATTTTAATTGGCAAAACAACCAGTCGTTGACCGACCCTTAGGTTTGTGGTCAACCTCTTGAATAACCCTGTAGTAATTGTTAGGGGTTCATTTCCTGCTGCCACACCCACCCCCAGTTCCAACTAGATAAAACTTCAGAATCCCTAAAATGTGTAATTTTCTTCGAGGCCTAAATGTGAGGAAGTTAAGTGGCACAGTGAATAGGGAGCAGGACCTTGAGTCAGGAAGACCTGAATTCAAATCCAGAGAGATTTGGTAACTAAAGAGAATAGTTTTGGTGAAATAAGAAGGTTGGAAGCTAGATTATAAGAAGAGAGTGAGAGGAGAGAAAGCCATCAACTTCTTAAGCAATTTAATGCCAAAGTACAAAAGAGATATAGAATGATAATTACCAAGGGTGGAAGAATCAGATGATAGTTTTTTGATAATGGAGGAGCTATAGGCATGTTTGCAGGCAGCAGGAAAGGAGTTAGTAGACAGGGAGAGACTGAAGATAAGTGATAGAGTGGGCAATGAAGGGGATGATAAAGGGGGCAATCTGTTGGAAGAGACAGGAAGGATTGGGATCACTTATGCAAGTAGAAGGGTTTGCCTTAGTAAGGAGTGAGGCCATTTCTTCATCTGAGAAAGAGGTGGAGGAGACTGTGAGGAAAGGTATATGAATGATATGTGAAGAAGCAAGGAAAGGAGGGAGTTCACAGAAAATGGCCTCACCTTTTCCCTGTAAAATATGAGGCAAACTTCTTAGCTGAGAGTGTGGGAGTAGTGGGAGCCATGGGAAGTTTGAAGAGTGATAAAGAGGTTTGTAAGAACCACTATGGAAAGAGGTATACTGAGTTGACAAGGGAAGTATAGATGGATTGACTAGTAGCAGAAAGGGCCCAATTGAGGTTGTGCAACTTTAATTTGTAGTAGACCTCATCAGAATGATTGTGTGATTTTCTCCATCTTCATTAGGCAGCAAGTGTGTAGGAGTGAAGGCAGAGGATTGGGAAAGTGATCTAAGGCTGAGGCTTGCAAGCATGTGATCAGTGATATTATAAGGGGGCAAGGGATTCCAGAGAGGAGGACACTGTAGAATTGAACTGGTTTGCCAAGGAATCAAGGTGAGGAAATGAAGAGAGAGGAAATGTAGCCATAATGGTTTGGGATAGAACTAAGGGGTCAAGGAATTAGGGATCATACTGTGGATAAAGAGTCTGGTAAGGGAAAGCAGAGGGATATGTGGAAAGTCAAAGAATTATGGTCAGATAGGGGGATTTAAGAATGCTTGAACATGAAGGTGGTGCATATGTGGGTGACTGCAAGATCAAAGGCATCACCATCTTTGTTCATGGCTGAGGTGGACTGTGGGGATATTGATTCATACACAGACAAAACACTTTGAATAGGAATTACATGTTTCATAAATACCTGTTCTAGGAGCCTCTCATTTGATCTTGTTTTCCCAATTGCAGTGATTGTGCATCATCAGGTACAAAAATATGATAGATGTGTGATACTTAAATAAACCCTATTAGCAATTTATGAAATTCTGCTGGATCTGTGTAACAGCAGCTGGAAAGAATTAGATTGGGGCAGCTAGCATCAGGAAGATGAGTTCACTCAGGAAGCACTCAGAAAGTGAGTTCAAATCTCGCCTGATACTTATTAGATGTGTGACCCTAGGTAAGTCACTTGATCCTGTTTACCTCAGTTTCCTTATCTATGAAATGAATTGGAGAAGGAAATGGCAAACCACTTCAATATTTTTTCCAAGAAAACCTCAAATGGGGTCATGAAGAATCAGACACATTTGAACAACAACAAGAATTAGATTGGGACATTTCATGAAATTTTTACTCTAATTTCACCATCCCTTGTAGGTTACCCTTCTCAGTTTTACATATAAATTTTTAAAAAATTAAGGAAAAATTATCATAGGAAAGAAAGAAGAGAAGAGTGGCTCAAATACATATCAAAGTCTGTTCAAGGCATTGTGTTAGTCAAAACTGGGGTCAGCTGAAAAATCTGCCTGTCACTTACATGCTGGGTCTTCACTTTCTGCATGGCTGTCTTTACCTCTTTATTTCTTAGAGTGTATATTATTGGATTCAATATTGAAGCAAAAATAGTAGAGAACACAGAGAAGACTTTGTCCACTGGGAAGCTGCTGAAAGGCCAGACATAAACAAAGATGCAAGGTCCAAAGAAGAGGGTCACCACAGTGATATGTGCAGTCAATGTAGCACGCGCCTTAACCATACCAGCTGATGAATGATGTTGTACAGTGACCAGGATGACAGTATAGGAAATAAGTACAAGTAGGAAAGAGGTCACCCCCATTAGACCACTGTCCAAGAGCATTAGTATTTCTGGAACATAAGTATCAGTGCAGGCAAGTTTAATGACCAAAGTAAGATCACAATAATAACTGTCTACTATATTGGGGCCACAGAAGGGCAAGTTTATAGTGAAGGCCAGCTGGCTCAGGGAGTGAAGGATCCCAATGACCCATGAAGCCACCAGAAGCCCTATGCATTTGTTCAAACTCATAATGGTTATATAGTGTAAGGGGTTTGCATATAGCCACATATCTATCATATGCCATAGCTATAAGGAGCACCATCTCACCACCAACAAAGACATGAAGCAAGAATATCTGGGCCATGCAACCCTCAAAGGAGATGGTCTTTAACTCTGCAAGAAAATCAAAGATCATTTTGGGGGTCACATAGGTAGCCAGGCATGTTCAAGAACTGAAAGGTTACTCAGCATCATATACATGGGTGTGTGTAGGAGAGGTTCAAAGATCATTGTAAGCACAATTAGAAGGTTTCCCAGAACAATGGCCAAATAAAGGAAAATGAAGAGTACAAAGAAAAGAATCTGGAGCTCCCACGAAGTGGAGAGTCCAACCAACACAAATTCAGTGACACTTGAATGATTTCTCTGGTCTATTACTTCAGGCTGTGGCAGTTACCTAAAAGGAAATGAATCAGAAAGACAAATTTATATTAAGGACATGAAAGGAAGCACCCATTCCTAAAGATCATATTTCATTTATATAGAAATTTAATTAAGAATATTTTTTCTGCTATCCAGATCCAAAGAAAGAACTATGAAGTTTGAATACAAACTGAAGTGTACTATTTGCTATTTTTTCTTCTATTTTATTTTGTTTCCTCTTTCTGGTGGTTCCTCTTATTGGTTCTAATTCTTTCTTACAACATCACTCATTTGAAAATATGGTCAATAGGAATGTATATGTATAGCCTCTATTAGATTACGTGTCATCTTGGGGACAGAGGAGGGGAGGGAGGGAGAGAAAAATTTGAAACTCAAAAGCTCATGGAAGTGATTGTAGATATGTCAAAATATATTTAATTTTTTTTAAATAATAGTGTTTTCTACAAATATTAAGGCACTCTACCAGGCAATAAGGCTACAGAGAAAAAAAAGAGAGTGCATTGGAATAGTTCCTACTTCAAGGAGCGAGGCAATGTACCGTGCACAAAAATCAATTAATATAAGCTGTATTGAGAAAAGAAAGATTGAAATGAAGTTGTGAGAGAGTAAAGAAAACTTCATGGAGGAGGCAGCAACTGAAGTGAACCTTGAAAGCAGATGAAGTAGCCATGCTTTGGGGGTAGCAATGAACTGGGGGAAAGTATGATAAGTGTCCATCAGTTGGGGAATGGCTAAACAGTGTGGTGCAAGAATGTAATGAAATATTGTTGTACTATTAGATATTGTGAAAAGGAGGAATTTAGAGGAGTGAGAGAAACAAACACATGATAATTGCAACAATGTAAGTGGAAATATCTAAGAACAAAAACTGAAACTGAAAACAGTATAATTATCATTAGCAAGCTTTTCCATGAGAAAGAGAGAAAATTGCCTTCTCACCAAAAGTGAGGGCTTTTACTTTACTTTTTTTTTAAATTTTTTTTAATATTTTTTTATTTTCTTTTATATTTTTTTAATTTTTGTTTTCTTTTTTTATACTATGATTTTTATTTATTTTTTCTTTTCAGCATTTACTTACACAAGCTTTTGAGTTCCAAATTTTTACCACATTTCACCCCTTCCCCCACCCCAAGATGGCATGCATTCTGAATACCCCTTCCTCTAGTCTGCCTTCCTTTCTGTCTCTCCCCCCCTTCCCTTATCCCCTTCACCTTCGATTTTCCTGTAGGGCAGGATGGATTTCCCAGTTGCATATGAAAACATTTTTTTTAAACATGTGTTTTTAAAAGTTTGGGTTGCAAATTTTGTCACTTCCTCCCTCCCCGCCAACCCTCATTGATAAGGCAAGCAACTAAATATAGGTTATATATGTGCAATCATGCAAAACACTTCCATAGCAGACACGCTGTAAAAACTAACTCTATTTCCCTTAATCCTATCCCACCCCCCCATTTATTCTATTCTTTCTTTTGACTCTGACCCTCCTCAGAAGTACTTGCTTCTGATAACCCACTTTCCCAATCTGCCCTCCTCGCTATCATCCCCCTACTCCATTGTCCCCTCCCCTGCCCCGTATTTTCCTGTAGGGTAAGAAAGATTTCCATACCCAATTGAGTGTGTATGTTTTTCCCTCCTTAAGTCAAATTCTATGAGAATAAGATTCACTCATTCCCTCTCACCTTCCCCCATTTCCACTCTGCTGTAAGAGACTTTTCTTTTCATTTTTTTTGTGAGATAATTTACCCTGTTCTACCTTTCCCTTTCTCCTTCTCCTTGTATAATTCTCTCTCACCCCTTAATTTTATTCTCCAGATATGACCTCATCATCTTCAACTCATCCTGTGCCCTCTATCTCTCTATCTCTCTGTCTATCTATCTATCTATCTATCTATATATATATATTATATATATATATATATACATACATACACATATAATTTTTTCCCTCCCACTACCCTAATACTGACAAAGGTCTCATGAGTTACAAATATCATCTTTCCATGCAGGAATGTAAACAGTTCAACAATACTAAGTCTCTTATGAGTTTCTCTTTCCTGTTTACCTCTTCATGTTGCACTTTAGTCTTGTATTTGAAAATCAAATTTTCAATTCAGCTCTGGTCTTTTCATCAAGAATGCCTGAAAGTCCTCTATTTCACTGAATAACCATTTTTCCCCTGCAGAATTATACTCAGTTTTGCTAGGTAGGTGATTCTTGGTTGTAATCCTATCTCCTTTGCATCCCAAATATTAGAGTCCATGCCCTGTGGTCCCTTAATGTAGAAGCAGCTAAATCTTTTGTTATCCTGATTGTGTTTCCACAATACTTGAATTGTTTCTTTCTGGCTGCTTGTAATATTTTCTTCTTGACCTGTGAACTCTGGCATTTGGCTACAATATTCCTTGGAGGTTTCCTTTGGGGATCTCTTTCAGGTGGTGATTGGTAGATTCTTTCAATTTCTATTTTGCCCTCTGGTTCTAAAATATCAGGACAGTTTTCCTGGATAATTTCTTGAAAGATGATGTCTAGGCTCTTTTTTTGATCATGGCTTTCAGATAGTCCAATAATTTTTAAATTCTCTCTCCTGGATCTATTTTCCAGGTCAGTTGTTTTTCCAATGAGATATTTCACATTGTTTTCTATTTTTCATTCTTTTGGATTTGTTTTACAGTGTCTTGATTTCTCATAAAGTCACCAGCTTTAAAATGCTCTATTCTAATTTTTAAGGAAGTAGTTTCTTCAGTAATCTTCTGGACTGCCTTTTCTATTTGGCCAATTTTGTTTTTTAGGGCATTCTCCTCCTCATTCACATTTTGGACCTCTTTTGCCATTTGGGTTATGCTATTTTTTAAGGTATTATTTTCTTCAGTAT